>NC_052048.2:191543974-191857724 GCF_903992535.2 Arvicola amphibius
TGTGATATATGGAGAATTAGAAGTGTTTGCTTTCCGATTTCTGAAATAATTGGAGAGCTACTTCCTGTTTACTATGAAGAATCAATAGGATGGCACAGGTAAGGTGGGTAGTACAGTATTCAATTAATGTTGGACCTCTTTCCATTATCTTGTACAAAAGTTACATTCAATTAATAAATAATTTGAGGGTCAGCTTTCCCAAATATCCAGTCCAAGTCAAAGTCCTTAGTGAAGAGGCCTGTCTGTGTGGCTTCCCTTGTGTTTATTTCTGTCCCTTTACATTCTAATGTTGATACCTTGATTTGATGTCTGCAACTACAGCTAAATAAATCTGCATTTTATATGGATGAAGAAAGCACCACCAAAAAATGATTCACCAACTGGGCACTGGTGGCACATGCCTTTAATTCCAGCACTGGTGAGGGAAAGGAAAGCAGATGTCTGAGTTCAAGGCCACTTTGGTCTATAGAGCAAGTTCCAGAAGAGCCAGGACTACACAGAGAAACCCTGACTCAAATCACCACCACCACCACCAACAACAACAAAAAGTTTGATCTGCCAGAAAACTAGCTTAAAAACAAAAATGATTCATGTACTTGTGTTTCCAAGAGTAGATGAAGAAGTTACAGCCAGCTCATCTAATTCCTGGATGATGACAGATGTTCCTTTCTGTTGAGCATCATCTTCAATCCCCATTATTTGTGAGGAAGGAAAATAATATCACAGAGGAGGTTTGACAAAGGAAGACTGACAAAAGGGATGAATTCCTTGACTGAACATAGCAATGTGCTTTGATACATCAAACCTCCTGTTCCTTTCACTTCTGTTCTTCTACTAGTTTTAAAATTCACTTCAGGTATGACTTCTAGGGCTCCTATTTAACTTCTAATCACTCACAACAAATGCCAGGCTTACTGCTTCTTTATTGTTGCCATGGGTTTTTCTCCTGAAGCATCTAAAACCTGGGTGGGTGATAGGCATTTCAGAACATGCTAAGATCTATGATCAGGACAGGAACTAGGTTGAAAGGATTGAATATTTTAAGGTATTCTCATGTGTTAATTCACATCATTCCTAGATATTAATCTATCTATCATCTATCTATCATCTATCTATCTATCTATCTATCTATCTATCTATCTATCTATCTATCATCTATCTATCTATCTATCTATCTATCTATCTATCTATCTATCTATCATCTATCTATCTATCTATCTATATCTGTCTATCTATCATATGTTTGATTGAAGGGTCATAAATTTGAAGTGCCAATAGCATCTCTCTTTAAGATTCTTCCCATATTTAATAAATTAATTGAAACAAATGAGAATTCACTCCTTGGTTGTGGCAAAAAAAAAAAAAAACTACTCTTCTGATCTTCACATAAAACACAAAAGACAATTTAATCTCTGTGCGATCAACAATGAGGAAGGGTCGAGAGGAACAGTAAATGTTTTATCTTCTCTCCAGAAAGAAAAAATCATTCTCTATTGACATTTAAGATGGATTTTGCAAATGCTTGTCCCACCACAGGCACAATTCCAGTTTACCAATCCCAGAAAGTATGAACAATGAGGACTCTGAAAGACCTCAGTCTAGAACCCAGCATGAACTGGATAGGTGTACAATGTCTAGTTATGCTCTACCTTTCTAAAGACAACAACTCCACAGAACAAGTGTCTTGCCGCACTGTACAGATAATCGTCAGGGTACATTCACCATTGGGGTACACAGACGATCAGTCCAAAGAGTCTTAAACAAGACTTTATATGATTCTGAGTCACAAATACACATAACCGTGTTTAACTTCACTTGTGGATTTTTTGCTCAAGGGGATGTTATTTATAAATAAAACACCTGACTATTATATCTTCTTATGTACTTTGATGCATTTCATATTAAAATAAGGACTTAAAGTCTAAACAGTTTGTATTGCATTGTTAATGCAATTGTTACTGCTTAAGTTTTGAGTTTAGATAATGTGACATGTATATTTATACATGTACAAAGAGGTTATATTGTTTATACACAGAAATAACTAGATTTGAGATGCTTATTGAATACAGTATCAAGAGCTCATCTCTGCTCTTTATTTTACTTCTGTCCCATAGCTTCTTATCTGCAGGCTGAGTGACAGATGGCATTAACATTGTCTTTGTTTAATTAAAGAGCTGTGCTCAATGAAAAAAGGACATCGCTGACTAATTGTTCTATAATGAAACATTCTACTCAGCCATTCCATACATCTCTAGATGAGAAGGCAGATTACCTCATACCCTTTGGCCAGTAAAAGGTGAACTCAGTTGATTTAGAAACATAATTTTCTTTTGCTCGAAATGTTAATGTATCATCATGTATATTATTGTATTTAAACAGCATTTATGTTATTAAAAACTTAAACTCAAGATTCTTTCTTAATTGTATGAGTATATATTTCTTTTTTTAATTTTTTATTTATTTTTTTATTAAAAATTTCTGCCTTCTCCCCACCTCCCATTTACCTCCCCCTCCTCCTCCATTACCCCTCCCTCTCCTGACTGAAGAGCAGTAAGGGTTCCCTGCCCTGTGGGAAGTCCAAGTTCCTCCCCCCTCCATCCAGGTCTAGGAAGGTGAGCATCCAAACAGGCTTGCCCCTCCCCCCAAGCCAGTATGTGTGTTAGGATCCAAATCCAGTGCCATTGTCCTTGGCTTCTCAGCAGCCCTCATTGTCCGCCATGTTCAGAGAGACTGGTTTTATCCCGTGCTTTTTCAGTTCCAATCCAGCTGGTCTTGGTGAGCTCCGATTAGATCAGCCCCATCATCTCAGTGGGTGGGAGCACCCCTCGCAGTCCTGACTTCCTTGCTCATGATCTCCCTCCTTCTGCTGCTCCTTTGGACCTTGGGTGCTCAGTCCGGTGCACCAATGTGGGGCTCTGTCTCTATCTCCATCCATCACCAGATGAAGGTTCTATGGTGATATGCAAGATAGTCATCAGTATGACTATAGGATCTGGCCTTTTCCGGCTCCCTCTCCTCAGCTGCCCAAAGAACTAGCTGGGGGCACCTCCCTGGATACCTGGGAACCCCTCTAGAGTCAAGTCTCTGTCAACCCTAGAATGGCTCCCTTAATTAAGATATAAACTTCCCTGCTCCCATATCCACCCTTCCTATATCCCAACCATCCCATTCACCCAAGCTCTCCCCATCCTTCCCTTCACACTTTTCTCTCCCCATCTCCCCTTACCCCCATCCCACCCAAATGAGTATATATTTCAAGAAAATCCAAATTAATTATTTGGGTGACATGAAAAGGATTCTTTCCCACATTTAAAGACATATTATTAAATTCTATGAATGAATCCAAATGATTTGATGCCCCCCTTTATTTTATAATTTATTAGTGGTATTAAAATTTCACTTAAGATTCAATTAGGTTATATGTTATGAATTCCACTAAGATGCATCTCATTCTCAGGAATATATGAAATCCAAATAGTGTGTGACTCGGTGTGAATCTTCAAAAGAAGTTTTTCCAACAGGATTACAGCTTTATAATCTTTTTGTTATCACCCCAAAGCTTTATGGGCCACTGGAAAAATGTGCCCTAGTAGCTCTCAATATCGATTCAACTGATAGTTTGTAGATACTAAGTGCATCCTTACTTTGGGCACACTAAATTTCCTGTGGATTTTCTGATTATTAATATGGACTTTTGTATATTATAATTAACTTTGTGTTAGCAACACAATGGGTATTATCAGACATATTTTAAGTATGAGAAAGCATTCTTAAGACTAAGCTGTCCGGGCGGTGGTGGCGCACGCCTTTAATCCCAGCACTCGGGAGGCAGAGGCAGGCGGATCCTGAGTTCGAGGCCAGCCTGGTCTACAAGAGCTAGGTCCAGGACAGGCTCTAGAAACTACAGGGAAACCCTGTCTCGAAAAACCAAAAAAAAAAAAAAAAAAAAAAAAAAAAAAAAAAAAAAAAAAAAAAAAAAAAAAAAAAAAAAAAAAAGAAAGAAAGAAAGAAAGACAGTGCATAAGAAAACAAGAAGGAAAAAATTGAGAGAGAAATTAAGAAGAAAAATGGCAAGCATAGCCATAAAATCTCTTTAATTTTTTTTCTTTTAGTTTGAGGGTAACTTATTCTAACTTTGTTGAGAAATAAACAATTCCACCATAACTTCTCTGACTATGATCTGTGAAAGCTTCCTTTGTACAGTATCTTAATTGAGAGATACACTTAATTCCATGTGATATAATACACCATTCTGCTTAGGGTAATACAGAGGTCCCCTATTCTGACTGCCCTATCTCTATGTGGAATAAAGGAAATATATTCACTTTTTTTATCATTAAATTGAAATGTGCATGTCCAGCTGCTTCTAGGGCAGTTTACAAGTAAGAAAACTATTCCTTAAATCCTCTTACAATGACTAAAATTTGAACTGGGTATAGTGCCAAATGCCCACAATACCATTACTCAAAAATCTGAGGCATGATTATTACAGGTTAAATAAAAACATGGGATAAATAGTCAGAATTTGTTTTAATTAATTAGTTAATCGTGAATAGCATGTAATTAAATAAAGCAAAAGCCAGTATCTAAAAAGTCATATGGTATAATGAATTATGTTTACACTGTGTTATAAGTCTGCCTTTTTTCTATTTCCTTCTAGTGTGTGGGTCAGTTCTGGTCTCGCCTAGGCTGGCTTTCTGGATCTGAGCTGATGCATTAGTTGCGGGACACAGGACCCTGTAGTATCCACATAGCAGCTATGGGCAATGGGCTGGTGGACACCACAAGAGAATGACTGGCCTATTTTACAGATTTGCTAAAGTTTCTTTAGAACAACAAGGAGATAAAGTATGCTCTTGAAAGTTTAGTCATTTTATATTTTGCTCAGTTGAAAGGCCTTAAAATTACTTAAATCCACTTTCCCCTGCAGTCACAGCTGGAAAACACAGAGATAATGGATTGGACTCTGCTAATGACATGCCTAAAATTAGATACAAAGTTATTAAAATTTTAGTTTTTATGAATGAGGACAAAATCCTCATTTCCCAAAACCTGTCACACTTAAATTGTTCTGTCTCATTTGAGGCCCCGATAGATTAGGTCCAGTCTCATGGTAGCCATGATTATAAACTGATTTTTATCCAAAAGAAAGAACCTTCAAAAATACATAATTTTAAATTCTCTTCAAAATGTCATGTTTTATAGCTCCTCTCTCGAACACTTGAAAATGTCTGTAAGCTTCACTTCTTAATGTTTACATGTAGCCAATATCTAAAAAAATTATGTTTTGTAAAATTAACTCTTTACTCAAAAATATGATACACATCATAAGTGTAACTTATCCTACCTTAAGCATAATACGTTTTGAATAATAAATATGAAAAATTATTTTCCAATCTTTCTCCACATGTTTGTGTATTATAATATATAATATGGTGTTTTCCTTCCTCCCTTCCTTTGCTCAGGCTACTAGGTGAACATATACATAAATGTCAATTTTCCTGACTTGTGTGTTGGAGCTGGTTGTTGGTGTTGCCCTTTAAAGTCATTAATGCCTAACTTCTTATGCTTTACACCCCAAGAACTCACTCACTGCTGTCTACTGGTATGGGAAATACAGTGAATATATTCATAAGGTATACTTGGCTAATTCTCTCACTTTCATGATTTGTTTATATTTACCCTGCTGCTCATAAATCTCTCAAGAAGCCTGTTTATAATTTTAATTTATCCCCCTCCTAACAATTCCAGACTTTATATTTTAAATGTATGTGTGATGAAATTAAGTCAGCTATGACTGCAGAATATATGACACTGAATAAACACTTGGGGTATGAAAGAAATTAAAGACTCATGGATGTCTCTAGGTAGATTCTCAAAGCTTTAAGGGGTAGGAAGGCAGTGGGTAGGGAAGGAACAACTCAAATCATGTACAGCATGAATTTAACCTCAGTCAATCAGAGTCAGCCTAGCTGACTATACAAAGAAGTCAGCTCTTATTCGGTAATGCTACAAACTAAATTCATACATAGGTGATAGCAGTATAAAAACTCAAACTCTATGGTTTTTTTGGTCATTTTTCATTACTAAGTAAATATGGCTATAGCGTGAGGGTTTAGGCCCATAATCAGAGACAGAGCAAGATGAAACTTTAATGGCAGGAAATATCCCAATTGGCTTCACCCTTCAGGGATCTTGGGAAAGCCTCATTCAATAACCTCTAGATACATACTTTGTCAGATGGTGTCATATGACCTATCTTACTCCCTGAAGAAACTAGAATTTGCCATATTCCATTTAACTACATTTATGTGTCTGAGGGTGGATAAAGGAAACAAATCCCACAAAATACAGTCTTTTATACTGATTTCAAATACTAAAAGAGCAATGATTTTTTTTTGCCTAGGATTGGTGCATGATGACAACATTTCCTTTACCCAAATAAAACTATAAAAAAAACAATTTCTTTGTATCTTACAAAGGGTCCACGAGACAGGAGCAAAACTAGATGGTGGGAATATGACTGTGTGTTTGTTGGTTGGATACCTACATGGATCTATTGTCATTATACATTTGAATAGTCTAGTCTGGTTTATGTTTCCCTGGGGTGGAAGTATACACAGGTACCACATTCACAAGACTACAACTCTGTGGTACCCCCCCCAGGATCAGTTTATTTGATTTTTCTCAGTTTGCTTATGCTCCCAGTTTTCCAGCAAAGAATGCTGCGTTCTGTTGCCTTGCGATTAGAAATGTTTCCTTCCCTGTACTTAAAATGTGCAAAGTCCACGACAGGAACTGGTTCCCTTTGTGATTTTTTTCATCATGGTCTTCTCTCCATGCCATGTCGTTTAAATCTTTTTCTTAAAGAAAGTAAGGGGATAGATGGCCACTTATCCAAATGAGGGCAAGGAAACAATGCTTCCTCTCTAGGAGCAGAAACTTCCTGTTCATGTGGTAGCATATGCAAAATATCTATGAGAGAATTATATGATTAATGGATGGTTCACCTAATACAATGTATTGGATAAAGCTTGAAAAAATAATATAAGTAGCATTGAAAACTAATAATCTTAAATTAAACTTGATAAATAGTGAATACAATTAAGCTTTCATTAGTTGAAAGGAATATATTTTAAAGATTTTTGAAGTTTATTTCTCAATGAAAATTTAAGCATTCCATTTATTTTGATACAATAGTTTTTACACTTGAAAACACATTTTAATTATACAATTACTATACATATTTAAGGGCTAGTTTTAATGTTATACTTGAAGAACATTCAGTAAGATTTCTCTCATAAGCTGTGATAAACTAAGGTTATGAAATATTTATATCCCTGCCCCTCGAAAGCTCACAATTTATTGGAGAAGACACATGTCCACATAACTGAATTTGGATTTGATCTTCCTCTGACCCACTTCTTTAATTTAATAATGAGGAGTTAATCAGTATTGATATCTTTGTCATTGTTAGTAGTCACCAAGTAATTTGGCTTGAAGTTATTCATTGTAATGGCTTTACCTCTATTTGGGAGACATCTTCTCTTTACTGTTTTCCTTTGTGGAAAACCCCCAAACTATCAGGGTAATATACTGTATATAATCTTGAGAGATTATATAGATGGCATTTAAAATGGGGTTGGCCAAATAGTTTTTAAAAACTTGTCCAATAGACAAAATTTATTAAAAATTTTAGATAAAACAACTATATATTTATTAACAGCTAAATAATACATGAAACTTTTATTAGAAAGGAAAAATATTGTCTCTAGTTTCTATCTTTTTGAAATTTAAGCTAAGACTTACACATCATGAAATCAGCTTTGACAGATAAAGGCTCTCTCTCAATTTTCCATATTTTATTTGTAGGTCGCATCTGTCACTGAATAGTTCAGAAAGGATATGAGAACTTTGTGTTGAACATCAGAGAATGCCTTAATTGTGCATTGGGCGTTTTGTTTCTTATACAGCTGTAGTACCTGTCTCTACTGAATGCAGGCTTTATATCTGACAAATGATATTCCTGAACTGGGATTCTGTTCCACATCAAAATAATAGGTGAGTGATCCCGATTCCAGGATGTTCTATTTAGTCTGACTTGCTTTTCTTCCTCTTAAAATGCTGTAGTCACAACAGTGGGAGAATAACACAGTAGTATCCCTTGGGACCGGATTATATTTAATTGGGGAGGAATCTCAACTCTCACTTGTTTTTAATTCATCAGGTAAGACTTCATTTGGAAAGAGGCAGTAGCCCAATGGGATGCAAGATACAGCCTGAACAGAAAAGTTTCAGAGGAAAAAACAAGATGACCTCAGAAAAAGGTGTTGTGATGGACCTTAAAATCTTGTACTCTTGGTTTCCACACTGAAGCGTCATTAAGCAAGAAGCTGAATGATGCTCTTTATTCATAAAACAATAGCCTTCCTAGGACTGATGATTAGAATACCCTGTCTGTACACTTCTTTTTTTCCCCAAGCACACATCAGCATCAAATTTCAGGTAGTGATCTGGGAACTGAGTTTCTGTATTCTGTTATCAACATTTTTCTTCATGTAGCATCAATGATTTACCAGGAAAACTAGACTCTGACTCTGAGAATTGTCAAAAGACATCTGCTCTATTATTTAGGGTTGACATCATTGCTCTATTAATTATGAATATATAGTGGGTATTACGAATGTACCATTGTCCATTGGAATTTCATTTTCTGTGCTTAGGGGCTTTATATAAAGTGTTGTCACTGATTTTTGCTAGTTTTACTTAAATAGGTAATTGTGGGAAAATTCTTAAATATGGAATTTTGATTACAAAACATATTTATACTTTTTCCAAGTTAAAAAATGATTGCCTTGGGTTATGACTGCATGATTACTACAAAAATACACCACACAACGCAGGCTGTCGGTTTGTCAGGAAACAGGAATGTTTTCATATTTCTAAGAACTGCAGATTTTCTGAACACAGATTTGACATCTACAGCCTCATGCTAATGAATAACCAACAACTGTTCTTCTATGTTTCAAATGACACCATAGAATCCCACTAGGTCCTTGGCCAGCACAAAGTGGTCATGCTAATGAGGCTACTTTATGAGATCTGGTGGATAGTCTGTGGTGTATCATTTGAAATAAAAAAATATTTTCCTTCAAAGTAAATATGGTTTCATTGGACACCCCTCGTAGTACAGTTCATCTGTTTTTCCAGTGACGTGACCATCATTTTCACAGAAATTAATAGTCTGAAAGGCAAATGTTTAACTTCTCCTGCAATGGAATCTGCAATAGAATTCTCAATGTGGGGTTAATTGCACAGTAATGGAAGAGAAGCCTATTGGGAAAAATCCACAGAGTAGCATGGCTTCCACTCCCTTTGATGAATATTTGTATGTGTTTCCATATTTTTTTTTAAATGCTGGAGCATCCACAAGTAAGAGAATCCCTTTTAAAGGTGTGTGCATTGATAGGTAGTGTCTTATCTTTTGTCAATATGCTGAGAAATCAACACACAATAACTATAGTATAAAATAATAATAATTAGTAATTAATAAAATTAATAATACATTAAAGGCAATCTGGCTTTTTGTGGTCAGAAGGCAGCATATTAATCCTAACTGACAATGCATTCTAAAGCTCAAAATCACTAATCTTCCACCAAAATGAAAATTAATAATATACTCAGTATTGCTCCTGAGGTCTGAGTATCTACAATTTATTGTGTTCCCTGCCATGGAAGGTAGAGTTAACGTGGGATATAAACTATTGTTAGTGTACACATTTCCTCAAAAATAGACACAGATACAGTACCCGTATTTTTCTAAATATTTCAAAAATTTTATGAGAACTATCAAGATGCTCCCTATTTTAGGACACGAAGAAAGTTATCTAAAATAACATGCATATTTTTCTGGTATGATGAACATACAGATTCATGAATCAGAACGTATTTTCTCTTCCATTGTCCTATATCATCATTATTACAATTCTTATATTGAAATTTAATGTAGAAGGCATGGACTACCTTTTCTACCTTTTCTTTCTAAATTGCCACATTGTTACAGGTGAACGATGGCTAACCAGTACAACTGTGACAAATTGAATATAAAACTCCATTAATTAGGACAATATCAGGATAACCCAGTAGACCAAAATGACACATGAGCCATGAACTTGTACATAGATGAATGTCCAATTAATTTTTAACATAAGCATCAAAAAACTCCATGGTGGTGACTTTCAACCACCAGACTTAGAAAGTCAGATGTCAACACGAAACAGAATGAATTCTCACCTCATGCAATTATCAAGTTAATTGTATGTCATACGTAGTCCTTACTATTCTTTTAAAGAGTTTTTTGAAGCTAGTTCAGAAGAATGTTCATGGTTGTATCTTAGGTAGTGATTCCATAGAAATGAATAAGTCATTATGCATGAAAATTATAGCAAATTGGAGCTCATTAAATTTACAAAATAATACAAAGAAAACGTATGATCCTTGGAGAAAATGAGGAACTAACAAGTTGAACCATTGGGAAATATTCATTTTTAATGTTGCTGACAATAGATTTAGATACAAATGTTGCTAAGTATTAGAGATGAATTGAGAAAACAACAATACAGTAAAAAGCAGTTGTGGCTTGGGGAATATATAAAGATGAAACAAATGCTGATAAGCATAATAACATTTTATATTGTAAGTCATCAGTCATATATAAATTAAAACATAATTGAATATCACTATGCATCAAATATAACAGATACAACTAAAAATATCCAAGACTGAAATCAAGAGTTGTGACGGAAGTACAGTGTATGAATACAGTCTTTCTGTTGGGAATGAAGTATGATACAGTTTTGGAAATCTCAGGGTTTGGTAAAAATAAACACACAGTCATCTATCTCACTTCTACATATTTACTCTAGAAATAAAAGGAGATGTGCACAAAAAGACTTGCAAAAGTATGTACAGAACAACAATCTTTCAGGGCAAGAAAGTGGAAAAAGACAAGAATCCTAATAATAACAGAAAGAAGAAGCAAAAATGAATGTCAATGTTATACTCTCTGAAACTGAGATTTTGCACTTAAGTAGGAACAAGCAGTATATGTCCTTTTGTACATTATTTCACTAATCACAATGCCATGTGTTTAGTGTAGCATTTTTAATACCTATGAAATGGAGATAACGAAGTTTTTATCAATTGTAAATGGTTATAGTAAATGTGGTATACATACACCGTGGAAAACACTTCAACCAGGAAAATGAGAAATCTGTGCTGTATTTTGACTACAGCAATATATGTATTTTTAATTTTAATTGATATCAACTTAAAACAATTATTTTGAAGCTGAGGAAGAAGTTATCACTGGCACACTGCAACTGGAAGCACTGTTATGTTATGGAGAACATTAATAACCTCCTGAGGATATATGCATGTATGCAGATCAGCTTGTGACTATTGTGGGCTTGCAACTTTCTGAGGAAACCCTCACAGGAAATTGCCCTGTAATACACTATTCATTACTGTTTTATCAAAAATACCCTTAAGTTGGTTCTTCCCTGAGATAGTCTGTGGCACAACTTCACACAATATCACTCTGATCACCCTGAAAGTAATTTATTTTTAAACCAAAATTAACTTTTGTGTTTTTCTTAAATGTGTTTTGTGTGTATCATTCTTAGTTCCATCGTAGCAGTATCAGACTTCTTAGTCTTCTTATTCTGCTTCATAATTTATAGAAAACTTTAATAATATTTATTTTACATTGATGTTCACTTCAATATTCTTTTGTGAGCATTTACATTAAAGTAGTCAAAATTCTAGAATGTATGATCTTCAAATTGTTCATGCTTTATTGCATTAATAATGAAAAAATGATAATAAAAAAACTACCTGTTCCTCCCAGAGCTGCATCATTGACTAAGGAGAGATTTGCTTATACTGTTAGTGACTGCTTCTGAATTTACTTTGGAGTATGACTGGATTACTATTATTTGGGGAATTTCATTTAATCTTTAATAGTGGAGACGCCTAAGTCCTTCCTGTCAATCATGAGTAGGTTGGGTTGTCTCAGGTTGAGAAATTTCCTATTGAGTGAAGCTCTAAGCATATCAAGTTATTACCACTATGAAAAGCCCTCTGTCTCTGTAAATTCGGAGTTGATGTAACTCACATGGGGCACCTAATGAAGGAAAGAAGTTGGTGCTCTCTCTAAATTGTGCAGAACAAATACCCAAAACCAAAGTGGTGTCTGGATCATTATTACTTCAGAGATCTAAGAGAAAGAGTGCTTTGAAGTTAGTTCCTTGTGGCTAGTCTCTTTTATTTGATATGGACGCATTGTGCAAATTCATTTCCACATGAATAATACATAGCAGAAATAATCTCTATCATCAGAATGTTAGGTATTCATAAAGTGTAGTCTCAGGGTCTAAAGGAAGTGCAACAGATGATTAATGCCTAGCTTTATTTTATGACTTGTTCAGATGCGTCAATTCTTTCCATCTTCTTGTTTAAAGAGTGCGGAAGCTGTTACCAGAGAAGTGCTTTGGAGAAAAACTGATTGTTGATTTTGTTTGCCTCCTTATCTTGCTTTATATTTTATACACAGTACACCAGCTTGCACTGATCAGGATTTCATGAAAGAGTTTAGTGAGTTTCTTCCTCAGTCAGCCTTGTTCTGATTTTTGCAAGGGATGGGTTAGAGACAGGGTGCAAAATGGTGGTTCTCAGCTAACAAGGAAATGATTATTTTGTGATAAAACATGAAGTAAAAGCATCTTGACAGGTTTCTTTCCTCTCTGCCTCTCTTGACTTTATTTTGCACATGTAGTTGCTTTTAGAGTCTTACTTTGCTGTACTCATCCCACAGGCTGTATAATTAGGATGTCTCTGTTTCTCTGTACTGTTTCAACATATATATCATAATAAAAGACGTACATGAGTGTCATCTTTGTTCTTCTGTAATAGAACATGTGAGGTAGATGGCATGGTCACAGGCAGGTCTCCATTTACGTTCATGGGTATTCTTTCTTTATTCTAATACTTTGGTTCTTTATTTTTTTCATATTAGTCTCCAATGTGTATTAAACACATTCCTTCATCATTACCTTCTTTCAAGGAGTCATAATGACTCTCACCTAACCTCTTTTCCAGATGCATGTGCTACAATTTGTTTGGAGGTTATTTTTTTTGCTCTTGTTGTAGTGGTTGACAATGCTTTGTATCTAATTAATACCTTCAGCCTGCAAATGGTTGTGAGGCCATCCACTGAGTCATGGGTATCCCACTGGTAGCTACTCCCCACCAGAAAGTCACTCTCCCTAGCTTCACAATCACCCAATGACAACAGCTCCTCTAATAAGGACGGGCATCAAGATCCCTCTGTTGTCCGTGTTGGCATTTTTACTGGTCTATCTCTGTGGAGGTCTTGTACAGATAACCACAGTGCTGTGCATCGATGCACACAACTCTATGTCATGTCTAGGAGTTAGCATTTTACGTCTCTTCCCCAAATGTACCAGCTCTTACATTTTCTCCCCATTTTCTATGATGTTCCATGAGGTTTGGATAAGAAAATCTTGATATTAAAGATTGACCCACAGCTGAACACTCATGGTGACTTGGTAAATCTAAAACAAATGGACTCCTTTCCATCAATAGGTTAAATAACACAAGCTCATTGAAAGAATTGTAAAGATGCCAGCTGGCAGAAATTTAAATTCATTTATGTTCAACAAGTCTTGAAATTAAAATACATGCTTATTTTGTTTCTCCCTAGAAACAGTGCCACACTATATTATACAATCATAAGAATATGACCAAACTCAAAAAGCTCAAGCAAATTTTTTTTTTTTTTTGGTTTTTCAAGACAGGGTTTCTCTGCAGCTTTTTTAGAGCCTGTCCTGGACCTAGCTCTTGTAGACCAGGCTGGCCTCGAACTCACAGAGATCCGCCTGCCTCTGCCTCCCGAGTGCTGGGATTAAAGGCGTGCGCCACCACCGCCCGGCAAGCAAATATTTTTTAAGATTAAAATCCAATGGGAACTTTACTGGGTATGCTTGCCTGTTTGACTGACTTAGCATGACTGTGCATTTTCCCCCCAAAAAAGTAAGAATTATTATCTCCGTGTAATAATTTAGACTGTGAGGTTGTTTTCTTAAGACCACAGACTCATTTCTTACAGTTATTTATATGAAAAACCACAGATAAATTCACATATAGTGACAGTGACTTCCATATTCCACTTTCATCATTAGACAGATCCTCTGAACAAAAGTTAAATGGACCAACATTAGAGTTTAATGTCAGAAATCAAATAACCTAACAAACATCTACAAAACACTTCACCCAAACACTAAATAATACACTTTCCTCTCTGCAGTCCATGGATATTGCTTTAACACTGACCACATGCTTGGACACAAAATAGCTCTTAACTAAAAAAGAAAAAATTAAATATCTTCATACATATTCTTAAAACAATCACAGGGACATCCAGATTGACTTTTAGAAAACAAATGGCATTTTTGACAAGGCTCATTAGGTAGGTCTGAGCTGTACTTCAAACACTACATATTTTCTGCCCCTAGAGTCTTAAAGAACATTTTATTCCATTTCCCAGACTTCATTAGGAGAATAACATAAATGTGGATGTGCAGATGACAATACAGAGAACCCCTTTCCTCCTCCAAAACGATGAGAAATAAATATACTATGAAACTTTCCTAAGCTTTACAAAAGTTTTTACCTTCAAAGTACTTCCCTAGTAAATCTGAGATTCATGGCATGACATGAGAGGGTGGCACTTAGGAAACGGCTCAGTGGGTAAAGAAGATTGGTGCACAAGCTTGGTAACCTGAGTTCAATCCCTAAAGCTATGAGATGGAAGAGAGAACAGAGTTGGTAACGTTGCTCTCAGACCTGGACTTCTGCACAGTGTCTTATATATGCATGTCCACTTCACACACACAGACCCAAACACATACACATATACACACACTCACAGAAAGAGAGGGAGGGGAGAGAGAGAGAGAGAGAGAGAGAGAGAGAGAGAGAGAGAGAGAGAGAGAGAGAGAGAGAGAGAGAGAGAGAGAGAGAGAGAGAGAGAGAGAGAGAGAGAAAACATTGGTTATTTTGGGTTTGTATTCTACAAGCACTCATACTATCTATGTAATAAGGGATGATCACATTTATTGAATGTTCCTGTGACCCCCCCCCCCCGGCCATTTATGAGTGCACACTTAATTCCTACAACAACGTTTTCTGGCTACTAGTTGCTACTTCTCTTTTACAAGTGGGGAAGCACTGAAGCTTTTCTATGATGAGTAGTCTCTCAATAGATGTAGGGTTCCTCCATGGCGAGACCTGGTTTTAATCCATAGTCAGCTAACTTTATCAGTCTCTGCTTCCTTGGAATAAAGAAAAGTTTGGAACCATATGTAAAAATCATTTTTAGGAGACTGTGTTCATTTTATTGCTTAAGGCATTTAATCTAAGTAGATTCCCCAAAGCACTCAACAGATGTCTCAAATTAAAATGATGTTTCAAAAAGATAGGCTACAGCAAATTTAATTCAATTGACTCATAAATTTTAGGGGTTGGAATATTTTTCTTCCTATTCCATTTGAGACTTTTAGCTAGCAGAACACTACCAACCCTTGGGCAGAACAAACAATGCCGAGTTAAAACACATTGATTTGAATCAGTGGGCTTACTGTTGAGTCATGGCCAAAGCTGTAGAATGTCATCCTCTAAACATTACAGGAAGAAATAAAAATTCTGAAGAAAAGAAATATAAAATCAAATTACACAATCTTTTTTTTTTAATTATAGAATGGAAAAAATCAAGTCTTCCATGTCAATCACTCTAGATTTCAAGCTGTCATTCTGAAGTATCACTCTCCCACATGATCAGGAAGAGAACAGATTTGATTATAATGTAAGCTCATCCCTGATGCTCAGGAGCAAGTCTTAAATGGCAATAGCTCTTCAGTATCTCTGTCCAAATATGAGGATGCCTTATGCCTGCTTTGATTTTTCTTATATCAGTGTAACCATGTTGGCAGGAGAAGGAGAACAGAGACTCCATCTTCAACTTTTAATGGAAAACAACCTCACACCACAGCAGAATGAAAATCAGTCACCCAATCCTTCATTTGGAATCACAGAGATGAGGCCTGTTGCTGGGGTGTGGCAAGGGTAAACGCAAAAATTTTGTATTTATAAAAAAGTCCTAGGAAAATAAAAGTAGCTGGTGGTGCACATGGTGGTCCAGGCCTGAGACATCAGCGGGAATGCTGACTCTGAAGGCAGAGGCATCGGGCCTCTCTGAGCTACAGTGTGAGTTAGAGGCTAACTGGAGCTACTTAGAAAGATCCTGCCTCAAAGAAAGGAAAAAAAGAGATTAAAAATGAGTGATGTAAAATAGAGATAAAAACTTTTAAACTTTTATTTATCTGAAAGTTTTACATCCACTTACATTCAGGGAAAAATCGCTTTAGTAGTGTTTAAGGAAGTCTTTATCTAAACTCGCCAAGATGTCAGCTAAGCAAATAATAAATTCTGTTCAGGAATATCAGGCATTTAGAGAGCCTTCCAGGCAAAAAGTAAAATGGGAGATTGAATTAAGCTGTTAGGACTTAAAAGATCACTTTTACAGACACCTGTTTCCAGGTTCCTTGCTACCCTTCTCGTTTCAGGCATAACGAAATCTGCATGGTTACCAGTCATTGTAGCCTTTCCTAGAGATCTTTGTTCAAAACTGCCATAAATTTGTACATCTCACATGTATTAATTTTGCACAGCAGGACTCTTTGTATTTAGACTTCTTCTTTGTAGAGTTTTCCATCTCCCTATTACTCTTCTATTGTGAAGTTATTAAGAATTTCAAATGAGAAGTAATTGCTGCACATGTACATGTGCTTGCGTGTGAGGGAGAACTCTGTAATCTAGGACTGGGCACATGTGGAGACATTGTTAGATGTCTACGAAACAATAGTTGAAGCTTTCTGTGGGTATATTTGTATGAGCATGGCAGTTTGCAGTTAATACATAATGTCTTTGAGTAACCCTCATATGTAATCATTTTCTTGGAAAGGACAGATCTGAAAGCAGGAAAAAAACCTATTTGTATTTGAGAAATTTATTTTTGTTTGTTTGTTTGTTTTTGTTGTTGTTATTGATATTTTATAGAAGCACTTGGATACATTCCAAAGAATTTTCAATGTGCATTAAATCACAATATATAAGTTTTAAAAGGAGAATATTTAATGTGTGATTTCAGACACACACAAACACACATACAAACACACTCACAAGAAACTGAAATTTGGTTCAATTCAAATAAATCACAATAATTTCATTATGAATCAGTAGTATTTCCCAAAGGAGGCTAAGTGGCATATTTGAATCATGGTACATACTTTCTATCAAACAGAAGGCTGATATTGGTCTACAAGAGCTAGTTCCAGGATGGCTAGGGCTTTTACACAGAGAAACCCTCTATTGTAAAACCATAACAAAAAACAGAAGTTGAAAATAGAAGCATCTTGATAAACTACAAAACTATATTTTCTCAGTCAGCCTCCACACTCAGCCACATTCAGAGAGTCCGGTTTGGTCGCGTGTTCCATCAGTCCCATTCCAACTGGTCTTGGTGCTCTCCCGTTAGTTCTGTCCCACCGTCTCAGTGGGTGAACGCACCCCTCACGGTCCTCATTCTAATTTCATGATCTCATTTATAATGTAATGCAAGTAATACATTAAAATATATAAATAGGCACTTTGTGTTCTTTTTATTAATCTTGTTTTACTTGAAAATAGTCAGTATACCACGAAATTGAATACCATTTAAATATTGGGAATACGCAACTATTTCCTAAAACATTTGGCTTATTAACTATTTTCTTAAATGAGCTCTGAATCAAAGTGGAAATGATGAGAACTGGTGAAGCAAATACTTGTGCAGAAGAAAGAAGATATTTTCAGGAGACCAAGATTCAATGTTTGGACCCCCAAGAATCCGAAGGCATGAGCCAGAAGGCTCAATCTCAGTGTTAAAAGCTATAAAGTGACGAGACCAAAGAGAGTAGAAAAATACTTGAGTAAATGTCATGAGAGAGATGGAATGACACAGGTTTTCAATATGATATGAAGTGTTGGGGGGAAAATTAGACACCTTGGGGAATTTCTAACCAGGACGAGAACTGTAGACTTTTAGTGCGATGGCACATCAATGAGTAAAGCCACGAAAGAAGAGCATCAAAGAGAAATGATAGCTAGGGTGCTAGTGTGTGTGTGTGTGTGTGTGTGTGTGTGTGTGTGTGCTGAGACAGAGAGATTATTACCTATCCAATAATGTCAAAACCACAAATCAGAAGCTGCAGTCTCCTTGCTCTCCTTTGAGTTATTCAAGCAGGAGGCATTTGGCAGATCTTGGAGGAGCATGAAATCTGTCAGATGACTGTTATGCTTAGGGGAAACAAAATAAACTTGAAAATAAACATTCCTACTATTTGAACCAAACTGTTGTTTGTGGAGGAAGCAATGCAGCTGTGCAGTGACATAGACAAAAACTATTGTAAGACAAGAAGTACAAAGAGAAAGGCATGTACTCAAAGGCTACCTTAAAATCCAAATTTGAGTAATAGAGAGGAAAGGATCTGGAATTAACTACCCCAGAAATAGAGAAGCATAGATAGGACACTCTCTCTCTATATCTCTCTCTCTCTCTCTCTCCTCTCTATTCCTCTCTATAGTCTTTCTCTTCGATCTTCTCATGGCCGCTCTCGCTCCGCTCTCGTCCAATCTATAAGACTTTCATTATCTACTATCGATCTATCGATAGAGAGAGAGAGATGAGCTATCTAGCATCTATCGAGTATATCTATCGATCATAAATCATCATCAGAGATAGATCTATCTATCTATCTATCTATCTATATCTACCATCTATCATCTATCTATCATCTATCTATCTATCTATCTATCATCTATCTATCTATCTATCTATCTCTCTCTCTATCTATCTATATCTATCTATCATCTATCTATCTATCTATATCTATCTATCTATCTATCTATCTATCTATCTATCTATCTATCTATCATCTATCTATCATCTATCTATCTATCTATCTATCTATCTATCTATCTATCTATATCTATCATCTATCTATCATCTATCATATATTTATCTAACTATCTATGAGTGAAAGTTCTGTCCGTTCTCCCTTGCTTTCCAACCTTAGGCTTTCTATAGAACATTTTATTCAGTTGTTTCTTTTTCCTAAATGTGTGCTCTATCTTTCAGCCATAGATCTCTTGGGCTGCACTTGATCTATCAGAAACCATGATCTCATGTGGAAAGGCAGATGTGGTTGGTCACCTGTGTGTAATGCTAGTGTTACAGGGAGTAGAGATATGACAACCATGGAGCTTGCTGGCTACCGTCTTAAACCTAGGTTCAGTGGGAGAGCTTTCCTTAAGAAAAGGGAAAGTTCCTAAACAGTAAACTGGTCACTCTTTGCTAGATTCCAGGGTTCCTTCATGGGCTCTTGTTCCTGCATGCACGCATGTACACACACACATACACACACACACACAAACACACATACAGGTAGCGAGAGAGAGATAAGCACATATGCATACATGAATGCACACGTTGACACATAAACACTTTAAAAGAATATATTTGTTATATATTAGTATATATATATATAATTCTAATATTAAAAACCATTGAATTTTTTTACTTTTACTTTTCATTTTAAATACCAGTCCTAGTTCCTTACCCCCCACCATTCACTTCTCACCTTCCCATCCCTCATCTCCTAAAATTGCCAGAATAAGGAATCAATTGAATTGATGATGGGGCCAGTTAATACTAAGCATTATTCCTTGCACTTGGAATATAGAAGAAGAGAGGATTATGAGTTCAAATCCCACCTGGGCTATTTCAGGCCTTTACTTTAATAAACAAGAAACAAAAAAACTAAAAGTTAAATGAATTGAATTTTTAAAAATATTTTATTGTTTGTTATATTATATATATATATATGTGTGTGTAGAGAAAAAGAAAAACAACATAGTCACAGATATCAGTGTGAACTACATATAATATCTGATAGTTTAGTTGTTATTGGCATTTGTCAGTTAAGCTGCAGAATATATAATTCCATTGTAGCTAGCTTAAGAAGGAATATTCAAGAAAATCCATAGGAAAAAAAGGTACCTCATAGATATTTCTAGATTTCTGCATAATAATTGGAGAAAATGTATATTTCAAGTCTACATCTTAACTTGTTACGTATCATGTCATAAACATATTGCTAAAATGGATTCATTAATATTTCACATATTAGCCCTTGATTTGTGATAAGAGCACTTAATATATACTTTCTTTCACACTGTTTAGCAGAACAGGGCAGTAATAACTGCTGACACTATTTCATACGCTACACCCTCAGAACTCCTTCTTATAATGGAAAGTTTCTACCCTATGTGAAAAATACACTCTATTGCCCACTGCTGCATTTGGTATTGCATAACACGGTATCAATTTATATAATTACCATGCATCCCCTTTGTTTCTGCAAGTTTCTCTGTAAATTCATGGTATCAGTGATATATATATCCTTGCTGTAAGTTTGGTGTATTTCACTTAGCATAATATCTATCATATTTATTAATGTTTATTTAATATGCAAGAGTTATTACTTTTTATGGTAAGTAATTATTGGATGGACAGATGAATATATTTTTGTATTCATTGAAGCTCTATTTTGTCCCATAACTTCATCATTATTTATCATGCTGGAAGCACAGCTCTTTGAGTTGTTGTTCCTTTAGATATAAACCCAATATGTCACATAGAAGACAATCTTTAATAACTTGAGAAGTTTCCATATAATGTTCAGTAACAGTGTATCAAATTAGATTGATACCAATATTACCCGAGGGTTTTAATCTCTATCTATCCCTTCTCTTTTAGGTTGTGTAGTTGAAAAACACTTTTTCTATTAAAATATAGAGACTGAAGATAAATTATATTTCAAGTTTATGTACTTGTGACTCCTCCCTTTTATATACGAAATAATAAAAATATAAGAAAGACCAATTTTAGGAAAGTTTTAGAATAAGAATTAGTATAGATATATCTGAAGGAAATGCTTTCGAACTATGTTGACGAAAGTGAGACATGTAGTTTATGTAATAATAAATGTTAGTTCTTGTATGTGAGTAGTAATTCCTTAGAGAAGTTTTCTGACTGTTTTCTTTTTTAATTGTTATCGTCTGATATATTGAACATATTTTTCCATTAAGACACTTTCTGATTGACTGTAGCAGACAAGTTCCAATCCCTCTTATCTTTAAATAACCTCACTAGGCAAATAATAACTATAGAGACAAAGAATCTATTTGGGAAAAATAATAACATGTAGTGAAAAAGCTATTGCCTTTGGTGGAGTTTTAAATTCAATTTTATCTTCTTGATTGAGATTGATTCTCCCATATTAGTTTTTCAGAGGTATTGGTAGAAGACAGTACCAATCGGTCATCTGTGGCAACTATATTTGGTAGTTGATAAAAAATGAAGAGCTATTCTTAACAGTGGGGTTAATCCTTATTCTTTATGTTAGAAACCTGACCCAAGTTATAATCCTCATAGACGCAATGTTTGTTTTGATTAATTCCATATTGCTGGAAAGCTGTGAATGTATGTAGTAAACTTTAGAAAATTACTTATATTCAACCTAAGTTTTCCTGTTTCTTCTTTCTATCATTACGGCTGCCAACAGTGTTGATATTTTCCCTAAGATTTCAGTTAACACTTAAAGTTCTCTTAAATGCTGTATCAATAATATTATAAGGCAAGCACACAAACAAATTTAACAACTATTTTTAGAATGTCTGTATTCATTTTTGCCAATGTGTTGAAAAATTGTCAAAAGTATTGAGATAGTAACCAAACCGAAATTAAAATATTTTTACCTTGACTCCTCATTTTATTTCAGACCATACCATTATGAAAATAAATTTACAAGCTGATTTAGTGTATGGATTTATTACAAACTAAAATATATGGTGATTTAAATTTTGTATTAGCATATTCATTGTAACACATTCTTTTTCTCCTCACAAATTTCTGATTTTACTTTGTGATTAAGACATCTTTTTCTCTATATTTATCTTCCATTTGTTATTTTATATAATTTGCTTGTGACAATATTTCTGTCATCTGTTAAAACAAATAGTTCTAAGAACTTTGGTTGCTAGGAAATATTTGAACATATTTGTAAAGAGACACTTTATGATTGGCACAACCTGAGAAGCAAGAATGCACCCAATGTGTAGATTCTAGGGACACTGATAAATGTCCTGAAGCATACAAGACAGTCCCCACAAAATAAAGTTTCCTAACCAAGCATGTTAGCATTGCCAGAGGCAAGATAGTCTTATTGAAGATGAATTGTGCAGCCATTTCACCAAGCTATATTTTATATCTCAGATTTTTTTGAATTCACTCTCCTCTTTTGATTAAGAAAAAACTTGATTCGTCTCTCAGCTCCTTTTTACTTTGTATTTTTCAAGTTGTAATTATGACTACAATTTGAATAAAGGGCATTGTCTTTGTTATATCTTAATTAAGACCACTCCAGACCTGTAATAAAGATGCGGCTCTGCTCATTATATGTTTTCAAGTCTATGTGGATAGTGAAAGAAACTTGTATTTAATTAGCTACTCTGTGTAGTATAAAGGCGTTAATTGCTGGAAATGTGTAGAGCTTTCAAACTCTACATTTAAGGACTTTAAATTACCACTACCTAAAATGCATTTTCTTGTGATAACCAGACATAGGAAATGGTTTGCTAGAGATCATTGTATGACAGTTCTGAAAAGTGCTGAGTCTTTACTCTTAAAAGGTTCCACATTTACCAAAGACCCAGAGAGAGTAGGAGATGTTGAAACATTTTATTCAAGTTAATCTGTCTTTGAAAAGAAAAGTATTTTTTTTTTAAATTTTTAACCAACAGATTTCCTTTTACACTTTGGAAGAATTGAGATCTTATCACATTATAAAGAAACTTAGTATTGCAAACTCCTCACAAACATAAGAAGGAACACATTTGTTCTGAGCATAAGAATCATAGGCGGTTTTTGCTGGCACACAATTAAGTTCTAAGAACTTTGCTTTCTGTTTCCGTGTTATTTAGTTTCTCTAAATCCTCCATTATATTAGTAGAATGAATTTATCTCTTTTTTATTAAAAAGTTTAATATAATATTTTTCTCATTTTATATAGCTATCCCCATTTGTTGCAAGGAACTACTTGTTCGTCTCAGCCGCCCAGAACCGAAGTAATCACACAGAAACTGTATTAATTAAACCACTGCTAGGTCCATTAGCTCTAGCATTTTATTTGCTAACTCTTACATCTTAACTCATTTCTGTTAACCTGTATATCAACACAAGGTTGTGATCTACCACCAAAGTTTCAGCACATCTGACTCTGGCTGCAGCTCCATAGTGTCTACTGACTCCACCCTTCCTGCTCCCAGCATTCACTCCATCCTTCCTACCTAAGTTCTGCCCTATCAACTGGCCAAGGCAGTTTCTTTATTTATTAATGGTAATTACAGCACACAGAGGGGATTCTGACATCACCCATTCCAACTCCCTCTCCTCCTCCCGTCCCACTGTTTCCCCATCCCACCTCCCAATTAATTCCTCAGAAAAAGTAAGGCTTCCCATGGGGAGTCAACAAATGTCTGACACTTTACTTTGAGGCAAGACCTAGGCCTTCCCTCCTATATCTAGGCTGATCAAAAGGTATCCTGCCAAAAAGAATGTGCTCCTAGACGACAATTCAAACACTGGGGATAGATAAATCCTAGTTCCACTGCCTTGGATCCCACAGACTGACCAAGCCTCAAAACTGTCACTGGGCCTAGTGGGAACCTACGCAGCTTCCCCTCCTATCAGTTCAGTGTCAGTAAGCTCTCACTAGCTCAGGTCAGTTGTTTTTGTAGGTATCACCTTTATGGTATTTTCTCCTTTATCATATTATTGCTCCTTCCTCTCTTGGGCTGGTCTCTGGTAGCTTGGCCCACTGCTTCACTGTAGATCTCTGAATCTGCTTTTATCCATTACTGGATGAAGGTTCTATGATAACAATTAAGGCACTCATCAATCTGTTTACAGAGGAAGGCCAGTTTAGTTTTCCTCTCCACTTTTGCTTAGAGACTTAGCTGGGGTCATCTTTGTTTATTCCTGGGAATGTGCCTAGTGCCATGTTTCCTGCTAGCCATCCCTCAATCAAGATATCTTTTTCCTTTCTCTCCCTCACTATACTTTCCCCTTCTTGATTACCCTGTTCCCTCATGCTCTCTTCCTCCCTCCCTTTATTCCCTTCCCCTGCCTTTCTGTCCTCCCTTACCCCCAAAAAATCTTCTCAGGAGATATGTCTGTTTGTCCTTCCCAGGGGATCCATGTATGTCTCTCTTAGGGTTCTCCTTGTTGCCTAGCTTCACTGGGGTCATGGACTGCTTATGCTTTGCTTTACACCTAATATTCACTTATGAGTAAGTACACTAAGCAATCATGAATTGTATATAGGCTTTTGGAGGTTTAGTGGTTAAAAATCACTTGCCCAGAAAATTTGAGAGCTGTTATTTTAATTAATTCCCTCAGAATCCGGGTGAAAGTAATGTTGGGTGTGCTGACCTGATGATCCCAGCAGCAAGCTGTCTAGCTATACTCGTCAGACTGGGTAACTCTTGGATTTCCATTGGAAGAAACTTCCCACAAAGAATAAGAAAGAAAACAGATATCAGCCTGAGGCTTTCTACTCAATGTGCATAAGTCTTCACATTCATCAATACATACATGAGACAATGCATCCAATATGCATAAATATACTATATTATATACAGAAAAGGGATACCATGTTTACATATGTGTATGATACACACAGACATGCATGCATGTATCTATTTTACCTCCACGAATTGAGCTAAAGATAGAACATATTTTAAAGTTTACATAGTTATTAGCCATATGCAGTTTATCCTTCCTGAAGCACCAAAGTGCAACATTTCATTACATGTAATATAGAAATGAGTTAAATTATGTGCAAAAATAAGCTGCAGTCATTTGTATTTGTCACCTTGTATAAGTTGCTAGAACATTCACAGATTTGGGAATCTGTCTGGGGTTATAGAACCAATCATACATAGGTATCAAGGAAAAATTATTTAGGAAGGTGTGCATTTGTATGCTGTATATATCCTTCTTATTTTTCCCCAGTGTTTTTTTTTCTGGAAATGATTTCCCTATAATTATTATAGTTTGGAAATACTGATGCTACCTTTTCTGCTTCCACATTTGCATCAAAGATGACAAGTTTGCAACGTGACGTATAGATGCACGTATTTTAGTCCTTGAGGTTAAATTCATATCCAGGATGCTCTAAGCCATATGCTTTCTGACCTAGTTGACAAATTTAATTGTAGTTCTGAAAGTTTCTGTCAGTTCTGTGATTTTTACGGTTTATTTTTGTAATAATAGTTTCTAGGCTGAGGATGCAGCTCAGCTGGTAGAGTATTTGTCTAGACAAACGGCACCGTTGGTTTTAACTCAGTTTTCCATAACATCAACACTGAGAACTGACCGGAAATCCTAGCGTGCCATTGTTTGAGCCAGGAGAATGGGCAGCTTACTGCTCACCTTTGGCTTCATAGTGCTCTCAAGCCAACCATGAGTCGTATAAGGAATATTCACAATCACACCATAAAGATTCTCTGCCAGACATTGCAGCCCCTGTCTGTAATCTCAATATTATGAGGCAGAGTCAAGAAGATCAAAAAATTAATATGATATTTGGTTAGATGCTGAGTTTGAGTTTTAGTTTAGTTTCGATGCTCAAAATAATGAATAAACAAATGCATAAAAGAAATTCATGTGTTCTGCTTCTACTTCTTTTGACTTAGTGATTTCATTCTTTTTCACCAAAAGTTTGCCTTTAAGTGCCAAGAAAGCAAATAAAAGAAAAGGGGAGAGAGAGAAAGAGAGAGAGAGAGAGAGAGAGAGAGAGAGAGAGAGAGAGAGAGAGAGAGAATTCATGTCTCATATTTATCTACAACTGTTTTTGTGTAACAGAATAATTAGAGAGAAGAGACCACAAAGCACTTGGGGATGATTATGCATTATAAGTATGGGTTTGTGCAATTAGCTTTGCACAGTGAGCTCCAGACATCCTCCATGATCTCTGTCTTTGTTTCTGCTTCACGAACTTTCACCCTAGCCTTTCATGCTAAACACACACTACTCTCTTTCTTAGTATGCAGTTTGGAAATATTTCTTATCCAGGGGTTTTCCTGAGCCCATTGATCTAGCAAGCATGATAGACTCAAGGTATACCCCACGAGCTTGTTATGCTTGTCTCCTAAGCTTGTGGTCTATTATTCTTCATGCTTCTTAAGATTCTTGGGCAACCTCCACCATCAGCCACCCTCAGAGAGTCCGATTTGGTCGCATGTTCCATCAATCCCATTCCAAGTGGACTTGGTGGTCTCCCATTAGTTCTGTCCTGCCGTCTCAGTGGGTGGGGAGCCAAGGACAATGGCGATGGGCTTGGTCTCTACGACATGGGCGGGCTCTGTGTGAGCCTTGTCAGTTCGGTTGCTCACCTTCCTGGACCTGGGGGGAGTTGGGAGGACCTAGGTCTCAACATAGTGTAGAGAACCCTAATGGCTGTTTGGCCTCAAGAGGGAGGGAGTGGGGGTGTGGGTGGAGGGGAGGGGAGGGAAGGGGGAGGAGGAGGGAAGGAGTTGGCAATTTTTAATAAAAAATAAATAAACTGGAAAAAAAAAGATTCTTGGGCAATAGTTCATGTGCTGATATCCAGAGAAGACACACTCTCTGCGAAGGATCTGTTGTCATGTCCAGTGCATCAGTCTCTGACGACGGAGGTTTTCTTATGGTGGGATCCAGGAATGCCGCATCATTTTCTTCTTTGAGTGTTCGTCTCATTTGTTCTTATACCTGAACAGTGACAGAGACTGGCTAAAGTAAATGGGAAAAGCTACTAGGCCATTGCTTGTGAATGCCACCCATCCTAGTACTTCTTTCCAATCTTTTTATTCGAGATCTCTCTTCACATGTCACCGTTAAGACAAGGTCCCAGGCTCTCCCAATGGAAAGGGATTTTTTTTAAACATTTTTATAGCGAAAGAATGTGTATTTATACCTCAAAAATCCTTCGGACATTCCTTGTTTTGGCACTGGCTTTGTTGGAGATATTCTTACGTAATTTCTTTCTCATTTATTCTAGGTATTTTCATCTTATATCCATATAAACTCTACCTTGTGATATCTACAACTATGTATTGAGAAACTGACCATTATGAAAGTCAAAGGGAAAATACTGTATAGTACTTGGGACCATCTTTCATTTTAAACGGACCACGTTCATTGGATTTAATGTAATTGATTGAATGGATTCATCTTCCTGGAATATTTTACCTTTTATTTCATAGCTTAACCTGTAACATTTTTATGTCTGTATTTATTTTCTCTTAATATTGATCATTTAAATTATGTAATTTGGAAGCTGGATGTAGCAAGTAGACAAGAGCTTATCTACTACACACAGAGCCGTGGGCAAGATCTGTAGCTCTACAAAAATTAATGAATTAATTAAATATGCAATTATATTTTAGCCACCACATGTTTTGATAGATTGGGTTTATGAAATATCTCCTCAAAGTGAAATGTACTTTAATTGGCAACTCAATCATTACATATTCCTCGATATAATAAAAATATTAACCTGAATAGCATTTGACTAATAATTTCAGAATTATTTTGTCTGTAAAAGCAATATCCAAAAGGTGCTTTGGTAGATCTCCAGTGGGAAACTTGTGTGATGAACATTTTTAAATATTCTATTTTGGTAATTTGTTTTCTAAATTTTCAATCCCTGGGCCTCAACATTGAAAAAGAGTAATTATTCATTTATTTTGAGAAAATAGCACCTTTTAAAATTAGAAATGAGGTGGTTCACTGACAAATTTCAGACAAACAAATAAATAAAATTATCTCCTTAGTTTAGTTCTTACAATACAGTTGTTTCTGTTACCAGTCCTAAAATCTAAAGTCAGTGCAATAGTTAAAGATTACCAAGGCTGTTAGTAAAGAAAGCAGTGATCCACAATTATTCCTCCAGTTCAATGGGCACATGGCGGTATGCTTAAGAAGGCATTGGGGGTACTTGAGCAGAGGTTATGGGGACAGCATAGATACTGACTTTAGTTTCCCAAGTGTACATATTTTTTTTTTTGGTATATGTTTTCCTGAGACTTGGTCTTTGTGTCTTTCTGATCCACTTGACAACTTACTAGTGAGTGTGCAGCTTTCATGTCCTCAGATTTGGAGGCATAGACATCTTGAAAAGTGTCCAACTATCAGTTTTGAAACACATGTTTGAACAAATTTTATTGAGGATATCCACACTTCCCAAAATGTGTGATTTGTTTCCTCCACTTAAGCACCAATGATGTCATAATGTCAATATGAAGGAACTTGCATTTAGAAGATGGCTCTTCCATATGTCACTAAGCATCTCTGAAATTTGGGACTACCCTCTTAACATGTATTGGATTCAGCTTCTCTATGAATAATGTGAGATTGTCGAGCTGGGTTTTCAGGATACTCTCCCTGCTAATATTCTTCACTTATTTTAATAACAAGAACACAGGTTTAACATGTATGTATATCTACATGATAATTGCTCCCATTCAACCAGTTCTTCTAAAGACACACCTTATTCTCAAGATATTGCAGTTTTGCATGGTTTCCTAAACCTTCCCCCTCCACAGGGGAGTAGAATATGATGTCCCCAATGTACCTAATAAATAAATCCATTTAGCTTTCAAAGCACATAGAACATTGAATTCTGTCCTGGTTCTACCCCTTTATGGCAAGATGAGCTAGCTTTGTTTCTGAAAGGCTAGGTTTTGCCTATGAGTAAGTTTTAATTTTATGGCCAGAATGTTTTGTGTTCTGGGTTATTTATGCAAAAATTGCTCATCATTCCAGTTATTATTTCATGGTACACAGAGTGATGGTTTGTTTTCATGAACCCATTTAGTATTCTGAGATATGTTGGGACTTTCTAGGCAGGCTCACTGAATAGTTATGGGCTAATCTAATATCTGTGTTATGATCAGAATGGTTGTACTATATAGTGCCCAGTGCTCATATAAATAAAGTGGTGAAAGGAGAATTGATTTTAGTACCAAAAATTTAATACAGAAATTACTTAGTATTATTTTCCACTCTGGGAGTAAACTGCAGAAAAAATAGAAATGGGAATCAGTAAGAGAAAAGGGTCCATATATCAAAGGAGGAACTTGATGTCTTGATTTTTTTTTCTTAGTACCAAAATCTCTAGTACCCTAAATTCTTTCCTCTTGTGTTACACAGCAACACCACAGGAGTCCTTTATAGTTAGAGACTCCAAAGTTTCATATGGTATGAACATGTTATTGGATACATTTCTGTTCTTAAGCATACCTTATTGGCAGACATGAGTATTTTTTCTTTCTTTCTTTAACGTAACACTGCTAAAATATATAGTCATTTCTTCCAAGAGAGTAAAAGAAGTTATCTTAGAAGTTAGAATTTTACCACTCACTAGGAACTCAGGCCCTCATGCCCACCCTTTCCTACGGATTTCTATCATATCACCTTGGGTGCCCTACGTGGTTCTGGAAGCTGTTTTTCCTTCTGACCCAGAAGATTCATCCTTTCCCAGCTCTAATTTTACCTTTTACATTATTGATTCAATTTTTTCTTTCAAAATCTGTATTCATTTTTTTTTGTTTTTGTTTATTTTTTATTAAAAATTGCCATCTCTTCCCCTCCTCCTCCCCCTTCCCTCCCCTCCCCTCCACCCACACCCCCACTCCCTCCCTCTTGAGGCCAAACAGCCATCAGGGTTCTCTACACTATGTTGAGTCCAAGGTCCTCCCAACTCCCCCCAGGTCCAGGAAGGTGAGCAACCAAACTGACAAGGCTCACACAGAGCCCGTCCATGTCGTAGAGACCAAGCCCATCGCCATTTTCCTTGGCTCCTCGGTCAGCCTCCACCATCAGCCACCCTCAGAGAGTCCGATTTGAGACCTCATATCTGAATCATCAGAACACACCCAGGTTTATTTCTGTTTTCCAGAATGGCAATTGTTATACTAACTTAAATTTCTCTTAAATCACCTTTCATCTTTTTCCCATGTGCCAACATCTATACTATATTTTATATCTCTTTTTTTACTATGTTTTCTCTTCTATTTAAATACTATCACTTTTATCATTCTCTCTCTTACCACTATACATATTTCTTGACATTTTCTCTTTTGTTTTGCTATACACCCATAGCTTTTTTTATATTCTCCTGTTCATTACTTTCAGTATATTGAAAGGTACTATCAGAAAATCTTTTTAGCCAATAACCACAAGCATAATGAATTAATATTTTTTGATATTCCATGTTTTGTAAAACTTGCTTTTGTTTAAGATTCCGTTCTACTCTACAAATGTATGTTGTGCTCAACATTTCTATCATCAGCTTTGGCTGAAGAAAGGCAAAGAATTTTACAATATTGGTCTCCATTTTTGAAATCAAGGAGGAGAGATTAACCAAGCAGCATTTGATATTCAACAATTGCAGACTTTCATTACTCTGAGCCATGGCATACAAACACATGAAACTGTCCATTTACCTGTCCTGTATTGTGCTCTTTGAGAACTGATTACAATGTACTTGGACCTTTTCTTGTTTTCTAAATTGTCTTTTCTTTATTTCTAACGTTTGGAAATGAGGATGAAAGAAGACATCCCTCTCCATGTTCATAAATCCTAAAAAATAATGTACACTCCATACCTTATGACTTTATGAAAAAAGTAAACATCCATTTGTGAGCAAAAAGCTGTGCTTGGGAAGAGGAGAGGACACATCAATTCTGCCAATCCTCTTCATTCACCATTCAGAGCATTCTTCCTGCAAGTTCATTTATTTCTGTAGGAATCATGGGTGGCGTATTCCCAATAGAGACAAGAAAGATCCATAGATAAGTGAAGAATAGCCGGGTCACTTTTGTGCCATCAAAATTTGGACTAGGATTTTCTAAAAATAACATAGAGCCTATTCTCATGCTCTTTCAAGTACAAATTTCCCTGCTTGGACTCTCTGTGAAATCTTACCCGTATCCATTGCTTTGCTATGGCCATGTGGAATACCTCATGAGTCACCCGAATCCTTTTTTAACCAGTTTTCATTCTACAATACCTAATTCTTTATATCAGCTCTAAGTGTAGGTCACTGCCTGGGATTACAGACTTGATGAACTTCCCTTTATTTCTCAAGGGCTTCCTTGTGAAGACCACCTACTTGCTTTTACTTTTATTCTTTATTTCCCCTCAAACCCTAAAGGCATGAAAGTTACAGCTATTTACCACATTAACTTTTAATACGGCAGAATTAATTCATGAGATTAGGAATTGAGTCTTTATCTTGCTCTGCAGTTCTTAAAATGCCCAAGATAATGGAGTACAGGTGAAGCAGGAATTGGTTGTTCCATGGAGAAAAAAACTTTGAAAAAAATAAATATTTTAATACTGCCTACAAAAATGGAGTGGGAATGTTTCTATAATAATTTGAGTGTAAGATAGTATATAGAAACTTAGAATTTAATAGTGATTAAACACATTTTAAATAGCAGTAATACATAATCTTAAAAACCCGAAACTGACTCAAAGAGAAAAAAAATACATGATTCTAATGTAGAAAATATATTCAGGTTAATTAATTGATGAGAATGATGACAACAAATGCAGTGAAATGAGTTTCGTTTTTGGTTTTATGTTATGTGATGCTTTTGTTGATGGTTTATGTTATGTGATGGTTTTGTTGATAGTAAAATATGTATTTTTTTTTTAAAAAATTCTTCTTGCATCTGGAGCTACTTTTTCCCAGGTGAATATTGGTACTTTGTGGAATATGATTGGAGGTGCTGGATGCTTTAGAGAAGGAAAGTGTGTGGTTTGAGTAGTAATTTAGTTATCTTGTGGAATGTTTCTTTTGTAGTTGAAAAAAAGACAGTTCCAAAAGATTAACCTCAAAGAAAAGGAAGAGATGGATAGAGCATCTGTGTAAACACTACATAATTGTGGGAAAGTGGTTCATAGAAATACTTTAAATTGAGTGAGATAATCATGAAAAATACTGTGTTATTTAGTTTATAGCAGTCACTATTTCTATTCCCCCTTCATCCTGTTAGGTTTTATTTTTTCAGTTCTACTCAGAATTAAATAATTAACATAAAAGCTCATGTAAGAATGACTTCAATGGAATATTTTAAAACTCATATTTGCTCTAAATTTTGCATACATAGCTTAGATTTTCATTATAATATTTTGTCTTTAATTTTCATCTTCTCTATCAATCATCTTAATACTTGAGAATGGATTTTAAATCTAACCTCAACACAACAGGTTCATAATAAAATATATATAGGAGAAAACACTGTATATATGAATTGATAGCTTAAGAAAAGAGAGAAATGCTGTTTTAATGTCACGTAGATAGAGAATAGATTAATAAGAGCAGGCAGTCAACTCAAGTGCACTCTGAACCTGACCATACCTGTCTATATTTTCTATGCCTGTTTTATCATAGCATGGCAGCACTGAGTAACCTTGATAGAGATCCTATAGTCTCCAAAAATACTGTTTCTTTGGCTCTTTCCAGTAAAATACTGCTGACTTAGCATCCATGTAGTACAGGGAGTTGGGTGGAGATTCTTGAGGATTCTGACGGTTCCTCTACCAAGAGCCTCCAGGGCATAACAAAGTCTCATTGAATGTATATTTCCAGAGACCAGGTTCATTACTTCAGATAATACATGGTTGAAACAATGTTAGTAAACTTTTCAGAACTTGCCCAATCATGTCCTGTTATTCTCTCATCTTTTATTTCAAAAGAAAAAGAATACAGTTAAATTTTTTGTTTGACTTTCAACAAATGGCATTTACATTATTTCTTCTTCTCAGAATACTGAATTTCCTTCTGGGACTCCGTTTTCAGTGATCTTTTAAAATTTATATGGGAGCTAGAAATAAATATTATCAGTAGTGTGTGTTAAGATACAACTTTTCATATGAAATTTAAGCATCACTATATTCTGTTCTATTTATCTTATCTCTTTTTATTAAAAATTTCTGCCTCCTCCCCGCCTCCCATTTCCCTCCCCTCCCCCTACTCTCTTCCCTCTCCCTCTCCAGTCCAAAGAGCAGTAAGTGTTCCCTGCCCTGTGGGAAGTCCAAGGTCCTTCCCCCTCTATCCAGGTCTAAAAAGGTGAGCATCCAAACAGGCTAGCCACCCCCCCCCCCCCAAAGCCAGTACATGCATTAGGATCAAAACCCAGTGCCATTGTCCTTGGCTTCTCAGCAGCCCTCATTGTCCGCCATGTTCAGAGAGTACAGTTTTATCCCATGCTTTTTCAGTCCCAGCTTCTGTAAAGCAAAGGACACTGTCACTAAGACAAAAAGGCAACCTACTGACTGGGAGAAGATCTTCACCAACCCGGCAACAGACAAAGGTCTGATCTCCAAAATATATAAAGAACTCAAGAAACTAGACTTTAAAATGCTAATTAACCTAATTAAAAAATGGGGCACTGAACTGAACAGAGAATTCTCAACAGAAGTTCAAATGGCCAAAAGACACTTAAGGTCATGCTCAGCCTCCTTAGCGATCAGAGAAATGCAAATCAAAACAACGTTGAGATACCATCTTAAACCTGTCAGAATGGCTAAAATCAAAAACACCAATGATAGCCTTTGCTGAAGAGGTTGTGGAGTAAGGGATACACTCATCCATTGCTGTTGGGAATGCAAACTTGTGCAACCACTTTGGAAAGCAGTGTGGCAATTTCTCAGAAAATTTGGGATTGACCTACCCCAGGACCCAGCAATATCTTATCTCTTATACTGACATAATATATCAGACTAACTAAGATGTGCTGTACTTGCCATAATTTGAGGTGCTGACCATTGCTGAATGGTTCTTGTGCACACACAGACCGGCTTACCATTTTACTCTCTTAGCAGTTAAAGAAAGCCCTTAAGCTCATACAATAAAGTGTACTGTGTCTCTTAGTTTTAATACAGCTGGTGTTTTACTCATGATTCCTTGTTTTTGTGTGCCTGCCTTAACACAATACTATTTGTAGATGTGTATAGAAAAATAGTAACTTGTACCTTATTCAGACTCAATTCTCCAACATAACAAAATACAAATAGTAGAAAAAATAAACTTCTTGCATATTTTATTGTTTGTTCCTCAACAGTGCTGTTATTTTCCCTATGTATTTCCCACCATGAAATGTTTCAAAATTATTTGAGTTATACTTGTTTAAGTTACTCACATTCTTATAAATAGTGTTTCCCACTGTTATTGAAATCTTGATTACATTAGATTGAATCTGTGATTTCCTGGGTGCATTTTATGGTTCCCCATTCAGACATAAAGGGGGAAAAAGGTTTTTCTAGTCTTAAAGTGTTTTGTTTGTGGATATTTGTTCCCTTAGTGTGTTGTGAAATTAAAGCTGATTTTTTTACTATTAGAGAATTACATATATGCGTGTATTTTGATCAATCCATTTTCATCCCCTCCCTAATGTTCCTATTCTACCTATACCCACCACTTTTCCTACCCAACTTCATGTGCTCTTAGTTAAACTCCATTAAGCCCAGTTAGTGTTGTCTGTAGGTGCACAGTTGTAAGACTATCTTTTGGACCACGAGTATCTTCTGATGCCCCACACCCTTTAGGAATTCTGCTCCCTTCATTTGGGAATGAGAATAGGGTTTGGAGTCCCACAATGTTATCCTCTGGCATCTGGAGACACATTTGAAATGACTTGATTTCTCTCAGAATCACAGGTGAATGTTTCTTCATCTTTAGTCTCAGTATTTAATAACAATCTTAAAGGATGTCTGTGTGATTCAAACTCATTAAATTTATTTTACTCACAATGAAAGATTCTGCAATGCATTTAGATGACCATCCTATATTGTGTCAATCAATGTAATAACTGCTTAAACTGAAGCCAGAAGCATGTGTCTACATGTTTTGTACTTCAGTTTGGTTGCTAATATTTCATCCTAACAATGTAAATGCATTTGTTCTAATAGCAAAGATCAGTGTAGAACAAGCTTTCAATTACTTAAGTCATGGCGCTAATATTGTGGAGGGAAACATTCTGAGGCTTCTTGTAAAGGATGAATGCCTCCGAGACACACAACTTTCGTTTCGTGTACTCGTCACTGAATTCTAGAGTAGATGAAATCAAGAAGAGGTTGTGGTTTAGCATTTTGCCTCCACCTCTTCTGCTTCAATAGGAATCAGATTAGCAGAGTAGAAGTGTACGGCAGAGGAGAAGCTGACCACAGCTACTTACAACAGGGGATGTTGGCCAAGAAGGAGCAGAAACTAGGTCTGCAGTTGTCACTAAAAAGAAAGGGCTGAGCCGGGCGGTGGTGGCGCAAGCCTTTAATCCCAGCACTCGGGAGGCAGAGGCAGACGGATCTCTGTGAGTTCGAGGCCAGCCTGGTCTACAAGAGCTAGTTCCAGGACAGGCTCCAAAGCCACAGAAAAACTCTGTCTCGAAAAAAAAACCAAAAAAAAAAAAAAAAAAGAAAGGGCTGGAAACAGTGCAGCACCTAAAGGGAAAGCCCTATAAAATTCATATTGTAGCCCTTATGGGTTCTGAGTAGGTGTCTAAACAGATCGTGCCTACCTGCAGCCTTCTCTTACCCATACCTACTATGAAGAAAATGGCAAACTCCCCAACAATTGCCTGTCTGTAAATCTGTAACCCCATTACTGACTTATGAAATTGTGAATTCCGGTAAAGCAGACTACCTAATTCAACTTGCACTTCTCCAAGGAAATATACAGGTTCAGGCTGGCTGTCTCATGGGCACCAAAAGGACACCCATTTCATGGTATAACAAGCAAACATTAACTGAGATTATCCATCCTCCTCCTACTGTGCACATATTTCTCATTTCCCCTCCCCTTGCTGCCATAATCAGTGTGTGGGGCACTATGCTATGTACCATACAGTATGAAACCTGCCCTTCCTCTGAAACCTACAGGAAAGGACCCTCATCATTCACAGGGATCTGAACCCTCTGTAGAGACACCATCATACTCTCTTTCCATAATGTTAGTATCTCTCCTAATAAACCTTTTACCCCAGATGGCAACCTGACTCCATGTGCACTTTGAAACCAAACCCAATACCCTTTAGACTTTTGAATATCCTGTTCTGTAGCCTCTGAATCTCTGCATCTTCTAAGTTAGTTTGGTATCAACTGATTTATCGGGAACACTGTTCTTTCCTTATCGTCTCCTTCTCCCTCCCTTTCCTGGAAAATTTCCTAGATGAGGGAGATAGAGCTAACTGTGGGGACATCCTTTAAGCAGGCTTACTGTGCACACAGTGTCTTATTTCCTGGATGCAAGCATGTGCATGATGAAGTCCATAACCTTCCAGTCTCAAAAACACAGCAATGCGTGCATGGTTGCCTTTCAGTATTTCAACAATATGTTAATTTTTCTTTGCATAATTTTTTATTTTAATGCTTCCTGCATTTGCAATAACCACAATAAGCATAAAATTCCCTCCTTTTCATAGAGGTAGAATTCACAATTCCCCTTCGCTATACTCTTAATCTACTGGTGTCTTAGTAATGGATGGATGCAATATCTTAACTAATACAAACATTTTTTCAGTATATTAAAAATCATTACAAAGGAAATCTATCTGAAGAAATCTTTTTACATTGAAAAAGACTCATGGAGAAAAAATATACTAGAAGAAATTTCGAATAGCACTGTTTAGTTGAGACTGGCAATGTGGCTACTGGTTGATGTGTCTCAGCTTGGGGTACAGTGAGCCATTTTAGTCATAAGTTTTAGAAAACTAAAGAGCATACATCATCTAACCTGGAACTAAAGGCAAGATGCATTAAAGCAATAACAGGAGCATAGCCATTTAACCAAACTCTTAGGTAGGTTTGCTTCTTTATTTGGGAGAAACTGAGTTATGGAATACGCATTTACACGCATTTGAGAACTCAAACTAAGGATCCAAATTCAAAGACTGTTAAGGCCAATTTTATCTGAGTTTTCTAAATTTCCTTCTGTATTTTTCAGGTTTTTTTTTTTAAAAGATTTATTAATGATTTCTACGGGAGAACTTTGTTGTCTCCTAAACTCTTCCGGTCCAGGATTTCAAGATAAAGTAATGTCATTACATCATTTCCGCTGATTCTCTAATGTGCATCGCATAAAATCAGTCTCATGATGGAAGCTGAAGTAGCTGAAAAATTGTGCAACGAAAGAATGACGGCTGACTGAGCTATCAAGTTCCTTTATCGTGCTTTAATAGACCAGGCCATGCCAGCCGTGACTACTGGTCTTGTATCTGGCATCTTGGTTTGATATCCAAAACTGTGAATCATACTATCGCCATGTTAAATCATGGTTTGCCCCAATGCTGTTGTGCCCTGCAGAAAAACAACTAAGCATCTATAAAGAAAGGGCTTGACACTGGTATCAAAAATTAGCAGCACGCAATTTTGATAACTTCGTTAAAATTACTTCCTAGTGATGAATTGGCTCAGCAATTAGAAACTCCTGTAGCATAAAATTTACAACATCTACAGTTAGAGATGACATTACTTCTATTTGTAATCAAAAGACACAAAGCCAATGGAAAGCATTACTTAAAATTTCCAACATAATGCATTCGCTTCTGTGACTTGTGTTTGCTTAATGTGAAAACTAAGAATAATAATGCTTGTATCTTAAAAATGATTGCAAGATTTAAATTAGCCATACGTTGCTGTGCCTTATGCTGTTCCAAAGAAATGATTGTTCAGTTTTATTTGCTGTGAGGGCAATGATGAAAAATATTTTACCTTTTGTGAGCAGTAAGATAATTGGTGGTTTCTTTAATCAATCAAGGCGTAATTAACTATCCCAACATTTGTATATATATATTAAAATGTAAATACCAGTAGTTATAACTTAACTAGTGGGGAGAGAAAGATAACTTAAAACTAATTTGAGTGTCACGGAGAAACACAGGCCATGAAACAATGCCTGTTTGATTGCAGAAAGGATATAGTAATTAAATATAGTAATTAAATGGGCTTATGTACTCAGACATTGCCCAACTGAAAGTTAAAGAGTGTATTGTCAAATGTGCCCTTTCGTCTGCAAAGTGAATGAAAGCACAAGAGATTATGCTGTGGGGTGACATTTTACAAGTGTGGCTAAGTGAAGGTCCTTGGAATCCAGGGTAAATCATTTAAATTTGACCATTCAGGTGAAGTTTTCTAACACTTCTGTTCATAGAATATAATCATTTGCAACCTTATCACACTCCAATAGAAGGTAATTTACAGCTGTTTCTATTGAGAGTTTATCTCATACAATAGACTTAACTGTATGAAATATTGTCCAATCATCATGGTTGCCGTATCTAATGGCCTCTTCTGCTCATGATACTATAAATTACTTTAATGGTACAGTAATTTTCTCATACAGTTTGTGATTTTGAGGCTAATCTTCTAAGAACATATGTTCATAGACGCTGAAGAGGGCACTCTGACTTATAGCGGGACGTAATAACGAAGATATACTTCGAGGAAGTAATTTCGTTACTGACCCTCAGAGCTTTAGTAAGCGCTAGAAACTACGAGAGTTGGGTTGTTAATTAGGAGAGTAACATCCCTTCCCACCCCCTTTGAGGTGTTTAGGAGGAAGACTGCAGCCAACCCACATTATTCACCCTACAGGCCTAGGAGGAAGAGAGCACTCTGAGCTAGGACCATTACTTACTCCAACCTTCATTCTTTCATGCAGAGCCTGAGTCAGAACTGCCATAATGCAGTTCATCAGTTTTTAAAGAGTGTTGAGATACTGTAAACCATCAGCGTCCTTAATGCCACACTGAAGCCTATTCAATCAATCTTTGCGCATATTCTCCAGGGTACTGATTTACCAATGTTGAATCCCTTTAGAAGACATGGCAACATCTCAGTGGTAGTGAAACCTTTGATTAGGAGATGTCTTAGTTCTGACCCACAATCTACAACTTTTCACCTTTGCTTAAAAAAAGAATTGCCAAGCCTTTAATGAGCAACAGCAGAAAGTACTGCATTTTTAGCACACATTGTGAAGCTCCAGGAATGCATCATTATAAACCACAGTTATAAAATCTGTGGCTGAGATTACAGAAGTTTCTCAGATATAATTTAAAGGCATGTTTCCTTTCAGTGATAGAAATAGAATGGGCATACCATTTCCAAACATACATTATAACAATGCAAACATGAAAAACTTCACTTATATTTTAAGGTTTTCTTTTAAGGTCTAAAAGGCAATTAACTAAATGTACATTTTGTACACACACACACACACACACACACACACACACACACACGTGCACATGCAAACTCCAGCACAAGAAAACCTCAGAGGCTTTGTTCTTATGAATTCACTACCTATCGATGTCTTAAGTTTAGTTAAATATATTATGTATATAACATTCTACTTGGTCATGAATAATTTTATGTGACACATTCCAAATGCAGATTTATCTCCTGGCTCAAGTGTTCAATGAGGATAAATACTGCAGCATGAAATTTTAATCTAGCAGAAAGTCTTGCCAACTGCTCCTCCAAGTCACTGCTATATCAGAAAAATCCACAAATTCTTATTCAATTATGGTATTAGGCTTGGCCAACATTAATTTTAGGCCAATCTATATTTGTCATCCATATCATAATGAGAATTCTCTGCAAAAAAAAACCCAACATGAATTACTTTGATTGTCTTAAATTTGCTCTCATTAGAAGTACCTTATAAAGTCTTCAATATGATAAAAGCATCTTTACAAACTAACACAAAAGCCGCTCCTCCTGTGCCACTTCTTACAGGGAACGGAAGAAAAAAGACTGTTGAGATATAAAAGAAAATCAGGATTGTAATCATCTGTCCTTGTTCTGTGGACATTCACTGCTGGTTGTTGCTCTACCTTGGTTCCATGTATAAAATGATGTGGCACAGACATTTGAGAATGTCAGCCCTGATCGCTCAGGTTGTCTGGTCCCTGTTTTGGCACTGAGATAATTACCCAACAACAAAGAATACAGCAAAAGTAATTCCTACCACTCTCATTTTTATCCTCCTTTCTCTGAAACAGATGTTACAAGCATTCCCAGGTGCCTCTGGAGTTGGGAAACTAGAACTTCATTTGCTTGCCACAATATTTATGTCTGCAATTGGCTTTTGAAGCAAGGGATGCATTTTTAAGAATAGAATGGTTTTCTTTTGAAAAAAAATCTTTGCAGATAAATATTAAATCAGGTGCATTTTATGCATCAACGAGTAAGGAAAAGCAGTCAGTAAATAAGGACAGGGCATCGAGCAATCAAATATGTGAAATATTGAGTAGAGAAAACTTTGCATATGTACTGAGCTAGCAGAGAGAGCATAAACTGAAGAGTGTCTGGCGAAGTATAAAATTGCTCTCCTTCCTTCTTAGCTCACTTCACTCAATAGCTTCTTTATAACTTCCAATTAACCCACTCCCTCTGTTCACTGTGTCTCTTTTATGCTGCCAATGTTATTTAAAAGATACAGTAAATTACACATTAAGACATGTTTTTATAGTCCCTGTCAACACTTTTGCTGTCTTTGAACTGCTTTAATTTTTCGAGGAGTAAAGGACTTAGAAATTGGAGCCTTGCAGTGCTGAAAATCATTCTTCAAAATTCTAACAGCTATTCCCAGGGCAGCACAGCAGTCTCCTGTAACCTGAGGAACCTGTTCCATCCTCTCAATAGACAGTGTGGTGACTAAGGTTCATTGTCAGGTGGACTGAATTTAGACATACCCTAGAAATACACCTTTAAGTGTGTTTATGAAAATGTCCCAGAAGCGTTGAATTGAGAATGGAAAACACACACCCAGTGCAGTTGGTTCGATGCCATGGTCTGGTGTCCCAGAATGTAATGTGAGTGTCAGTATTTACCACTTTGCTTTCCAGACAAGGCAATTTGACTGATACCTTCATATTCCTGCTTCCAAGGTTTCCCTGTTTTTACCAACTCTATCCTTAAACAGTGAGCCAAGAAAATTCTTTCTTTGTGAGGTTGATTTTATGTTTCACTGCCACATTTGGAAAAGCGATTGATCTAGACAAGCATCCAGGGAACTGTCATGGAGCTGATTTAAATGACCTAAGGTCTGAGATCTTTCATTGTGACTGATTTCTTAATGATTATCTGAATCACACCCCAGAAATGGCACATATGCAAGGCTGTTAGTTTTTACAGACAATATGGACTATAGGGGATTTGTAACACCAGGTCTATAGATCTTCAGTTTGATGAAATTTGACTTGTGATTTCTCAACATTTAGAATATTATAAGAGAACAAAGTTTCATGCAAGTACAAAATGTATATTCATTGCTTTTACCTCCAGGTGCAGCATGACCAGTGTTTAACACTAACATCATTTAACAACCATGGACACCTTTTATTATTTTACTGATTTTATTAATTAAACCTGTTCTTCAACAAATTTACCTTCATTTTTATTTCTATTTTACCCATTTTATCTCACTTTTTCCACTTGACCAAATTCAAATGCAAATTTAGAAATCAGATTTTTCAGTGATTGCCTTATATATTTCAAGATCAAAGTGAAATATTATCAAAATGAAGGTCCATCATCTGACAACTTATACTAATCACAATGGTAAGGGACAGAAGGAAACAACATTGTGCCAGCATACAGGAATTCAAAACAGAAAAAATGCTTTCAATTTGGAAGATTCCAAGAGGCTACATGAAATATCAGTCTTAAAAATAAGCCTGAACTAATTCTGAAATATCTGCCCACACTCACTTTCATGTTTTATGGATTCTACTAGCTTTTGGTGGGAAGTTGTTTCCAGTAAAATGAACGGGGAGATGAGAAGACAATTTATTATATATATATATATATATATATATATATATATATATATATAATTGCACATGATTTTACAGTCCAGATAAGATTTATGAAAAGCAAACAATTCAGTTTGATTTACCCTCTAGTATAAAACTACACATTGTGAAAGAATCCATGTGTGAGAAGGCAGATTTCAAGAGTTCACAGAATGTTTTGAGTCATTGTCTTTTTTTGCAAGTTCTTGGTTTCTTTACTTTGGCTATTCTTAGTGTCCTAGAAGGCGCCCTTCAATTTCCGCCAATGACAGGAACCTCCCACTCTCTATTTAGGGTTAAAGATGAAGAAAAAATAATAATCTCTGAACCATGCATTGATATTGTTACTTGGATTTCTTTCACCAATGAATGACTTTCACTTCCACAATCAAAACACTCTTTTTCTCTTAAAGAGTGTCACTCTCTACCTCAGTTCATCACAGGAAAATATTTCACTGGCAAGAAAGGGAAGTATCTACAAATAAAGGCTGACAAGACTGTACGTTGCCTTTTTTGCCTTGGTAGCTTAGGAAAAAATAACTATGTAAATATGATATCAAGGAGAGGATGATCTGAAAGTAGGAAAGATTTGTTCTCCCTGAACTCATACATTTTCATTCCTTGTAGCAAATACCACCATAAAGATAAATCTGAGGAAATGGATGATTGAACTGACTACAATTGTTTGCATGAATTTAAAATTTGCTAAGTCTTTTCATCAAAAAATATTCAAACACTCAATTTTCTGTGAAGATTAACAAGTAGCTAAACTGACCTTAGAAGCAGGTATTCAGTTGCTAAACTTTTTAATTAAGGTATGACCATGTGATTAGAATTTTAAATCTGTGAATACAACAGGGGGCTTAGCATTTTCAATATCTACAGAGTTTTATTTCATGGATCTACTTTCAAAGTGCCCAAAGCCTATGTGTTTAGTTACAGGTTCACTATTTGTTTCCAGAAATATTATATATAAGATTCAAGTGTAACACTAACATAACACTTAACCCTTGACTAAATCTTCAAAGCATACACCAGCTTTATAGATTTTGAGAAAAATATGACTAGTTTGACAGTATGTTGACTTCTTTTCTCTAGTGTTATATAGCATATAAAACTGCCTTTTCAGAACTTAATATAAGACTCTAAAATAGTTTTCTTGCATTTTTCGTGATATCTTCAATATTATTGCTTATAATTGAAAAAATACCCAACTTAAGTATAATTAAAGATATAAGTAAAATCAACGAAATTCTTGAGAACAGTCTGCCAAGAGCAGCAGTTTTAAATTAGAGTCTTAAAATGACGACAATTTTAAGAGCATTGCAGGCATATTTGGAACTTGAAGGACTGACCAATTTAAGCATAAACATCTTGATCACCATTACAAAACACTTGTTGCTGAGTCAGAGCTGCATGTGACCTTTCACCCATATCCTAGGATTTCTAGGGCACTTTAGTTTGATGGGCTATCACCAGTGGTATGTCATGATGTTTTCTTTGATGTAGTTAAACTCATGGCCATACTTTCTGTTAATGTTGAATCTGATACTAGTCAGATGAACTACATTAACACACCTCCCTTAGTTTTTATGCGAAGTCTGTGTGACCTCTGGTTCATTTGTCATCATTTGGGAGTGTCAGCCATAGTTCTATGAAATGTATAATGATGTTTTTCTCTGACATTATAGGTGTGAATTTCCACCAGAGATAATGAGAAAATCAGCCCGGCACAGAATATTTTTAGTTTTGACTTATCCTAATATTTTTGATTATACTATCCTAGACAAGTCTCTGCTCTGACATCTAAAAATCTAAGATGTGATTTTGGATTTTATTTTTGAAGTATAAGCAATGATACTAGATTATAATATGTGACATGTAAATTTGCATTCCTAACTTACTCTATCTTTTGGCAGAATATAGAAAAATATAAACACTCCTCTAATGTCTCTCTATGTTCCTCAGACCAATACAACCAATTTAGAACCATGTTTATCATTTCCTGCCAAGTAGCACTTTATTTTCCTTACTATCCAAAGAGTGATGATAGCAATTTTAAATTGCCACTGATATCTATGAAATTAACAATAATAAACTCTTTTATAACTATTAAATGAATTTATATCTATTAATTCTTCTTTGAAGCAGGTTTAAAAAATATCTTTGCTCCCAGATCCCCCACTTCTTGGATACATATTATTATCAGGGTAGGAACTGCGTAGTTAGTCCATGATTTGATTATGGTTTGAAATATCAACCTGAATTGGAATAGAGACAATGTAGATAAGAATTGATAATCTAACATAAGCCATACCTCATTGACCCAAATTTTAGACTAACGCCTGTGAGACACATCGATAATTAAAGTTATAAGAATTTCTTGAGAGGCAAGGGTACAACAGGAAATTTTAGAAGCAAAATATTTTAGGGTAGGACAGAGAGCAAATAGAAAAAGAGGAAGCACAGTGGAGGAATGTCCAAAACAAAATACCCATGTACTAGAGAAATGTGCTCATACTGCAGCAATTCACACCAACACATACATATTATAATGTGATTACACCACAACTGAAGAAGATGGGCAATTATCCTATGAGTTAAGGAATGAGAATTATACCTCTCTCAGTGTGAAAAACAATTGAAGAATGTTACACTGCCTCATGCATTCTTATTCTTACTATGTTCCAACTCTAGTAATAGCAGAATACCTTAAGAAGCTATATTCTTTTTGAGAATGATTTTCCTAAGGCCTTTTCAGGGAGCACTTAGATCAGTAGTTTAAAGAAGTGAAGCGCCTATAAAGAGAGTTACGAAAACAAAATAAAAAAAAAATTCTCTCTGCCTTTCCCCTAAAAGCTTGTGAGCTAAACTTTTAATTTTCTTGTTCCTATGTTTTTTTTAAAAAAAAAAAAAACTGTCACATTCACTTCCATCTTAATCAGAAAGTCACTAAGTTAGCTGAAAAGTTATAATTCATTCCACAAAATTTCTATGTCTAAAAAGTCTGAAAACAGTTTCAAAAGACAGCTCATTTGATGAGCGACAACTTTTAGTGCTAAGTGAAGTGGGACCTTCCAGAAATGTGCACAATAATTGCTCTGCTCTTATTTTTCTAAAGATTTATTTATTTTTATGTATACAATATTCTGTCTGTATGTATGGTTGAATGTATGTATGTCAGAAGAGAGTACCAGATCTCATTAGAGATGGTTGTGAGCCACCATGTGGTTGCTGGAAGTGGAACTCAGGTCCTCTGGAAGAGAAGTTAGTGCTCTTAACGTCTAAGCCATCTCTCCAGCTCTTGATCTAAACTATGCCTGTACATATTCCCACCCTGCAAGTACAGAAGTTACTATGCCCTCAGTTTCAGAAAGTGTGTCTCTCCACAGCACACTGAAACTGAAAGAAAGTTGCATAATACCCAGCCAGTGAAACCTTTTTGTAGTTTGGACAATTAAAGTGAAAAAATGTTTCAAAAGGAAGTGACACTGAGAGACTTAAACAGACCAAAAAAGCAATATCTTATGTTACACAGAGGGAAAACAGTTCTGCAAAATGGGGGTTTCTTTCTGAAGACCTTGAATTCCAGCCAAGATATTTGCTGCTTTTAAGAGGAAATATTCATTGCATCAATGATTCAGAAAATTTGAATGCATGGGAGCATTCATGCTAAATAAAAAGGTGAATAACAAGTTTAGAAATAAAGCAGTCAACATTCAACCATGGTTCCTGGGGCAGAAGAAAGCTTTGGAGGAAACAGTCAGCAAAGACCAAACTTAATGGGCACAATGAGGAAGTAGCCAGGCAAAACGCCAAAACACCTGGAAGAGCTTTAGTTTTCCTAATGGAAAAAAAAAATCACAGTTAAGTAGTTCACTCATTTGGAAGGTCCTTATTAGGAGCTATTAAGTGCCAGTTATCTGACTTATTTTTTTAAGAGCATTTGGGCAAATAGTAAGTTATATGAGACCTTTCCTGGGAAGATGGGACCAAATGTTACTTCCACATAGGGTAATGAAGACAGATCATAAAAATGATTCCACCAAAGTCTAGCGTGGAAAACCAATGAATTTACTGATGTTATGTGCAGGAGTATGGACAGGGATTATTTACAGTATCATAGCTGAGCTGCATCAGTGTCTAGTTCACGTCAGCTTGAGTGCCAGCACAGGAAAGCTGTAATCCTGTAACATTCTGCAGGAGGTGAATGCAGCTCCATAGACTGGAGGATTCCTTTTTCTCAGCAGTTCTTCTGTTTATGCTCCATGCATGAAGAAGTAGCCTTGAACATCTACTAAATTTCAGGGATTTTCTATGACTTGTAAATTATTTGTCTCCTAAGCTTGGAGGACCCTATCTCCAGGATGAAATGCTTCCATTTGTAACTTCCTGAACTTATAGAAGTTGAAGTCCAGAATAGAATATTGTAATTCAGAGCAAATACTATAGGACAAAATGGATGAGTAGACCATGCCTGTCAAGGTCACTCTTTCCCCCTTCATCACCCACATTAGAGTTGGAAAAAAAATGATAACAGAAGAATAGCAAGAATGGATCCTAATAAAAGATAATTCAAATAATGAAAGTAATGTATATCCATACTTAGTGTGTCAATGTACGTGTAAATGTGTTTGTCAGATGGATGTATTACCAATACATGGACAAAATATTTGGCAAGAGAAACATAAAAAGGAAAAAGGTTTATTTTAGCTCCCACTTTGAGGTGACTTAACACATCATGGCAGGGGCAGGGGCAAGGGTTTTCTAGAGTGAAAAGAAATTTGACCATGTGTTTACACCTCAAGGTGTTATAGCAGTGGCCCATTTCTTCCAGGGAGATGTACTTCCTAAATGTCCTACAAACTTATCAAAGAGCACCACATTCTACGATGAGATTTCAGATTTTAAAGTAGAACAAAGGTTAATTCGAAGAAAAAAAAAAACCATGAACTGATATATGACCTCAATGAAATTGCTTGTAAGTATTCATAGTTTTGCACTAGTAGGGTCTTGAAAAATTACATATTATTATGGGCTATGTAATATACTAAGGGGGTGAAACCAACAATTTTAACAATACATTTGACATCACATTGTGTCTTTACACTAAATTTAGAGGAGTTGAGGAGCAAAACGTACAACAGGGTCTTCATAGTTCTCAGAATGTCAGTGAGTGAAGGGCAATCATGGGTAGTGATGGGTGTGCATCTCTCTGGCATCTGAGAGGACTTCTTCATCTGTGATTGCGTGTGGGAACTGTAGATGCAGGTTTACGCCATGTCATGGCATCTTTGTACATCTCCACAGATAGTATTTCTGGTCAATGAAAAGATAGGTTTTTTTTTTTTTTTTTTTTTTGTTTTTTTTTTTTTTTTTGTTTGTTTGTTTTTTTGTTTTTTTGGTTTTTCGAGACAGGGTTTCTCTGCAGCTTTTTTAGAGCCTGTCCTGGAACTAGCTCTTGTAGACCAGGCTGGCCTCGAACTCACAGAGATCCGCCTGCCTCTGCCTCCCGAGTGCTGGGATTAAAGGAGTGCGCCACCACCGCCCGGCCTGAAAAGATAGTTTTAAAGGTATTTTTTTGGGTCACAAGACACAAACTATAGTCTCTTAATTCAGCAAGGGTATTCCCAACAAATGCCTAATTTTATTAAGAATTTTATTCCTTTTCAAGAATAAATCATTGTTTCTGTATATTAAAGCCTCTATGTAAGGAAGAAAACGTAATTTTTATTTAGTTCCAGTTTGGTAGTTCAAACGCCAAAGCAATTCAGTCAATACCATAAAAGTCTCAACTCGACCTTGTAATTCATTTTCTGACATTACAAAATATAAATAAAGCTATATGTCTATGTTTGTGTTTCCAAATTTGTAACATAGGTTTATTTCAAATAATATAAGTATTAAACAATGGAGGATGTTTTTCATAGTAGACATATTGCAAATAAATATCATATTATACAGTTAGCACATTGATAGCAGTTGCTATTTAGGGATCATAGCTATTTAATAGTCTATTTATTATTTCCACTGTTGGGAAGTAAAAAAATATACTACTCACAGATGCTTTGAAGTCCTTCATAACTGAGCCACAATCCTCACCATAGTGGGATTTCTAACATATTTCCTCCTTTTTTTGCATTGTACAAAAATCATGCTTTAGTGTTTCAAATAAATAAAAATTTTCATATTTTTAAACTTCTATTTTTTGAAATATTTAGTTACTGCAAAAATGTGCTTGGTCTATACAAGTTTTAATTTCCAACCACATTCTCAAATAAAAGAATGCTAATGATGTAAGGTTATGGTTTTGTAGAATTTCTTAAATACCCAATTATATAATTTATTATAATGTATACATTGTATTTTAAATTTTTAATTAATTATTTGGGCTATATCATTGATAGTAGAATACTGCTATTGTCTTAGAACTAACTAATGAACATGCATCAAACTAGATAAAATGTACCCAGGGGGACTATTAAAACAAGTTCTATACAATATTTCTTATGTATCATTATATATAAATTTATTTTAATGATACATGGATATAATTGATATAATACATAGTTATTTTGATGACAAACAGAACACACTTTTTATTTAACCATTGCATTTTACGTCCAAGGAAGGTTAAACAAATGGTCAATTCCAAGGTTCAAGGGTGTAAATATACTTTTAAAAAAAACTGACCAATTCTGAAGTGAAAATTGCATGCTAATCCACTAATGACTTAGTGAGTCTGAAAATCCTACCTTTAAGTGACAAATATTCTTCACTGGAACTTGTATGAATGTTTTTCTTAAAACATTTTAGCACAGAAGAATGTGCTGCTTATTATCTCTATTTGATTGCTACAAATATATATTTTTATATTCTGTCTTATGTTTGGTTATGATGGCTTGTTTACACTTAACACAAACACACACACACACACTCCATAGGAATAAACTGAGTGCCCAAAGTATGAAACAGGCACAGAATATAGGTCACATACACTGCCATGCTCCTAAAGAGAAGGCTGTCAGGTAGTCTACACATCATCTCATATATCAGACTTTAGATGTCTGTCATTTTACATCACCGTAGTTCCTGGTGCCCACAACTTTCAAAGAACTCAAGTTCTTAGTTTAAATATTTCAGATGTTTCCACAATGGTGTTAGTTTGTGTTAAAAATAACAATTCAAAATCTTGTGTCTTCTCATATCTTTTCACTAGGAGTCTTTTCATTCAACGAACAGCCCCAAACTTTGAAATATTCTTAAATTTTTTATACTCTGATTCTAACTAGCCAATTAAGTGGACCATCTCCTACTTTATATAAAATGCATTTTTATATACAAAAGTAAGGCATACAGATATTATATAAAATGCATAAATCCCTCACAAGGATTGATCTCACCAAGGGATGAAATGAAAGAACGTACTGATGCATTGATAATGATTGGTTAGCTCAGCATTCTCAATAGCTCAAACACAGCATATGCACATTCAATAGGACTTAGGCATATAGCTAGCGCTTGCGATTATCATTCTCAGAATTTGTAAGTATAAAGACATCTACAATCCTGTCTTCTGTTCCAGAGTCGAGACATACTCGGTACATTTCTCCTTACCATCACATTTGTTACTGTTTAATTGAAAAGAGACAAGTCAAGTAGTTTAGAAAGAAAACCAGTAAATGAATTCCCATCAGTATTTAATGGTATTCCCTGTGGACTGTACAATTTATTAGGTTGGTGAGCAGAACTAATTTACATAAACAAATTTATGTATTCTGTATAAAAGACTATTCTAGAAACTTTAATGTTTGAAAATATAAGTCAGGAGATTTATTAAAAATTGAATAAGAGAAGAGCTAAGTGTGGAAACAATCAATGGGATCCTATTCCTTTTCTTTGCACTCAGTTCCATTTACTGAGATACTATAATAAATTTTGAAATGAAAAGTACATTGGAAAAGTATAATATACCAAGATATCAGAAATAAATAATACAATAAAAAGGGAAGTAAATTTTTAAAGAAAAACTAAGTTTCTGTACTTCACATCATTCAGATTGTCCCTGTTTTGTAAACTGAAAATGACACTTCTCTCTTCTGTGGTTTTACCACAGCACGAGGCCTCTACCTATAGCTTGTCAAGCCAATAATTGACCTTAAAATTATCAAAAAATATCTTAAAATACTTAAAGGATTTGCCTTTATGTTCTTTAACTATACACATCGGATTCTCTGGTGCTGGCGTTCAGAAGAGCACTATATTTGTGATTCCTTATGAGGCCACAAGCACAGAAAAGTTCAAGGAGAAAAGGCTATGGTGTAGAATCCAAGAGAGCCAGTGACCTCTAACTGTCTTGTTATTTGTGGTTGATTTCAGCTAGCTTCTATTTTAACATATTTTTAAACACTATTTTTCAAGGACACATTACAAATTAAAAGCAGTGACCCAGATGAGGAAAAGCATAAAATCTGTTTCTGTTTGGGATGCCAGTCACAGCTATTAAAGAGTTGAACATCTCAGGAAAGTTTTTGTAGACTAATCCATTAACTCACTCAAGAAAATCAGCAGAAGGTGTGACACTCAATCATCAGCCTTGAATAAATTCCTAGATGAAAATACCATACTACATTGTGTTTAATGAAACTTACACATGGACTTATTTTCAATTTCTGAAATGAATTATTTCAAATATAATTAGAATCCTATCCTCCATGATTCACATATAAATTCAAAGCTGTCTTTATGTGCCGTCAGAACAGAGTATTTCTGGGATACTATTAATCAGACTGATGAAAGTAAAAATAGGTTTATGAAATAGTCTAGACCCAAAAGGGAGGGAAGACATTAACTTCCTGTCTGATATATTGGATACATTAATATACAATGCATCTTCTCTACTTGACCTTAAGTGTCAGAAATATAGTGCACCGTTTCTCCTTTTATAAGCAGCACTTTAAAGAGCTGTTCCTGGTCAACATGATTTTGTGCTGCAAGGTTAAAAAGACAAAACACATTAAAATATTAAATCCACCACTTATTAAAACACAGTGAATGAGTCTGTGTGCACATATTCCTCCTTTGCTTATCATCCACAACAACATCACAAATTATCAATTCATGAAATAAATGTGTGTAAATACATATGATTTATACATAGATATAACATATATATACATATATATACATATATTTCATATATTCCATGGATAGATTGCATAGATGAATATTTATATTCAAAGACATTGTTAAGAGCATCATTTAAGTCCAAAGCTAAAATCAATGTGTTTTCTCCTTTTGCAATGTGCATCAGTTTTTATCTATTAAGAATATATACACCTGGAACTTACACCAAACATACTTGGTAATATGTCAGAGTGACACTGTCCTCAAATTTCCACCCGAAACCTTACGATGTAACTGCTCCTGCTACTTCACTAGGAAGCACAGCACCAATTAACTACTGATTTATCATGCATACTTTCTTTTCCTAGCAAATGACACCAAAGAGGGTAATGATTTGCTCTATTCTACTGTGTCCACAAGATATCTACATAAATACTATAATTTTATAAAAAGTACGAATAGTACCAGAGTAGAATACAACATCACTTATAGTAGGATAAAAAGAAGCTTTAAAAAGAAAGTGATTCACTTTAGCCCAAGTCATTTTATTTCTTTAATGCTTCTTCTTTTTAAAATGATATTAAAATGCTTTTCTCTTTTTGGTTTACTGGGTTTAAAGGAACATGATACAATAATATCATTGGTCATAGCAGATTTCATTCATTTTATGTAGATATTTTCAAATAACATTATGTAAATAACATTTTTGATTAACAGTGAGTTTTTATCAATTTTATTTTGATCCTTTCATATTTTTCCTGATCATATCAACATTTCAGAAAACCATACCTGTTAAGTCTAAGAATCATTTTTATTATAAAAATTACAACTAGGGAAGTATTCTTCTAGAATGTTCTTTGGAGAGGAGGGAAAGTGGAGAGAGCAGTTTTGCTCTTCTTGCCTGATGATCTGAGTTCTGAACCAGAGTTAATTTAAGAGTTCTATGAGATAGAAATGTAGTAGGGATGATATTATGAATAGTGCATGGTGATAACCCCAGTGTTTCTTATGGGGAAACAAGACAGAGGAAAAAAATCTGATAATTTGAGCCTCACTAGCTCTGGGTATACATCAGCAACAAGGGAGAACCAGTCTCAAACAAGATGGAGGGTTAGAATTTGTTTTGATCTAATTCCTTTGACATCCATGTACTGGCATGCTACTTGGGAAACTAGTAGTCACATATAAGATCCTGTGCATGTACATATATCCTATAAACACATAATAAATTTTTAAAATAAGTAAAGGTGTAAATATGTAAGTCTACTTTCGGGTATGACTATTAGTGAGGAAGGAAGGGAGAGATGGGAGGTGGAGGGGAGAAAGAGAAGAGAGACTGCCTGTCCTTGGTTGCTTTATTTATCAAAAATAATATTAAAAAATGATTTAAATAATAGTAAGTAGAACTAAAACCTGGCTGCTATAGCTTTAATTATTCTAAAATCTCCAGCTGAACTAAAAAAAAGTAAAATAACTGATTTGAGACTAAGGAAATATTTTTAAAACTTTATAGAAAAAACAGAGCCACGTTCTGCAGAATAAACTGTAGTGAAATATTTCATGTCTGAGAGATGCCATTAAGTTTGCTATGCGTTTAAAGACATGCATCCTATTCCTCTTTTGCTAAAGAAATTGCCACTCAATGAGATATCTCCTCCCTTGAACTCTATAGCTGTCCATGTAAAACAGAAGGAAGGGCTAACCTCTTGCCATAGGGTGTATCAACTTTCTGAGAGCTGCAAGGAAATTTGCGGGCCAACTCGTACTTTCTTTGGCCCACAAAAGACATGATTCTGACCTGGATATGGAAGGCACACTGAGTCCCTGCTGTTAGAAACAGCAATAGGTTGCCTCAAAGCACTCTAGTGTAGCTGGAGAGCCAAGTAAGAATGTGAATCTAGATTCAATAGAAAGAGACTGATTTTAATAAAAGCTAAACATTTGTTGGTGAGAAAAGACATTTTAACAAACCTTTTGGTATATACTCTTAAAGGAAAATCCAGCCTTTAAGGATAAGCAAAATGAGGAAGACTCAGCCACTGAAAATCCAGCTAGAAGAAGGATTAATTCCTTTAAATGAAAGATAAAACACGGAAAAGAAACTCGCTAGGAAAAGACATATTTTATTGAGAAAGAATATTTATATTATGTAAAACTAACTCAGAAGTGATGTAAGGCCAACATGAGCAGTTGAAGATCCAAATCCTGTTATACTTACAAAATATAATTAACTGTTATCTTGGAAATTATTATATGTCAAATAAATGGGCTTTTAAAATAATGAATTTCTTAGTGGTGAACTCTATTCCTTCTGAGAGGCGAAAATGGTTTCTAAAACCATGTTGAAGCCAATATAGCAACTCCAAAATGCAGAAGCATATTGGATACAAAACAAACATTAGAAGGAGGATCAATGAGCTTGTGATTCAAAGTTCATCTGAATGAGAAGATGAAAACTCTGTCAAAGTAGAAATTTCCATGAATAATAAAAATATTAAGCATGCCATAGAAACATATATACACATATGCATGTACATGTCTGACTTAGTTGCTAACAAAGCCAGTATTTAAAGTTATGAACAAAACTATTAAGCCTTAAAATTATGTTCTGATAATATACTTCCCAGAGTTTGACCTCAGACTCAATAATGTCTCTTTTATTGTGTGAAAAAGCATTAAAAAGCATAATAAAAATTTTACACGTGACTCTTCTATCCCAAGAGGAATAAAAAAGGCTAATTATTTATAGTTGATGTAAAACTAATTAGATCTGCTTGTTCCCATACCTAATTAATAAGGAAATGTCATGTTCTTACCCTTTGATTTGTTGCTGATTAATAAATCAATACAGTATTATGGGAGGTAAAAGAGAGCGGGAACGCACACATGTAATGAGACAGGGTTGCCTTTCTCAGTCTCCAGATAAACTTAGAAAAGAAAGAAAACCATGTCTTATTGAAATTACTTGGGACACTTGTCAAACTTTGAAAGAGGACAAGAATTGATGGCTCACAGAGCATAAATTACTCATTCACCATTGGAACATGAGTCTACAAGCCAGAGTTGGGACACTGCCATGAATGACTGGATTCGCCTTTGCTCTTGGTGCTTCATGTTGCATCCTTTAATAATCAAGAATGCAAACCTTAGGTTAGTGAAAGCATCTTGGTCTAGTGTACGTGGTAATGACCGGTATGAACCCACAACTGAGAGTTGGAGTTTTATCTTTCTGGAAGTTTTTAAAGGACAAACTATGAATGTGACCCTATCAAATTCATGCAGATGAAACTATTCACTTGACATTTTCATGCTGTTTGGATCTGAACTCTTCTAGCTCCCATTCCATTGCTGTACTGAAACAGTCTGACTGAAAGCAACTTATAGGTCACAACCCATCAATTGAAGGACACCAGGGCAGGGACTCAAGGCAGAAACTAGCATATAGGAACACTGATTACCTCCTATTCTCTGACCTGATGACAAGCTGAGGCTCAGTTAGCTTTCTTTCACAATCGAGAATAACCTGCCTAAGGTTGATACCACTCAGGGTGTTCTGGGCCCTCCTATGTCAATTAGTAATGAAGTCAGTCCCAAATGATACATCATAGAAAAAAATTGACTGAGACAATGCTTTAATTGAAGCTCTCCTGTCAGAATACTGTGGACTGTGGCAAGTTAATAAATAAAGCTAATGAGGACAAGCACCAACGTGCAGATGAGGTGGTAATAAAAGCACATGGAACTAAACATGTTTTAACATCTCCTGCCATAGAAGTTTTATCATCATGCTAACACATGGTATAAGTTATCTGAGGAAAGTTCAGGGTCAACTTTTAAATTAAACAAAAAAAGCCTTCAGATTTCCCTGGGTTCATGAACTACATTCAAAACTAGTTTGGGAAAGGTATGAACTTGAACTGCCTACCCTGAAGCCTGTGACTCCAACCTACACTGACCCATGTCCATTGGGTTCTTCTGGTCTCCCACTGAGATTCAAGAAATGTATTGTTCACCTTGGGTCTCTCCTTAACTTTCTCTGCCATGATTTTTTTTTTTTATTTTCTTAAAGTCCACTGTTCCCTCAAACCTAACAAAGTAAGTTACCTAGATGATAGAAAACATCCAGGGATGAACGCTCTATAACCTACGATAAATCAACATTTTTTATTTGGAGAAGAACCAGATTCCCAATTAAGCCAATTTGACAAGTGATCTATTGCTTTTAGCACCTTCTGGACCTTTGGTGAATACTAAATGTTCCACCCACATCTACATAATGAGTCAATTTGTTCAAGGAATCTTAATAAGGCTTCAACGTCATGTCCTTATACCTGACCTGATTCATTTGACTTAGGAAACAGGCTCCAAGTATTGTGTGCTTCCTACAATGAGCACCAATATCTGATGAAGGATTTTATGTCACTAGTAGATATTAAATCACTAGATACTATAATTTTTCAGCTATAATTTTGATTTTTAAACATATTCTCTGGAGATCTATTCAGAGAAACTTTTGATATAGTTAGCTTTAATCTCTTCTGTTTCTGAAAAAGACATTGTGCTTTTAGAAACATTGCATAGTCAAATCTTATAATATTTATTACTGAAGTTTGTAAATTTGACATACTGCTAGCAATTTTCAGAAAACAAAGCCTATGTGACTATATGTAAATTATACATATATGTGTTTGTATGTTTGAAAAGCTTATTGATAATCATAGCCATTCTATACTTTGTAATTTAAAATACTTTATGATCTTGAAATATAATATGTAATATTATATATCTTTATTTACTCTACAATTTTGTATAAATAATTGTATGGTATTTTTTATATATTATTTATATATATTATATAATTTATATATATATTTTATATATTATTTTTATATATTACAGACACCTAAAGTCAGATAAGTAGACATATAGATAGATTTATGTGTATATGTTTATAGAGAAATATCCTGGAGAATTCTTCCTTATTATGGAATAATAAGGAATATTTGCTCATAATTAATGATCTTGGTATAAAATAAATATTTTATAAAGTATAGATTTTTGTGACTCAATTTTCAACATTCTTTTATATTTTGTACACTAAATCCTGACTAGACTCAGCCCTTATGATACGACTCTTCCACTTTTTGAGATAAAAGTAGCTTTTAGAGAGCTGTAATACATAAATTATTATCCATCCATTTTTCCCAAGAATTACTTCAAATACACTAGTCTGGTACAAAACTGTTGCTAAAATCTTCATGAGGAGAGAAGCATTGAAACATCTAAATGAGAATATAATAAAATATAATAAAAAGAAGAAGGAGGAAGGAAGAAAAAAGGAAAGACGGAAGGAAGGAAGAAAATGGAGGAAGAGAGAGAGAGAGAAAGAGGAAAGTTGGTTAGTTAGTTGATTGGCGTTTTTTGCTTTGTTTTGTTTTTATTTTTTTTAACCTGGCAGTGTCTATTGATTTCAGAAGTAATGGTTGATTTAAGAATTGATATTTATTCCCCCAAGCTAAAATGACATTTTTCAAGATTCCTGCTGGAGGTATAAAACTATAATTCTCTCAAAATTGCCTAAGATAAATTGTCATGCTAAGCATGTATCATTCCACAAGACTGAAATGAAGGATTGTTTTATGGAAAAAAAAAACTGCCTTTCTAACCTTTAAGCATCTACTGAAGTTGTTGTATTTTTATAAGAAAATCTAATTATGTTTTATTCTACATATCTGGTTTCTTTGGTAATAGGAACCCAGCAACTTTTTGTTTAATTGTGTTTAACAAGTCCTTTATCTACATCTACATATAGAATTTTCTTTTTTTTCTCTTCAAGCATACATTCACCCCTGTTTAATTTTTTTATGTTCCATTTAGAACTACTGGGCAACCCTTTGGAGAACTTTGTCTATAGAAAGATGGTTGGCTATCCTCAAATTGTTCATTTTTCTTAAACTGCAACAAGATTTTTTAGAGAGGGAATGCTATCAGTGTTTAGACAAGTGATACCTGAGAATGAACAATCATAATTGCCACAATCTTTCTTATGAACACCCATAACCCATTCATGGAGAAAGTGAATGACCGCTTCCCCTTAGCTTGATACACTCTAACAAATTCCAGTGTTCCAATGGACAGAACGCCAAGATGATTGCTTTCTCTCAGAAAACAGTCACAATTTCTAATTTAGTAGTTGTAAGGATTATTTTACTTATTCTATAAACCCCTGATTAATACTAATAAATGCATTACCAATATATTAAAATTATTACTTCCTACCTGGAAATCCTTGATCAATAAAGAGTTGAGATTTATGCAAAGTAAAAGTAAGAAAATCTTGTTTCATTCTTCAACATAAAGCTCTCTAGTATGATTAGCATCGTTTGTTGAATATGCTGCCTTTACTTTTGTATTAATAAACTCTTTGTAAAAGAATCAGGTAGATTTAGAAGTATGGGTTTATATATGGGTCCTCATTTATATTCCATGAATGGGTGCATCTCTCTTTCTTTTTACTAAAGTAGATTTGTTTTCAGATTGTTTAATTGCTCTTGTAAGTCCTTCCCTCTCTCATTTAGATAGAAAATGGAGGGTTGACTAGGTTGAATATCGTCATCCAGCAACCGATGGGAATAGATGTAGAAAGCCCACTGCCAAATACTAGGCAAAGCTCCAGAAAGTCCTCAGAAGAAGGGGAGGAAGAAGTAGGAGGCATGGGTTCAAGCACACCCTAAGAACACAGCCCATAGAATCAACTAAGCATGGTTGATAGGGTCTCACAGAGAATAAAGCAACAATCACAGAGCCTGCATGGGTCTGAGATAGATCCTCTGCATTTATGTTAAAGTTGTATATTTTGATGTTCTTGAGGGACTCTTAACAATGGAAATGGGGTGTCTCTGACTCTTTTCTCTGCTCTTGCAAAGTGTTTTTTTTTTCTTACTGGGTTGCCTTGTTCACCCTGGATATGCGGGTTTGTGCCTGGTTTTTAACATAACTTGTTATGCCATGTTTGGTTGATATTCTTGTGAGGCCTGCTTTTTTCTGAATGGAAACAGAGGAGGCGTGGATCTGGGAGAGAGAGGAGGTAGTGGTGATGGAGGGCAAATGTGAGGAGTGGAGGAAGGGAAATCTGAGATTAGAATGTAGTGTACGAGAAAAGAATAAACAAAACATAGTGGAAGGTACTAAAACCCAGTTTTCAGTTAATAAGCATAGGATTTACAATCTAAATGCAAAAATAACAATTGCACACCTACTCTTACTTTAATATGCTATTATTGCTAAGTGGCTGAAGCAAAACAAGATCTTTCTCTGTATCATACTCAGGTTAACACTGTGAAATATCTTGTCATTTAATGGTCTCAGATTAACCCCTGCTTTTTTCTCCCTTCTCTCATCAGATTTGATGTGCAACTAGCCATAGGCGCCTCAGGGTAATGAACCAACACTTGAGCCTAGATGAAGTGGTTTTCAGTGGCCTGAACCAAGAGTGGGCACTGACAGCTGGTAGAGGTGGCAGAGACACAGGGTGCTCTGGTTTTTGCAGAGGCCGTTACAGCTCAAGTGCAAGAGACTGTGGAAATTGCTGATGACTTACGTGTTAAAGAAAACGCCAGCCTGTGATATGATTGCACTCGTGTTTCATACAGTTCCCCACCTGATTCTAAGTGGGTGGCACACCATCGTCAACTTGGCCAGACCTCTTTCATTTTCATACTGCAAGGACTTGTCTGTCTGTCTCACTGTCTCTACCACTTATTCTGTACCCTTCTCAATCAGAAGTATCTGACTACCATCTCTCTCTTCTGTCCTCTCTGTCCCCTACCTTCTTCCTTTGCATTTCCTGAGATCTCAAGGGCCTCTTACCTCTCACCTTAATCCAACACTCTGGGATGCTCAGCGAGAGCTCTTCTAAGGTGTTCTTCCAAGATAATTACATTTGTGTTCCTTGTCCCATATCGTCTGCTCACTCTGCTCTCCGATAGCTATAGAGGCCGGCCTATAGGTAATTATCTTCCAGAGTACTAAACAGAAAATAAATAGAAAAGTTCTTTTTAAAGGGTACAGTGGCTCAAAGAATCAATATCAAGATACAATTCTCTCACACTCTTCTTTCTCCCTATTTCTGTTTTCATTTCCTGTCACTCACTAATGTCAGAAGGAATAGACTATCTCTTCCCTATACACACTATATGATCTGGTCAGGCAGATATTAACATTTATATGTCAAGTTGAATTAAAAGAACTCAGAAGGTTCATTTCTACAGGCAAGGCACGGTATTTAACACTTTGGTCTTGTTGGTAGGTATCAGTTTTGAGGCTCAGAACCAACCAGTACTATATTTTGTCTGCACAAGCCATGTTATTATTTTTAAAGCAATATGTCCTGGTTAACTCTTTAAGTGAAAAGTTGAAAAATTAGAAATATTTAAAAACCCATCTCAAGGGCCAGGAGAGTTAGCTTAGTGATTAAAAAGCATTCTGCTTTTATAGAGGACCCTAGGTCACTTTCCAAAACCCACATAGGATCCTCACAACCACATGTCTTTCAAGCTTCGGGAACATCTGATGTCATTTTGGTCTTAACAGGCACCTTTACTCAAGTGCATAGACACACATAATTAAAAGTAATAAATAAATGTTTAATTCCCCCAAGTGTAGATGAACTTTTCTTTTCTGCCTGCTAGTTCCCAATAACTGGACACTTAATATTAATTATAAATGTTTGTCCACTAGCTCAGACTTATTATTAGCTAACTCTTGCAACTTAATCAATCTATATTAATCTACATGCCCCTACATAGCTATAGCATTACCTCTCTTTCATCTTGTACCTACTGTTTTCTCTCTGTGTCTTCCTGGTGACTCCTCTGACTCTGCTCTTCTTTTTACCAGTGTCTGCAGTCTTGTTCTAGTGCCTAACATTGTCCTGTCCAGGTATTGATTAGTCGGCTTCTATATTAAACCAATCACAGTGGCAAAGATTCACACAGAGTAAAGGAATATTCCACACCGAAGACATTTCTGTATATAAAGTGAATATACTTCATATTCTACCAAGATTTTTGAAATGCTACAAGGAAGAGATTTGTCTTCACTGTGTAGATGGAGACAGAACTCTGAATGATGTAGGCTACCCTTTCACAGTATACAGTGTACACAAGCAAAGTAGATTTTGAATTCAGATATTATTATAGTCCCCAAATGCACATACTACCTAGTTAGGCAATGTCTTCTTGACAAGGCAATCGATACTTAAAATGAAGAAGTTTGGTTATTTCCAAATACTGACAGATTTGATCTGGGGGAGATGGAGAGGAGGTGGAACTGCATCTTTAGGAACAGAACTTTCAGGCATCTTGAAGTACACTAAGCACCCCAACCATGAAGAATAAATATGCTTTTTTTTTCAGTGTTCAACCTGTTCAAAAATGCTTCCAAATTCATCACTAGCAATTCAGGAAATGAATTAAATGTCACCATTTCCAATGCATCACAGTTGCCTATATACATCTGAGGAAATTTCACTAATGACGTTAGTTATTAAAATAAACCTGTTAAAAAGATGGATGATTTGCTACTACCACTTTGAATTAATCAATTGATGTAGCCATAAAATTTTGGATAATGTACAGGTATCTGCACAGAAATCTCTGAGAATTTAATTTTACAAGTGAAATTCACACTGTCTGCAATAAACATCTCGCTATCAACAGCTTACCATTAGGATGTTAATCTTCATCTATTAAAATATTCATTCTTAAGTCAAAAGAATATCAGGTGGGTGACCATAAATTCCACCTGCAAATCTCCAGCCTGAGCAAGGTCACAATGGATAATTTGCCTGGACAGTGGGAGATGTTCTCAGTTTTGATTAACAGATACTCAGCTTGTGTTTTTCCATCACCAGGAAGATTCTGTAACTGTTCAGAATATCCTGTCAATACATAATCAAGTTTTTATTTCATGAGTGATTATATTTTATTCTAGTATATCATTAAAATAAAAAATCTAACTGAGGCTTGTGAGCAAGTGAGCTTAAGTTTGTCCAGCTTCATTGTAGTGCTGAGAATGTTTTTGGCTGATGATGAAATAAGAATACTCTGTATTATTTGACAGATCAGCATGAGACATTGGCGAATAGCAACAAAATGCTCTTAATAAGGAATTGATTTTTGTTCAGTTTTTACTGTTTTAAAAGATAATTAAAATAGATTATTTGATGATGCCTCTTAATATCTCCCTTTTACTAAAATGATTGTGGGAATTAAGATGATATCATTACTAAGGACATCAAGCATTTCACAGTATTCTTCATTGATTCAGGGTCCAAGATGGAAATTCCTCAATAGTGAAGACCATGGCACCAAGAGAAAGCTAATGTAGAGGTGCCCTTGACGGCAGTGAATTTTATCAAGGACTGTGGAATGATAATTAATTCTTAAAGTACCTGCTTCTATAAATCTTAATTGCCATTCCCAAACTTATTTCACTTAGCAGAGATATTTATGTGCACATAAAGGTAACATTCTTAAAAGTAAAATTTCAATACATGCTCAATTCAGTTGGCAAACCTCAAAATAAAAAGAAAATGACTTATTTTATCTTTCTAAATGATGTTTCTATGGTAGCCATGAATCTCAGTGCACATTTTGGGTATACTCTGTGGGTATTGATCAAACTTTTGTAACTGAGTTAAATATTAGGAAGACATTAATGCTCGGAGCTAAATAAATAAAACTACAAATGTACCTTATTTAGCTAAGTGACACTTGTACTCTTCGTCTATGCAACTGTACTTAGAAAAGCAATCTGATGTCAAATCACTTTTAAGCGGTGCACAGAATATGAAATATAGTTGAGTGCTGAAGCATTCTCAAAGTCATTGATCTAATGAAACACTTAAGCTGAAACTCAAGCCTTGTCATTACTGTGAACATTCTGGTTAGAGGAACACTTTTGGCTATACATTCATAAATGGAAACGTTCCATTTAATCCACTGGTAATGTTCAATTCTAGTTAGCAGCAGAAACTCTATTTTGTCCCAGCCTGCCATTCTGCCCTGAGTTGCTATACACAATTTCCTGAGGCAATGCTGCAGTCCATCTAACCCTCCCATAGGTGTAAACCATAAGTATTCTACCCTCTTCTGTTTGGTTGGCCCAGAGCTGGTCCAAACCACAGAACAATAGTACTCCCTGACAGGCTGAAAATATGTCACCAAGGAAAGGTCCCAAAAGCTTCTCCACATACTGCACTATGTTTGGATGGGACTCTGGAGCTGTCTCTTTGTGGAATTCCCATTTAAAACAGGCTGCTGCCCCTGCCTTGAGGATGCAGTTTGGAGCCAGGACCCTGCCGCCTCCCTCATAATTTGTTTCTAAATAAATATTTTGCGTCATCAAATCCAATTGTTTCTGGTGGATTCATCCCAGATATTTAGTCCCTAATAGTACTCGCTTCAAATGCCCTCCTCCTAAGCCATGTTAGCTGATTTTATGATAAGTATTAACAAAGAAGATAGATGCCTCATTTTTTTCATAAAGGCAAGTGCAAGAAGAAAGCAGCACTACCTGCCAAGCAAAGCATGAGATATCCCCAATGATGGTCAATAGATTTCAGAAGTATACGAAAATATAGTCAGTGCTAGGTAGACTCTCATGTTCCTAAGAGCTCACGCTCTCTGTGCATGCTCACAGAGTCCCAGTTTCAATTTTTCCCATTGCTCTTTTCCCATGATGCCACAGTTTCCACATCTGAAAATAAAGTAAGAAAATGAGGAAGTCTTATCACAAAGTCAACACAAATTAAGCATCAAGACTACGTTTGCAAGGGCCACACACCATGTTCACAGAGTTGTGGGTTACCCTAACCCTCTTATGGATAAAATATTAGTGTTCTCTACTTTTACTTTGAGAAAGACTCCCCCAACCTGTAAAAATCAGACAACACAAAGCCTGTGTTTTCTCATGTGCTGACCTCAAAAAGATGCTCTGATGATTTTAAAGACTCTTGGTGCTGTGCATAGAATGTGTTTAAACACACAGTAGCAGTAGTATACGAGGCATTCAGGGTACAGCTCCGTGTAGCTCATTAAGCAAAGTCACCATGTTTTACTGTTACTGAGTTTAATACCAGCATGGTTGAACTTATAGGCCTGGTGTGTTTGTTCCAGAAGCTAAATCCTGAGTTTATAGTCTTTTTTCTTTTAATTGTAGTCCCTATTATGCTGTGTGAGCAACTAAAGACATTAATAAATACTTATTATATTAATGCAGATTAGCCATGATACAGCACTTCAAAATTTTATAAGATTCATGAAAAGTCTTGTATAAAGGATAATCATTGTTATTAAACTGATTATGATGCCCATTACTTCTGTAACTAATAATTAAATTTATTATTGTATCTTATCTTTCAATTTATAACAGTTTAAGAAAAGTATAGTCCTAATGTTTTGTAATATTTATTTTTCCAGTTACCTGTAATAGTCCTGCCAGCCCTTGGGAAAAATTACTCATTCAAGTAATAGACAATATTGTATTGACCCAATAACTTTAAGGAAACAATATTACTAGAAAATCAAATTAAATATTCATAAGAATAATTATTCTCTACTCATTGACATATCTGCTTTATTTAGATGGTTTTAATGATAGTGTTGGACTAACCCTGCATATCAGCATCTGCTGCTTTTTGCACCTCCCATGTGCCACTCAGCTTGTGCATACACAAGAATGTTCAGCTTAAGGTTACAGAAAATCTGCTCCATTTGATAATGTCAACCCATCACATTTCGGGTAAGCTGACATCAAGCCAAATGATGCATGTCACAGAGGCATAAATATTATGCCCACAGAGAGCCGATTTCTAGCCATAAAAGCATAGAATCTCTTGGCTTGTAAACTTGAAATACATGCTTAAATTTTGGCAGTAAGATTGAATGGTTATAAAAAAATACAGAATCTCTCTCAAATAGTTTAATTCTCAACCTATGTGAATAGAAACCTTGCACGAGATATTTCTGCATTCAATAATTCTTTTCCCCTGAAAGTTATTATCTCAATCCAAAAGCAATCATCATCCTACAAATTAAGCATCAGTTCCTGTAAGATGGACATGCTGAGTTGCATAAACCTCCTCTTGTCTTAACATTCTTTCAAAAATTACTTTAACTCATTCATGTTCTCAGGGATAATACAAGATAATTCAAAACAATCATAAGCTAAAATCATTACACATTTTAACATCATCACTATATAAGTGGTTTTGAAAATAACTATTTTGTTAAATTGATCAAGACCAATGTCAACCTGGAAAAAAAAAGCAATTCTTGTGAGGATATATTGTCATTTGGAAGACTTTGTCTGGTTAGGATGAATTACCTTATTTACTGTGTTTCTATTTAACCACCAGAGAAAAGGTGTTGTATACAGAAGACATTGGATGAATGCTTGTGGAATTTGTCACACTCAAAGGAGAAAGACCAGACAAATTTTGAGCCACAGTTTGTGAAATGCTTTCCCAGTTTTCTGGGAAATTAGACAGTATTGCATTTGCTTTAACATATTAGATTTCAATGTTGTATATGTGAGTACTAGGTGTGATAGAGTTTTCTAAAATGCAGAATCCTGGGTAAGGTTTAGAGTGCAAGGAATTTACTTGGAAGTTGAAGCAAACTCCACAGGGATCTTGATCATAGAGCCATAGGTCCATGTGCCTTCTGCACACCACAGCCACCTACAGCAGCTGGTGCTCATTCCCACTGGGTTCTTTTCTACTAGACTGGGACCGCATCTCAGATCTGTCCCATAGGACATCAAGCACCAGGCCATTTCTATATTAACACTCATTATTCTGAGCTTGTTTTTCTGGGAAAAGCACCAATTCCCTGGCTTCACTCTGCTGCCGTACATGCAGCAAAGTTGCCTTCTGTGACAAAAGGGCCCCAAAGAAAGGGAGCAAAGGTGCTGACTGCCATTCTGAATTTAAGCAGTGCTTGATGAGGTCACTAAGGTGTGTTCAGTGTGAGTAGAGAAATCATTCAGCACCTGCCACCATGTTGTCAATAGCCTACTTAAAAAATAGAATATTTTAAAGTACAGAAACGATATTGTAAAGTTTCTCTTATTTTGGAGTACTAAGTAGAAAGTCTTGATGGGCCCACTCTGGACACAGCAATTAAAGAGTTAAACAGAAACTTGCACTAGAAAAGCAAGCTCTTGTGCCTTTGAATGCCTAGAAGTCAATATTTCAAAGGCTAATGGATCGGTAGTTCAGCTCTTTTCCCACAGGGTTAGGCCCAGCATGATCTCAAAACCAAGGCTAATTCTGACCCTAGAGACCCTCTCTCTGCTGCTCTTCTCTCAGAGGATGCCTTGTCATAGGCTCAACAGAAAACCTGTGTTTGTTTTCTTTTCTTTTCTTTTCTTTTCTTTTCTTTTCTTTTCTTTTCTTTTCTTTTCTTTTCTTTTCCTTCTCTTTTGCTCAAAGAAAATGCAGAGACTGTCTACCACTCAGAAGTAAACACAGGAAATCACAAAGTGCCTGGCATTGCCAGCCTATAACTGAAGAGTTCAAATAAATTGCATTATGGAAAATGAGATTTGTAGCGGAGCTGTTTTATAAGTGTTTGCTCTGTGTCATCGACAGTCTCATTGAACATCTAGGCTGTGAGGTGTCATCCACAAAAAAAGCAAGACTAAAACTTCACGAGTGTTGTGCTGTTCTTCTAGAGCTCCGAACACCAGGCTCCTGAGCGTGTAGAGCTTCCATCTAGCTCACATTTTCCCTAACCAGAAATCAACATCAGTGATGGACACTAATTTGATTTTTAGGGTCTTTCATTTTTAACTTGCAAGCCCTCTGATCATTTTAGAAGCATGTGCAGACTTGAACTATTGCTCATTTTGTGTTGAATTGTCGAACAACCCCAATCAATCCTGCATGGTTATAAACAGAAAAGAGATAAAGTGTAGTTGTACAATAAGAAGCTTGACATTCTTCAATTATATCAAAGCACACACTTCCATTATAAGCCAACAACTAGGCTGAATTTTAATTCTGTACATTACATTCATTTACTCATATTTATAATCTTATAAACAAATTACTGTCATTATTTTCATATATTTAGGGAAAATCAGTGGAAAGAAAATTTAAATAACACTTTATTGATATTTAAGAATCAAATATATATATGTATATATATATATATATATATATATATATATATATAATACTCTTCTGAGTATTCTGTTCATAATAAGATTGTTCAGTGGGTGAAAGTCTAAGCTTAATGTTTTTTCTTCCATCCTTAGAAAAGGTGGAAAGGTCAAATCAATTTCATGAAGCTGATCTTTGTCTTGAACATGGGCACTATGGCATATATATATATATATATATATATATATATATATATATATGTATATCCAGTATAAATAAATCACACATACACAAAAAATTATGTTGATGATAATAATAAAAAAATAGAAAAAAACAGTTTCAGTGTCTAACAAAATACTATTAAAATATAGCAATGTCACTATATTTACTTTGAAATAATGACTAGAATAGTCTAAATGTATATATATATATATATATATCCTTTTGTGAAAAATAATGTTCTGGTGCTTGTCATTTTGTAGGGACTAAGATTGATGAAAAGCAAAAGGAAACAGTCATGTGTCCAAGAAATGTCTTCTTATATTAGACACATGATTATGAGGATAAAGTAAGTTCTGTTGTCAAACATAAGGTCGAGGCATTGACCTAAGTTCAATGATTCAGGCACAGGCCCTCTCTTGATCCTTTGCACCATAGCATGTAAACGTAAACAGCCAGATGTTTTCTTTTCCTAACTTTGAACCTCCTGCTTGTAAGAAAATATCCTACTCAGGTAACTGGGCTGTTCAGCAACAATCTTAGCTAACTAAATTAAGAAGCCCTGTACCTAATGGTACACATTGAACACCGTGAACTTGGGAGAATCGGATAACCACAGAATATGAGCTATATGAAGTAATGATGGAGTTCTCTCAAAGGCAGCTTAATCTATACCTTTCCTGGGATGTTAAGATACAAGACAACTTACACATGCCTTTATATCTACAAATGATTGGACTCCAGAAATCCACCATTACAGCCATAATGGTCAAATTAAAGCAATAGCTCTAACATCATGAGAGGAAGCATCCATTGGATATGCATATGCGGGGGTGACCATTCATTTGAACTAAACCCCATTCCTCTGAATAATTAATGAAGGTCAGCCTTAACAGTTCTGTAAGAATTAGGCTAGTGTGATTATGCAGACCCAACTTTGGAACCTTCTTGCACAAGGAAAGGAGAGTGAGGGATAGAAAGCAAACTTCTTAACTTTTTCTGAAATGGCCCCTGTGAACTTTGCAAATGTTCAGGCATATGAAATGAATATGGAGTCATAACCCTGTCTAATTTATAGTGTGGACTTTTTTTCTATCCTCAAAATACTGAAAGCATCTTTCCAAAGAGTGTTCTAGCATACTGTGACCAATAATGTCAGAGTTAATGACTTGGCATTTGCTAATGCACTTTTGGAATCTGGCTGATAGTGCCCATCTAGTAGACTGACATTATTTTTACAATAGAGGTTATAATGATAAGAACCACGCTTTCTAATGACTGTGGTTCATAGAATTTTAGAGATGGTATGAACATCTAGTACAGCCTCCTAATTTTACACATGAAGAAGCGAAAACCCAGGAGAGGCAAACTGATTTCAAAAGGTGATGATGCCTAATTAGTGGCTGAGCTGGGCTGAGATCTCAGGCCTTCTAAGTCCTCAAAGCTTGCTGTCAATGAGGCAGTCAATGAGGCAGTGTCAATACACTGTGCGGGTCTGACTTTTGCCTCTTCAAGTAATGTCTTAATTGTCATTTATGTCCTCTGTAATTCTGTAAGGAATGCCAACCTTGTCAAAACAAAATCCCAAACAAATGAACATTATCTTTGTGACTTTGACACTAAACAGGTGTATAAGATGTTCCAGTTTGGAAGTCAAGGAAAACCTTATGATGCACTTGCATTTCATGATGATTTAAAATTTTTTGCATCAATTTATGCATAACCGTGTTGAAATTATTTTGTATTTCCCCTGTCATGTGGTTTTCATAGAGAGTGGAGTTGTTGCTAGATAGGCACAAGCATGTATATTGACAGATAGGTTCAAGCTTGTGTATGGACAGCTAAGTTCACATCTCAGACATACTATTTCCTAACTTTCCTAGGCTTGGGCTGTTTTTGGTGTCATGAACATAAAAATTGTAGATACTACTGGGAATAGATAGCCAATAAATATAAAGCAAACCTAGAACCTTTGGTTTGAATGTTATCTTATTTGCTTTCATGTTTTCCATCAAGATTATGGTTATTTCATAAAATAAACAAATATATGATATGCATTTATTACAGGATTATTTATAACATTATTCTTTACTTAGAAGTAAAAGTATCCACAGAAAGTAATTTGTAATATCCATGAAATTTGATATTATAAGACATTGAAAATCTATCATAGAGCAGACATACAGTCATAACAATTTGCTTTGAGAAACTGATAAAAACCTGTTCAAGTATTTTTTTCCGTTTATCTTCTGGCTGTTCAGAACATTAAGGATTTTAGGACCACAGAGATAAAAGTAGAAACCTGCTTTGTAACTTTGCTAGAGGATTGAGGAATCATTTTCAATGGGCCATAATTGTATATATTTAAAACTTTTTTCTAATAATATAGAAACTCCAGAATTTTCATCACAGAGCAATGAACCCATCAGGATTTTAACATCTTCATAGATTTTTTTCCATATTCAAAACCTCACGACTCTCCCTCTTTAACAATGGTCAAACATATTTCAATAAATAGCTCGTGGTTCTTACTGCAAACACAAGGAAAGCATGTCAATGTTAAGAAGCCTATGTGAATAATCAATATTCAAAATATTAGAATTTCTGAGCAATCTTTCTTATTTGGAATTGGACTTAAAAAGTACTGTCTATGAAAACAAAATTTCACATAATCAAATATTTTTGTGATTGTATTTTTACTTAGTCTGTGTTACCAGTTAGGGAAATCTCCCTGTGTCCCCTAGGTTAAAAATGTAAATAGAGAATCAAACTCTTGTGCATGGAAAATGCTCACTATATAGCTTATTACCCAGCAACTAAACTGCAATTCAGCTGAGTGCTTGAGGAGCATATTTAATCTAATATTCATTTCAGAATATCTAATTTTATTAGGATTCAGAAAACTTAATGCCTACCCAGGACTGTTTTATTTCTTGACATATTGGATAATAACTACATTTGGGTAGAAGTATAATTGTTTTCCTCAATTCAATTCGAAGGATGTGAAAATTAAATTTCCATTGTATTTAAGAACAAGACAGCGATGTTTGCATAATTTATAAATCTACAGTGCACACTCTGATATCAGCCAAGTAACTATGTCTTACTAGCTTCATTTTTTTGATCGGAAGGATGAAAGGGGGAAATGGCAAAAACTTCTTATAACATGGCAGTAGTATTGATAAACTTGGGTGTATGAAACTTGACTCTCTTAATTTCCACTTAGAATATACATACACTGTAATAATGATGATAACTGTGGTATTGAGTTTTCAGAGACAGAGTATGATTATGTAGCACAGGTTAATTTGTTATTTGCAATCCTACTATTTCAGCCTCTAGAATTACAGTTATATGGCTCACACTTGAAATATAAAATTATTTTTACATCTATTATAATAAATTATAATATAGTATCAAATAATTCATTCTTGCTTGAACTATTATACCTGTTACTATATACAGACATTTTAACCAACAAAACAAATACTATCCCCCAGATATCCAAAATTTTCAATTTTTTATAAATTTGTGTAAGGATTATAGCAGTATACTTTAATTAATGATGGAAGGAACTAGGGAACTTGATGATGGAAGTTACAAAATATTCCCACACTAGTTCTGGTCATTTATTTAGGGGAAACTCACTGTTCTAGATTACAGACCTCTGCACGAAAAGAGAACAAGAGCAGATTCTAGCAGCTGGAAGTGAGAGAGCGAGCTCAGGCTATATAGCTGCATTTTTAGTATAAGTGACCATGCCCAAGAGGGCTGGTTTCTTAAAGGCAGAAGGAACTCCCACAGCAGGAAATGCTATTAGAGAACACAAACGTGAGAAGTCTAGAGATAAATTTTGAATGTTTATTATAATATGTATGATGAAATTTATTGAAATAACAGCTTTCCACTTGGAAGGAAGGAATAATAGAAGTTATTTTAAAAACCATAAACTGATACTTCCCTAAACCATATATCTGTGTATTTGGATATATTGTATATACACATGAATTAGCCAACTTTTTCTTGCAATATGGAAATACTTACCCTAAGGAACCAATGCATTACAAGGATTTAGTGTCCCTACTATGTTAGCTGTTGTTAAGAATGAGTAATGATTACACAATACCACCTGTAGCCTATCTAGGAAGCACATATCTTTACTTCTGAGAGATAAGCAAGACCCCATATGACTCTCAGTAAAAAACTCATACAGAATACAAACATTTCACAAAACCCAATCCCATAAAGTAAAGTTCCATGGCATCCCTAATTAGACAACAATGGGAGACAGATCCTTAAAAATATTGACCTCTGTGGAAAAACAACTCATATACCATCTACAATAGAGTGTTTGGTCAAAATGATGAGCACAATAGGAACTATTATTAATGTCTTTACAGTTCTTAATATACACCAGAACTTTATATTTATATTTAATATACATGAAATCATGACATTCCAGCATAACCATATGCACAACCATGGAGACAAAAGATAAACACTTTGGCATTCTCCCATAAATAGAATCAGGGAAAATGAACATTAAATCCAGTAGATCTGTGGAGAATCATTTATACCAGACTACAGAGGACCACATAGTCTTGAAGCTTTGGATAATAATCAGGACACTTGGGCTCAAGTGGAAAATGAATTATACTAAAGGTTTTTGAGGTACAGAAGTCATGAAATCCTACTCACCAGCATTATGGATGATAAAGAAGAAAAGGCAATTGCATCATTCTTGAGTGTAGTTTGAGTGAAAACATGGTAAGGAAGAACTAGATTTTCTAACTGTGATAATGTCCACAAGAGTTTGGAATTTCTAGCAACCTAGCTAGAGATATGAATAAAAAGGCCAGCAGATCATCTTCCCAGGTATGGAAATGAATACAGATCAAATATTACTGATCTGTATTTGTACTTTCCATTTTGATTACAGTTGAGATAAATTTACAATAGTCTAAGAAATAAAAAATATAATCTTTCACATTAAAATATTCTCACCAAAATCCTAAATTCCTACCTATTTCCTAGAAGAATAATATAAAGGATAGTATGTATAGATATTTTAATCCCCAATAATGGTTTACATAATTTTGCACAGAATGTAGGTAATGATAATGGTAAAGTCAGTAAACATCTAAATATGTATAAATCATACTATATCAGTATTATAGCCAGAAATAATACACTTTTGCACAAATTGCATTGTCCTTTGGAAGCATCTACTTGGAGGCAAGTATAATTTTAATCTTGATTTTATTTTGGGGCCTCACATATTCACCTGATTGCAAATTATTAAAAAATGTGGTTGGAGGGTTGGGGGGGTTCTCAATAGTAGTCAGTTACCAATGGAGCCTCAGGAGGGCTTGCCTGCAGGTCAGAGCCGAGCTTTGGAGCACAGAGAAAGGTATAGCTGGTTATGTTCTCAAAAAGAGTGATTAAGAGTTTAAGATAATAGAGACATCAAATGCTAATTTACCCATATTTCTTTTATGTTATAGTGTTACATTGTATCAATTATTTGCATCCATGAAACATTCTTTTTCTTGAAGGTTGAGACAATTTTTATGAATATCATTTTCGTCATCTTGTATTTTCTTCATAGCCATATGAGAAATAATCTATGATGGCTGCAATTATATGACAAGGGATGTGTGAAATAATACACACATGCACACACACAGGCACACACACACATAAGTATATAAGTATAGATGCCATTGTACTGAAGGTCTGCGTAATGGTGGTTGTTCATTGAATTGTTATTGAAGAAAAGGAATTACAATATATTTTTTAATTGTTCCACTTGGAATAAATTGTAGAGAAATTTGTGGATGAAAAATAGATTTAAATGGGCTCTTTAAAAGTTGAACATTTTCAGCTACCTACTAATAATGTTTCAACATTGCATGGTGGTTTTAAACACAATCAACAATAATAAACAAATAATATGCCACTCATAAATAATGTTTGGAATCAAATTCATTTGAAAAACTTTATCAAATAATATTTACAAATAATCTAGGCTGGTGGTGGCACATGTCTTTAATCCTGGCACTCAGGTGGCAAATGCAAGCAGATCTTGAGTTCCAGGTCAGCTTGGTCAGCCTGGTCTACCCAGCAGAGTACAGGACAGCCAGGGCTGAATAGATAAACCCTGTCTCAAAAAAATTATTGCTCTCATCATAATCATTATCATCTAGATGTCATTTTATGAGATACAAACATTGAAATACTGGAAAATGTATAGCAGTTGATAGGGAATTTATTCTTCAAAGTAAAAAAAAAATGTCTGGCAAAGTAGGTACAGATAACATGATGCCAATATACTAGGCACCAAACACAGTCTTGCGGATCATAGCTTCTGGAAGATCAGTATGCAACTTGGGAGCAGAAGGAAGTAGGTATTTGCTTCGCTTTAACCAACTCAGTAAAACTCTTCTGTCTGTCAAGTGTCTGGGATATGGCAGGTGTTTCCAGTTCCTTTGCTCTGGTTAGAGCTAGTACGGTAGGTTTTTCAGGTGTTCCTGACTTCACCTCAAAGTAGAAAGACTGCAGTCACAGACAGGTATGCTTGTCTAAAGCCCAAAGCTTTTAAAAACAATTTCTTCTACTGTGCCACTGTTAGACTGATACTTAAAATATATTAATATTTAGTCTCTTCTTGGAGAAAAGCATACTAAGATACTTGATTATATTGGGTCTCCCTTGATTCTTCAACAGTTTGTAATTTTGTCTTATCTTAGTTGATTGGTTGGAAGACTGGGAGTGTAAGTTGGTTTAGTTTTAACTCCATCCCCCAGTGTAACCCTAATTGTAACCATGATTTCCTCTATGCTCCTGTACCTGTCCTCACAGCATGCTCATCTGTCTCAGACTCATTGTGATTACTAACTTTACTAACACACAAATTCTTCTCTGCTATCCCGGGTTGAAAGATAAACAAATTAACGGGAATCAATTTTAGGAGAACCAAGGGTTGAGGGATAAACAAATGAATGGGAAATAACGGAGAACCATGGTATAAGGAAATATGTGCATTGGGTGGTAAAGTCAGACAGTAGAGGATAGTAGGTCAGGAAAATTGAAATCGTCAGTATGGTGAATTTTAAAACAGATATCAAGTGAGAGGCTTAACTAGTAGTAGGCTTAGAAGTGACAAGATTGACTTTCCCATGGCATACATTTAAATGCTTAGTAATATTGTAGGTGGAAAATGGAGAGGTTAAATGTCTTCCCTTTTCATTTATTTGTTGTATTTTTCATTGTTATTAAAACTATCACATTTTAATAAAAATGGTTTATACATTGAGTTATCTCATTAGTATTTATATCAGTTATTGGAAAATGTAGTCTAGAAAACCATCTAATGTATGAGTCAGGTGTAGAACATCAGAGGTATAGATGTATTACAAAATGTAAATAGTAGAGAGACAAAAATCAGCAATTATATAGAAATATATACAACAATTTATTGATTGCATATTAAGTAATTTACTGTAAATTATTTTTAATTCTCTATTACGTAAATGTCTACACATTTTTACTTTTGAAAACAGGAAAATTTAGTTTGGATTATTTTGAAAAATATTTTGAAGTTTACAAGAGTAACTCAGGAGTTAAGAATACTTGCTGGTCTTGCAGAAGATGAGGGTTTGCTTCCAGCACCCACATGACTGCTTACAACCTTCTATAAATGCATAACCACAAGTTCTGCTGCCCTCTGCTGGCTTCAGAAAACCCAAAATATGGATATGGTATAGTATACATACATATGTGCTGACAAAGCACTTAAAATATTAAATAAAAATAAATATTACAAAAATTCATTTTGCTAAGAATCTGAATTAAGAATCAGTGAAAAGATAAATAAGCAGCAGAGCGCACAGGATAAGAATGCTTGCCAAAAGGATCAGTCACACCAATGATTTTAGTTGCTGGTTGGTCAGAAATGATGCAAGAGGGAAGGACTGTCCAAAGCTTACATTTTTTATCTGATGGTCATGATGCAGTTGTTTGTGAAATAAAATAATATAACACGAGCTCCTCATTAATTACAGGTGAAAGGTGCTGCAGGTGAGCAGCGTGCTGGATGCTGAACACTGGCTTTCAGGGATGTTTACCCTGACATGGGCTCAGTATGGAATGATCTGTACACTGAAAGTGGGAAAAGCACACTGACTTTATCTGTTACAGTTATTTCTGTTTATCTTGTAAGTCTTGCTCAATCTCTTTACGGAAGGGAACTTTTCACAGGTCTGTGTTCCAACTTGGTGCTTGCGAGGATCAGAAGGTGAAGAATGCTACAGGATTCATTTAGAATAAGTTCAGACCTCAAGATGCTATACAAGTTTTGAATGAAAGTCTGTTTTCACTAACTTTGCTTTTGCATATCAGACTCTTTATGAGATAGCATAGTAACAACTATCTTACTAAAAGTGCAAATGTATTCAATATGCAAACTGTAGCATCTTCATGAAAAATAGACCAGCAACAATTCATCTTTTAGATAAATGTGATTCACAACTCCTCTTTTTGTATTGCCCTTATTGCTTCATCATTCTGCTGCTTTATTCTTCTGTCTCTATTCCATGAATAAGGAATACAGCATTTTAATGATTCTTGTAAATAGAGACGGTATTTTTTCTCATGAACCACAAGGAAAAATATTCATAATATTTTATTTCTGTCATTGTACTTGAGATTAATAGCACAATTTCTCACCCACCAAGTTTATTATAGGTCATAAAAATGAATAGGATCCCTTTCCTGATTGGCTGAGGAGGAGAGTTTAATCTTATGTAATTATCTTTCAAATCACACATGTATCAGTACAATAAAACTCTCTTATCAGATCACTGGACCATTTCACATGATCTTAAAAAGATTAATAATCATTTAAACTTTATATACCTCAAAATATATCTCCCATGGTAAATTTCTTTAAAAAAAAAATAAGCTATAAGTATGAACAAACTAGCTCACTAAGTAATAGAAGGAAAAAATAAGAAAGAAATTACTGAACAATCATGATATTACATTTTCTCTTGATCTTAATAGAGATAGGTAGAAAAGTGGGAATCCAGAAAAATGCTGTATTAGGCAAAAATTCTTTAAAAAAAAAAAACAAAAATACTAAAAGATGCTACTCCACTTATGTATCAATGTTCATTCATCACAAATCATAATATTTTTATACAGAGAAAATATCCCTGAGTTATCTGATGCTGTTATTTGCAGGTTTTTGTGTACGTATATATGATATGAGGGTGTTAGTGTGGTGCAACGGTATCAGGCTCATGCGGACACGAGAGGATGTCATCTAGGAATCAGTTCTCTCCTTGCACGGCAAACATCTATACCTGCCGAGCTATCTTGCTTGCCAAAGTATATTCAAAAGAGACAACTAAGCCAGATAAGTACTGCAAAGGGAAGGCAGCGGTGGGTCAACTATTGTGTAAACTGGTTCCCAGAGATTTCCCTTGTAAATCTTGCACTCCGGATAGGATAGTGTTTCCTACAACACCATTTCAGGGTAAATGCTTCCTGTTAGAAGGACAATGGCTCTGGGCTCTGATTGTTCTTCATGGACGGGCTCTGTGGGAGCCTTCTCAGCTTGGTCGATCACCTTCCTGGACCTGGGGGGAGTTGGGAGGACCTTGGTCTTATCATAGAGTGGGGAACCCTGAAGGCTCCTTGGCCTTGAGAGGGAGGGAGGGGAGGTATGGGTGGAGGGGAGGGGAGGGAAGGGGGAGAAGGAGGGGAGAGAAAGGGGAGAAGGAGGGGAGGGAGGGGGGAGGAGGAGGGAAGGAGATGGAAATTTTTAAATATAAAAAAAAATAAACCATGAGGAAAAAAAAAAAAAAGAAAGACAAGGAAAAGCTGAAGCAGCCTGCCACAGCCCAACACAAGTGCATGTACGGGTTTTGTGCACTAACCAGGAAAATCTGTGATGCAATAGCTTTTATAAAGATGAAACTGTGGAAACGTCCGGTGAACCAGTATGCTATGTAATGCATTCATTCGTCTCTTTTTGTTTGTTTGTTTGTTTTTTTCGAGAAAAAGATTTCTCTGTAGCTTTGGTGCCTGTCCTGAAACTAGTTCTTGTAAACCAGGCTGGTCTCAAACTCACAGAGATCCACGTGTTCTACCTCCCAAGGGCTGGGATTAAAGGCATGTGCCACCACTACCCAGCTTCATTCGTCTCTTGATAGTCAACTTTTCTATGAGAAAAATAAATAAAAATAAAACAAACACAGTCAGAATTTAAATTATCTTAATATTTTGTTATTTGAAACCCATATAAATCTTCCAAGGTTTTAAAGTCAATTTCATCACTATTTATACTCTTAAATAATTAAAGAATAAACCCTAATTTTAAAGCTTGTTGTTTTTCTTTATACTTCTAGTATAATAAAATATATTAAATTTAATTCAGCAAGTAAAGTTTAAACTTGAATATCTTGGGTATAGCTTACTAAGCTATTGAGACAAATATGACTCAGTTACCCAACAAAAATAAATATTTGTAAGTGCTTAAATATTATAAAAGACATTTTATTTCCTAATATAGATCCCTTTTAAACATAAGATTATATAAATCTTTCCCAAACACAAACTATATTTTTGGAATTTGACAAAGCACAGATTGAAACTGTACTTACAGCTTCAGAACTGACAATGGTTCAAACAAAAAGACATGCTAGTAAAAGTGAGGGTCAACTTGGACCCTAAAATGAATGGAGGTGAGGGGACAAACCTTTCCTGCACAGAAGGTTTTGTTCTAATGTGGAAATGTCACAAGGCTACTGCTGACTTCAGAGCAGTACCTGGAGGGAGCAAGGAAGCATAAATGTCACCAAACCTCAAAGGCAGGCAGCTCTTGACTGCAGAGTGTTCTGACTAGAAACCTTATTATGCTGTTTTCACAGCGAAGAAAACTACCCCATCGTAGCTGGCTGCAGTAATCTATCCCTTAATATGGTTGTAGTTTATAAACAGTAGGGACACGTTTGGATTTTCTTTCAATGAATGGTGAATACAGGGGAACAAAAAAAGGTAAATTTAAAAAATACAGTTAATAACAGGTGAATATAACTTATGCTTGGAGAACTAGAAACCTGGATGTTAATGGTGTTTCTACAACTTGTTATTTTTAGACCCATAGAGAAGACGTATAAAGTGATACCCTCTCAGAAATGTGGTTATAAATACAGGATATTCAAAACACACCATCACTTAGTGACAAATACATGTTTGGTGCCAGCTAGTGACTGACAACTAGTAGCTCTGAAAGCTCTTGTCATCGTGACAAATGTAGGTTCACCAGCGCTCTGTCGGGTAGTAAGAAAGCACTTTGGAAACACACATGCCTTAAGGAAGGCAGAAGTGCCGAACTTGATGTAGTTTTCTATGAAAATATGCAAAAAAGATGTATCTAGATCTCCATTAAACCTTAGATGAAGCATCTTTATTCAACAATATACTCAGTGACATACAAGGGTAAAGTTTCTTTCCATGACCATTGTGGATAACTCAAATGAGCTCCGCATCCTCCAGTTTCCAAGTTCTGTGTACAGCAGCGAGGTACCTTCTCTGTTTATCCATTTTCCACCTTGAGTTCTAACTCAGAACTGCATACCAGCTGCTTTATCTACCATTGTGCAACACCCTTGTGCCTTAGCTTTATACTTGAACAGTGCTTAATTTCTCACACATCTGCCAGCATAGAAAATTAATAAAATTATGCAAATATAGAAAGAAATTGAGAAGAAAACATGACTGATTTGTGGTAGTCAGAATGATAAATGCCTAGAGAAGAAAGACTTGGGCATTTTACCACTTGATTCTATTGGTGGTGCTGTTTGGGGAGATGGGATATATTTGCTGGAGGAAGTATGTCACTGTGAACTGGATTTAATGGTTTATAACCTTGTCTCCATGTCTAGCAAATGTGAAGCATTTGCTGTAAATGTTATCGCTCATGTTCCAGCCATCAGGCCTGCTCCTGATCGCCATGCCTACACACTGTGATGGACTTTCATGTCTCTGGAACCATAAGCCCAAACGAACTCTCCTTTCTATGAGTCATTTTGGTCATGGTATTTTATCACAGCAATACAAAAGAAACTAATGCATGAAGCAAAAACATTCAGCGGAAACTGTGTTTGCTTCTTCTGAGTTTAACACTAGATAAATGATTCTTTTTTTTTTTTTTTTTTTCCTCATGGTTTATTTTTTTTTATATTTAAAAATTTCCATCTCCTTCCCTCCTCCTCCCCCCTCCCTTGATTCTTAATGTTGTATTTGGATTTCTTTAAGATGAATCAGACCTCTTAATCACTATATCACCTTTTTATGATGGGTAAATGAATGGTTGGTGTATTTTTGTTGTGCACATGTACATGTGGACAAACATTCACAAATCTGTGATGCATCCACATGTTGAAGGAAACAGGTTGACTTTGATGTCTTCATTAATTACTCTTCACCTTGAGTTTTCGGCAACTGAATTTCTTAACTAAACATGATATCACTAACTGACAAGCTTGGTTGATCGGAGAACTTCAGATATACCTCTGGCCTGGGGTTATGACCATATCTATAATGTTTTCACATGGGTTCTGTGCATCTAACCTAAAATCCCTGTCTTTGCACTAAAGAAACATTATTCAATGAGCTATTTTCCTATTCCCCAGGCTATAATTATTATGATGAAACACACCTCTCATTCAGGTACAGAATATTTTAAACATCCATTAACACACACACACACATACACACACACACACACACACACACACACACACACTGAGAGAGAGAGAGAAAGAGAGAGAGAGAGAGAGAGAGAGAGAGAGAGAGAGGAAAGGAGGGAGAGAGAGGGAGGAAGGGAGGGAGGGAGGGAGGGAGGGAGGGAGGGAGGGAGGGAGGGAGGGAGGGAAGGAGAGAGAGAGAGAGAAAGAGAGAGAGAGAGAGAGAGAGAGAGAGGGACAGAGAGAGGAGGAGGTATAGAAAATTAGCTAACGCAATATAAATATTTTGACCCTATTTGTCAAAAGAAAAGAAAAGGAGATTTTGTGTGGGTCACACTGTATTTTCAGAGTTTTCCAATCATGTAATAGGACAAAAATTTACTCATTAATTAGCTATTTTCCAACTAAAGTGAATCGTGCAAATACATTTATTTTTCAGTTATTCCAACTTTTACACTATCCTCAAGAGAAAACAAAGGACAAAAGTCCAGAATTTCTATTTTTCTGATGTTCATATATATATGGAGGAATCTACCTAACCACCTCGCAGAGGGACTGCTCATAAGAGATTTTCCATACTCCAGGTCTAGACTTCAGTCACATTTAAGTAGCTTACTCAACAATGTACTTTCCTCACAAAAAATCTTGTAAGAGCCAAGTACAAAAGTCATTTCCCATGTAAAAATAAGAGGGAATTACTAGCTATTTAAGACAAAAAGCAAACAAAAAACCCTGACCCTTAGACAGTGTATCTGTAGATTTTAATTTTTGTAACCAAAAATTTATTTATTTTACATCCCTCCTACAGTTTTCACCCCCTCTTCTTTTCCCATTCCCTCCCCCTCCCCACCCTGCAACTACTCTTCCTCTGTTTCTGTTTAGAAAGGGAAAGGCCTCCCTTTGGTATCGAGAAAGCATGATGTATAAAGTTGAGATAGCACTAAGCACCTCCCCTTATATTAAGGTTGGTCAAGACAACCCAGTTTGTGAAGTAGGTTCCCAAAAGCCAGTCAAAGTATTAGAGACAGGCCTCTCTTGCTGTTCAGAGTCCAACAAGTAGATCAAGCTACATAACTGTCAGATATATGTGGAGAACATGGTTTGTCCTATTCAGATTCCCTGGTTGTAGGTTCAAAGTCTGTGAGATCCCCATGCGCTCAGGTTAGTTGTTTCTGTGGGCTGTTTTGTGATGCCCTTGACCCCTCTGGCTTATACAATCCTTCTTCCTTCTCATCAGCAGGGTATCGTGAGCTTGGCTTACTGTTTAGCTATGGTTACCTGCCTATGTATCCGTCATTTACTGAACGAAGGTTCTCTGACAACAATTGTAGTCGTCACCAATCTAGTGTATAGCAGACTTTCACTAGGCATAATCAATACATTGTAATCTTTTTCTTCAATTGTGTTTGATTCTATCCTAGGTCTCTGGGGCATTTAACCTCTGGGTGCTGGCACTCTAGGCCCTGTCAGGGATGTGTCTCTCTGGCATGTGTCTTAGGATCAGCCAATCATTGGTGGGCCACTCCCACAATCTATCTCTCTCTCTGGCTTTTCAAGATAGGGTTTCTCTGTAGTTTTGGAGCCGGTTCCACAATCACTGAACCATCCCTACTACAGCACATCTCATAATAGGCAGGGCAGACTGTATGTCCAAGATTGTGTGACTAGGTTGGTATCCAAATGCCTCCATCAGAAGTTTTGACTGGTCACGGAGATGACCAGTTCAGGCTACATGTAACCAAGGAGTCTTACCTGGGATCATCCTTGCTTATAAAATTTTAACAAACTATGTATTTTCTTGAATTTTTCCGTGGAAGAGGTAAATAGTATAGGGGACTAAATTAAGAGTTACAAATCATTGCACTAAAAGTGAAATTGAATAATGTGTATGATGTAATCACTTTACCCATTTATAAATAGGATTATACACAGTGAATGCCTTATCACCTGAGCCCAGGGCCCTCCTCTTATTTAGTGAGTGTAGGTATCTTGATTATTTGCTAACAACTCATCTTCCTTGACATCTGTTGAGCACATTTTACATTATTGATGTTAATAGTTGAAATAATATCAAAATTCATTAAATGGTATCCCATTTTTCTAAATGCTCTTTTGATGTGTTAATTTATACACTCCAAACTTTCTTATAGATGTGTGGCACTGTGAAGATATCAGGGATACAGAAGAGAACATCTAAAATATTGATTCTGTTAATGAAGGTCTTTGAGCCCTGTTGCAGCATGCAGACGTGAGCCCACCAAAGTGAAATTCAAATGGAATCGATTTGGCGTTGGGTATCATATAACTTATGCTGATCTTACAATACAGATTCTTGATTGCTACACCATCATAACTTTTAGAAAAATTACCTTGAATGAGTATAACTAAGTGCTGTGAGTGCCTTAGAAATATGTTCAGATTGCAAAAGCTATCTATGAAAATTGTTTTTTTCATTTTGCCTAAGATATTTAGGAAAGAAAAACATTCCCATATTCTGATTCTGGTATAATGGAATGATTTAAGATTTAATTTTCAGAAGACAGAAGTCTTCCACATTTGGATTTCCTAACTCTGAAACCATTTAATTTTTTCATAATATAAATAGAAGTGGTTTTCCAAGTATAATAGTATTTTGCTATGAAATACAGTAGAGAAATACTGTAGCAAAAATGACAGGGATAATTAAATGTTATAAGAATTTCTAGCATCTCAACTTATATAAAATACTAACACACATCAAATACATACATGAAAATTGACCAGTAGAACCATAATGCATATGAATGGTTTCTTTAAATGGCCAAGCTTTTATGTTCATGTGCTTCGTCATGATCTCTAGCAGTTGGATGGTTTATCAGGGACACATCCTGGATGAACTGAATTCTTCTTTTCTCAGCAAACATTCATTGGTTATATTTTTTCATCTGGGATGGGGCCTTGCAAAATTCCACTGCTGAATCCATTGGCATTTCACTGATTTAATAACACAGGTTTTGTTTAGGTTTTTGATATTTCATGGATGAAGCAGAGAGAAATACAACTTTGATCCCAGCACTCAGATGTTTATGTATGTATATATATATATATATATATATATATATATATATATATATATATATATATATATCATACATCTCCTTTTATACTGACTATATGGATGGGATGGAGGATTTCATTGTTTGCACATGTATGTGTAGTGAGGAGCTACAGGCAGGCCTGCTTTTCGTCCCGCCTGGCTCCTGGCCACCTGGCTAGCTTATGCCCCGAAATAACAACACACAAACTGTCTTCATTTAAACACTGCCTGGCCCATTAGTTTCAGCCTCTTACTCACATCTTGACTAACCCATATCTAATAATCTGTGTCCTGGGAAAGATTCAGCATGTCTGACCTGGCAGCTGGCTCTATCGTGTATGACCCAGAGAGGAGAGGCATGACGATTGCCCGAGGCATTTATACCCATGTTCTTAAAGAGGCCAGAAATAGACAACTTAGAAAGTATTTCCTCTTCAATAGCTGCTCTCCACCATCCTTGTTTGAGAACGGATTTTTCATTGGCCTGCATTTCAAAGATTTAAATAAACTGGTCAGGATTCTGTTGTCTCAGCCCTTCAGGCAGTAGGATTGCTGGCAGGCACCACTGCACTTCAATTTTTAAATGGGTGCTGGGAATCTTAACTTTGGTCTTTGTGTTATACAATAAGCAATTAGCTGAATCACCTGCCTGCCAATTCCTTACCTATTTATTTACATAATTTGAAATTGAAAACTTTCTAAATTACTTAGTCAAGAACTTCTTAGTATTAAGAGACAAAACAGATCATAATTTCTCAGGTGAAATTAACTGCTTTAAAAATGTGTGCTTTTAAAAACTTAGCTATTAATTGGTATAACAAATAATGCCATTTTTATTCATGTAGTGATTGTGGTAGAAGTATCATGGGAATATTTTTATTAACAATTTTGTGTTTTTTAAAAAACATAAATAGATTATAATTATAGACAAACTGGCTCATATAAATTATTTTTTAAAAAATAAATCTTTGTTCTGTCTATTTGAAATAACAAATTGCCTATTTATTCATATTTAATTGTTTTATATTTTATGTAAAATTAAATAAATATCAATATAATAATGTTTATATAGGTGGTTTGTACTCACGACAACCTGGTAATATTTTTAATGCAAGATACTGAAGTTTGATATCTATAGGATTTATAGCAATCCATCTTTAATTCTTTATGACTGTCTAGTTCTTTTAAACTAATCAAATACTGAGTACTTCAGGGATGGGTGAGTTGTTTCATATTTCATATTATGATTTACACATACCAAATCTCTTTTCACCTACTTCATGAATACATGGTTCATTAATATTATTTCAAGTTATTAAATTAGTCTTCCATCTGCTTTGCATGTTTTCTCTTAATTATATAGTATTTACTTTACAGAAGCAATACAGATTCACCCTACCTTACAGGGAGTTAAAACACTTTTCATGTTTCAAGGTTGAACACTTAGTATTGTCAAGAGCTCTCAACAGAATTTAACAGGTTTGTTTCTATGTTATAAACAATTTATTTGCCATATCTACATGAAAACTATGAAAGCCTCTAAACAAGAAAGAGAGAGATGATTTAAAGACCTTTTTGCAGAGTCATGAGATAGTTTTCCCAAATTGTAGCAACACAACTTTGCAAGCTCCAGCCCAGAAAAAAGACATGGCAACATTCTGTGACTTCACCTCTGTCATCTGTAGACAGACGCCCATGTAGCAGTGCTGACACAGAGGCACGGAAGGTTTTCGGGGTAGTAAGCAGTTTGATTAGATAAACAGTACCACAGGAAAGAGGGACTCACAGTAGTTTTTCCAAGATGACACATAAGAAAGCAAATACAACAATCCAAAAATGACAAAATTCAAGACATTTACTGATTACTTTCGGCATGGTAGTTTGTATTCATAAACCTGATTTGGAAAAATTTAGTGAATTTGACTTACTCTAACACTATGAGTGTTATAAAATAAATGATAGGTATCATATATAATATAAGTATATGAAGGTCATCTTTATATATGAGCAGCATAATGCTATGTGAAAGATAAATCACATTCTAATTGCCTAGAATGGAAATATCTAAAGCGTGCTGTAGAAGAATCAAGGTCATAACATTCTCAGCTGGGTGTATTTAAGTTATACTGCTATTAAGGTAATTTAAAATCCTTTAATAACTCTCCAAATACAGACTTTGGGGTAATCTGAAGTTACTATATGTATTTCTAAGTATATTTTATTATAAAATATTTCTGAGAACCAAAATCATATAGGATATTAGAAGCTTGTAGAATAATCAATAATCATCCACAAAGTTCTTGACATTCTTTACATTTAACATTTACCTTCATAGGTTATATTAATGTGTATGTTTATATTTAAATATTATGCTTATCAAAAACTCATAAACTAAAAATTTACCACTACACTAACCTTCTAGATCCACAATGGCGTATCAAAGCCCTTATAAAATATTGCTATACTGTTACTGCTATAAAATGATAAACATATATTCTCTTACACATATCTAAATACCAATACCCTCTTAGTGAAGAATTGACACTATAGATCATTGAGTTGGAAAATAGGAATTGACAAAGCAATGTGGGTATTTAAAAATACAGTGTGTGTGTGTGTGTGTGTGTGTGTGTGTGTGTGCGCGCGCGCGCGCGCGCGTGAGCACACATAGCAGGACCATTAATTATTAAAAATATAATGACATCATTACACATGGATTTAGGGTCATTGCATCAATTTTTCTAATTCAGCATAAATAATGGAGGCATGGTATGAAGAGGCAAGGACACAATTAGAAGGTCAAAGATGTCAGAAGTTAAGAAAGAGAGAGTTGTTAGAGACCGTGTACAAAATTAGAGGATTGAAGACCAAAGCATGCCAAAGTACAGAAGAACCAAAATCTTTAAAATTCCAAGAATGTTACTAAATTAATATTAAATATGGTGTCTTTTATTAGGAATGGAAAAGAAAGCATGCTCAAGCCTGCAATTGAAGGAATATAGCTTTAATATTAGAAGAATTAAGCCAATATTCTGGGTAACACAGAAGATTTTACCTCAAGAAAAAGTGAGGATGAGTTATAAGAAATTTATGTCTATAATATTTTACATATATAAATCACAAAATTATGAATATATCAACAATTACTGAATTTGAATCAATAATGATGTGGGAAAAGCATTTTATTTATTTTTAATTTATTCGAATTTTAAAAAAATAACAATCCAAGTTCCTACCTCTTCCCCTCCTCCCATTCTCTCCACACACCCTCCCACCCCACCTCTATCTAATCCTCCGAGAGGGTAAGGCACATTGCCTTGTGGAAGGTTCAAGGCCCTCCCTAATATATCTAGGCTGAACAAGGTATACATCCAAAGAGAATACGATTTCAAAAGCCAATACATACAGTAGAGATAAATCCTGGTGCCACTGCCTGTGGCCCCTCAGTCTGACCTAGCCATGCAACTGTCAACCACATTCAGAGCAACTAGTTTGGTCCTATGCTTGTTCCTTCCCAACCCGGCTGCAGTTGGTGAGCTCCCATTAGCTCAGACAAACTGTTTCAGTGGTGAAACCATCATGATCTTGACCTCCTTGCTCATATTCTCATTCCTTCCACTCTTCAACTGGACCTTGGGAGCTCAGTCCAGTGCTCTGATGTAGATCTCTGCCTCTGTCTCCATTAGTTGATGGATGAAGGCTCTATGATTATATTTAAGATAATCATCAGTTTGACTACAGGCACTGTCTCCTCTACTGCTTAGGGTCTTAGCTTGGGTTATCCTTTTAAATTCCTAGGAATTTCTCTAGATCCAGGTTTCTGCTAACCCTCTAATGTGTCTCTCCTTGCTGTCTGTCTTTTCTCCATCTTGACCTTTCCTTTCCCTCAAGTTCTCCTCTACCCTCTCGCTTTCCGTGCCTCTTCTTCTCCTACCGTCCCCTCTCCCCCACTCCCATATTCCGTATCCTGCCAGTCAATTCTGTCCATTTCTAATTTCCGGGTGGGTCTATCTATTTTTTCTTTGTGTTGTGAGAGCAACAATAAATAAATGGGACTTCCTGAAACTGAGAAGCTTCTGAAAGCAAAGGACACAATCAATAAGGCAAAAAGTCAGCCTACTGAGTAGGAAAAGATCTTAACCAACCACACATCAGACAAGGGAATGCTCTCCAAAATATATAAAGAACTCAAGGAATTAGACATTAAAATTCTAAATAACCCAATTTAAAAATGGGTTACTGAACTAAACATAATTCTCAACACAAGAATCTCAAATGACCAAAAGATACTTAAGAAAATGTTCAACATCCTTAGCTATCAGGGAAATGCAAATCTAAACAACTCTTAGATACTGTCTGACTGAAACCTGTCAGAATGGCTAAGATCCAAAACACTAATGATTGCTTATGCAGGAGAGGATGTGGATACACTCACCCATTGCTGGTGGGAGTGCGAACTTGTACAACCACTTTAGAAATCAGCATGGCAGTTTCTCAGAAAATTGGGAATCAACTTACCTCAGGATCCAACAATACGACTCTTAGGCATATACCCAAAAGATGCTCAATCATACTACAAAAGTTTTCAACTATGTTTATAGCAGCATTATCTGGGAAAAAAGCATTTTAATATTCCATATTCTAATTTTAGTTCAGATGATATTTTCATATTATGTTATATCATATTTTATTAATATATTATATTTTATAGCACTAACAATGCACTTAAATAGATACTGCAATTCCCTTTGGCAAATTTCAACTCAAATTACTTCTCATTTTTACTGATATTTAACATTCCACTAATAAAATATTTTCCATTCCTCAACATTCTGTAGTGACAGAATTCTAACAACATCAGAGGAAGACAATGTGTCACAGTTGTTTAACTTGAGACCAGATTTCTCTCCCTTAAGATATGAAGGTGCAGTGGGTGGGGTGATATAAAGATTCCTTACCATGTTGAAATGCGTGCTGTGAAGTAATTTTCCTGGCATCACTTGATTTTTCCCCCAGCCCCACCCTACTTCCTGTTGTCTTCTGTGGAGTAAATTTTGAGATCATACTCTTGAGTTTCTAACTGATAGTTTGTGAACCATCACAGTCGGTCAGAGGTGGTGAGCTGCTCTCAGGATCTTTTTGTAACATTTCACCTTATAGAATCAACAGTGAGCAGAACAACAAAGTTACGACTCAAATATTTTACAATATGGGGTTTACTCTACCTGAAGAACCTTTCACTGATATTTTAGTTTGTATTCTTTCAACAGTGCTTATATTCGTCAGAAAGATTTCATATAGTCTGTTCAGTAAAATTCACATCGCCATTGTATAAATATTTCTATGCTATGTTGAAAATATACTAAAAGGTCAGAGTACTATTTTGATGAATATTTTTCAAGGACCACTATTTTTCCATTTTTATATAAGTGTTTATTCATCACTTTCTGTATATTAAGTACTGATAGTTTTATTTCTTTTCCAACAATGGATACTGTGTTGGCTATTGAATCAAACATCTTTCTTCAGCATAGGTAGGCAACATCTTAATTCATTGCCCAGTTACAACAGTAAATTCTCCTAGGGAAAGGGGAGGAGAGTGTGTGTAAAGAATTTTATCCACATAATATTTTCTGTTCTGTTGTGCTCATCTTCAACATTGCAAGCTACATTAAGTTTCTGAATGTATAAAGGGAACAGTAACTCATAGATGAATAAATAAATGACAGGTATGAGACACAAAAATTAATACCCAGAAAAAAAGGTTATGAAGTCATTCTTCAGGGCACAAAATTCCTCTAACTACAAATATAAATCATAACTCTATTTGCCAATTAACAATGAATTAATAATGACTTATACAATGAATATTAAATAAGTGTCTATTTTAAAATATTGACCTTGTCTCATTTTCATATATCATTTAGGATATAGAGAAGGAAGATACTACTTTTCTTTTAATTAAAGATGAGAAAACTAAACCCAGGAAATTCTAGGACTTTAACCCAAGGCAGTTGTTGAAGACAATATAAAATAGTATCTTTATAAAATTAGGAATTTGTAAACTCTTTGCTTAATTGCGCATGGATAGATTATGAAAAGAATATCAGGAAGAAAAGCCTTTAGATGTTTAGTTATTTAAACATACACTTAGATACAAATTCTTTGCGTCTCTTTAATCCAGCAAAAAAAAAAAAATGTTAGAAAAGCAAGCATCTCAGGTGTACCTATTGCCCTTGAAAAAAAAGCAATCATGGTTGGGGGCCTGAAGCAATGGCTCAGTAGTTAAGATGCCTTAATATTCTATCAGAGGACAAGAGTTGAGGTTACAGTGCTCATGTCAGGATTCTCAAAAATGCCTTAACCACAGCACAAAGGGATCTGATGCTATCTTCAGGTCTTCATCAACACACACACGCGCACACACACACACACACACACACACACACACAAACACACACACACACACACACACACACGTGCGCCCGCGCAAAAGAGGAGGGAGGGAGGGAGGAAGGGAAGGAAGGAGTAACCCAGACAACACAGTTCTTACATCCAGGGAAATTCACACTGACAAATATCACCCATAACTCAACTGTAACATTTTCTTTCTTCCAGCCCCCAAATTATTTTAAAAGTAAGTTGAATTCTTTGAAATACTAACTGAAAAAGACATTTAACAGTAACTCATTCTATGCAGATGCCTAAGATGCTAATGTGACATTTTTTTCAAAGACATCTATCTACAAATCTCTTCGTAAATCTTAGAAGAAGCTGTGAAATATAGTTGATATGTGGAAAAGAATCACAGACTAATATTTTCTTTGTATGTAAGACTAGGACTAGGAACACATTTTCAAATGACCAGAAGCTAAAGTGAGTGAATCCTTCTAAGAAGACTCTTATGACCTCTCTAAAATTGAAAGTAATCCAATAAGATTAAAGCAGTTCTCTATCTATCTAATGGCTATCAATATGACTAACTTTGTTTATACTGCAATTATATGAAATGGGATTTAAAGTTGACCTCACCATTTAAAAATAAGATGACTTTAGGGAAAGGACTTTACTTTGCTAAAGGTCAATCTCTTGAGCTATAAAATGAAAACAACAATAGAAGATATTGCAGAGCCATACTGGGAGGATTACTTCTATCAAAGCACCTACATTCATCATTTAAGATTTTGTAAGCACTGAGAAGAAAGTGATAATTTTAATCTCAATTTAGAGACAAAGAACATGGTCAAAGATGCATGTTAAACTGAAGGAACCCCCACATATAAAATACAGGTTCAACATACTTATCTGTAACAATAAATGATAGATAGATAGATGATAGATAGATAGAAAGATAGATAGATAGATAGATAGATGATAGATAGATAGATAGATAGATTGATAGATTGATAGATAGATGATAGATAGATAGATGATAGATAGATATAGATAGATAGATAGATAGATAGATAGATAGATAGATAGATAGATAGATGATAGATTTATGGGTGTGGGGTTTAATAAGTAAATCTAAATATCTATAAATCATTGGGGATTGCAATGCCTGAAGATGTAACAAATGAATAGTACATATGAGTTCCTTGTATTTTCCCAGAATTTAATTAGTATGTTGATTGAAAAATTTTAAGAACTACATGAGACGTTTTAAGAATTGCATGGATACATATATAATGATTTAAAAACAATATGCAATGCAATAGCTGCGGTACTAGAGCACTGCTGCTCTTCTTTTTTTTCCAGTTTATTTATTTTTTATTAAAAATTGCCATCTCCTCCCTTCCTCCTCCCCCTTCCCTCCCCTCCCCTCCACCCATACCCTCACTCCCTCCCTCTCCAGGCCAAAGAGCCATCAGGGTTCTCTACACTATGTTGAGTCCAAGGTCCTCCCAACTCCCTCCAGGTCCAGGAAGGTGAGCAACCAAACTGACAAGGCTCACACAGAGCCCATACATGTCGTAGAGACCAAGCCCATCACCATTGTCCTTGGGAAGAGCTTGGGGGAATAGGATGGTTGGGATATAGGAAGGGTGGATATGGGAACAAGGAATTATATATCTTACTTAAGGAACTGATGGAACAGGGGACTGCTGCTCTTCTAAGCAAAGCAAATGATAGATCAATAACTGTCAATCAATATGTGTCCCTTTGTAACAGTCACAACTTTTTCTTTGAATTTTATGTTTCATATAGCTGGTGCTAACAATTTTTTTTAATTTTTCCTTTATTTATATCCATTCATGATGATATTGATGAGCTTTTCTTCTCTTCTTTTTAAATGTAAATATAAATGTATTTACTAGGCCGTACAGAGGAACAAATGCACCCTATCAGTTGCTACAGCTCAACAAAGGAATGATATCCTTTTTCCTTAGTGGCTATTTAAATATTTCCACTCTGAATAAGAATACTAAGTATTCGTAACTTCTTATTTAATTTTTAAATTTTAAATAACTTTTTTGAGTGTTAAGATATACAATGAAATATTATCATACCCACTCTCCATTTCTCTACACAATTTCCTTCTGATCTTCTTCAATAAGTTCCCCTCCCAACTTCATGCTCTTGTTTTAAAATAAATAAATTAATAAATGCTGAAGTCTTACTAATGCTGCAATATATGTATGGATACCAAATCAGTAAAAGGAACATAGGTGTATCAGTTACACAGTAACATAGAAGAATGATTTTTCCCTTCCCTTAGAGGCTATTAATTGCCACTAGCTCCACTTAGGGAACTCCCTCCTATCCCTCATGGAATTTTGATTGGCATGATTTTGTGTAGGCCTTATACAGTAACCACTGTCGCGGGGAGTCATGCCATATCAATACTGTCCAGCATTTCTCAGCATCTCTCTAAACATTCTTGCTGCCACCATTTCCTCAATGTTCCCTGAACCTTGTTGAGAGAAGGAGCAGTCATGACCAACATGTCTCATATATGGGTGATCACTCACAGGCACTTAGTCTCAGAAAAAGAATGCCTCTAAGTTCTTCACATCACATAATAAGACATGATATCCACAACCTACCTTATTGACCCTTCTCAACCCAGCTCTCCTTTGCTTTCATATTCCCTGGAAGTCTCTTTGCTAATGAACATCTCTTCATAGATACAGAAAGAAGACTAAAAGGTATGAGGAGATTAGCACAAAAAATATACTTTGAAGAAATATATTCTCTGGTGATAGTATGTTTGTGTGTGAAGTGAGAGAGAGAGTTTATGTGATAAAAATATATAAATTGTTTCATTGAGCAGTAGGCATCTTCGTTACCTACCTACTTCTTCATAACAAATGCTGCCACCAACTAGTGAAGCCAGAATACACGATGATGACTTTGCTAAAATTACACTTTTACAAGATTCTGTGCCTTCTAAAATTTCAAATTGTTTAAATCACAGTACATTGTTGCCAGTGGAATGAAGAAGAAAGTAAGATGTTCTTAGTGCTGAAGTTTATATTCATAACAAAAATATGCTGTTGCTGAGTCGAGTTTCCACACATGATTTACATTCAATGAGGATATTTATAACAGTTAATCTGATCAATATTGGTTAGATGATTTGTATTTTATTTAAGTTCTTATTCAAATTTTATGTGGAAACAAGTTAAAACTGGCTTTATCTATGGATTTAAAAATCTTTTTATTTCATATATTTATTTACTATGATTTTTTTAGTCTTTGAGAAGTTCTATCATTATTTTCTACTTCTCCACTCCTTAAGAATCCATCCCTATTCTCTATCCACCCAACTTTGCTATGTTTAAATTCAGGTAATCAAAACCTTAAAAATTCTGAGGCTCTTTTTCTCTTTTTTCCTTACAAAATCACTGTGGTCTGTGTTTGTTTTTCAATATTTGCCTTAAAGGAAATATTTTAAGGAAAAATTATTCCATGGAAAATATTTAAGCATGGTAGAAATACTATAAATAAAGAAGAAATCCTAAAGATTATTTTAAAAGGTTAATTTCATACTGCAAAAATTAAATTAAATATAATATAATAGATCAATTTTAAAACACTATTAGCAATGAACTGGATATATACTACACATGAAAAATTGATTTCTTTTGATTCAAATAAAAATTGCTTTTACTGTCAGCTGAATAAGATTGTTTAAAAATTCACAGAAATAGTTTGCCTCTTTAGAATCATGATATTTTTAGGACCCAGACCTTCACATTTAAAATTCACTAAGTACAGTAATTGATGCAGGAGTGAGAGAAAACAAAACAAAACCAAATGACTGAGGTGTGGATTCTTCAACAGAGTGCAGTGAAACAGATGCGCGATGTACAGGACTCGTGCACCACTCACAGCTACCCAGAAGCCCTGCCTTAGCTTCTGTGCTGGGTTTATGTACTTTGCCCATGACCTTGTCTTTAAAGTCAACCGCATACAAATATCATGAATCATGCCATCATCAAAAATTACTTCCTCAAAACTCTTCACAACAAAATATAATTAGCTAGATGGTAATGGCGCTTGCTTTAATCTCAGCACTCAGGAGGAAGAGGCAGGTGGATCTCTGAGTTCAAGGACATTCTCATCTACAGAGTAAGTTCCTGTACAGAGAAACCTTTCTTGGGAAAATAAAACAACAACAAATGTTAAATTATATATAGCCTCTCCATTCTTCGCTTTGTTACAGTAAAGTAGTTCATACAGGCCAAAGTTATCTTTAATTGATGAAGATGATCGTGCTACACTTACGTGTAATTTTAACATGTTTTTCTTGCCTTTCTCTTTGGTTTGGAATTGCTCATGCAAATATTTAAAGTTTATGTAATTCAATGTCTTCTTTTTGATTCTTTTTTTTTCTTTTTTTTTGATTCTTTTTCTATTTTAAGTTTGCTATTTTTGAAAGATGTTTATTATTTTATTTTAATTTTAATTGGGATTTTATCGCATAGAGTTCTTTCAATTAGTAATTTTTTGAAAAAGTATTTTTCTTTTTTTATTATGTTTTCATTAAAAATTTCTGTCTCCACCCTGCCTCCCATTTCCCTCCCCTTCCCCCACTCCCATCCCCCTCCTTCTCCAGTCCGAAGAGCAGTAAGGGTTCCCTGTCCTGTGGGAAGTCCAAGGTCCTCCCTTCTCCATCCAGGTCTAGGAAGGTGAGCATCCAAACAGGCTAGAAGAACCCAAAGCCAGTACATGCAGTAGGATCAAAACCCAGTGCCATTGTCCTTGGCTTCTCAGCAGCCTTCATTGTCTGCCATGTTCAGGGAGTCTGGTTTTATTCCGTGCTTTTTCAGTCCCAGTCCAGCTGGCCTTGGTGAGTTCCCATTAGATCGGCCCCACCATCTCAGTGGGTGGGTGCACCACTCGCAGTCCTGACTTCCTTGCTCATGTTCTCCCTCCTTCTGCTCCTCATTTGGACCTCGGGAGCTCAGTCCGGTGCACCAGTGCGGGGCTCTGTCTCTATCTCTATCCATCGCCAGATGAAGGCTCTATGGTGATATGCAAGATATTCATCAGTATGGCTATAGGATCGGGCCATTTCAGGCTCCCTCTCCTCACCTGCCCAAGGAACTAGCTGGGGACATCTTCCTGGACACCTGGGAACCCCTCTAGAGTCAAGTCTCTTGCCAACCCTAAAATGGCTCCCTTAATTAAGATATATACTTTCCTGCTCCCATATCCACCCTTCCTTTAACCCAACCATCCCATTCCCCCAAGCTCTCCCCATCCTCCCCTTCACACGAAAAGGTAGTTTTCTGAACTGTACAAGATGAACATGAAAATTGATTCTGAAAGCCATAGCTTAGTTTCTTAACTATGGTCTAAATATAAAAATTATATTAGGGCACAATTTCAGTTTTTATTTTTACATACACTAGGACATACGTCTGTACTGTCCACTTAGGGTGAATCTGGTACCAAGGTGTTATATTTACTTGTGGATCTTCTCTTTGGGGCCATAACTAGTGATCAATATATTTAATTAATTTTATTTTGTAATTGTGTGTGTGTTTGTATGTGTATGTACACAGCGCTACAGTCACTGTGTGGTATTGTTCCACTGGAGCTGGAGTTATTGGCACTTAGAAGCCATCTGACTTGGTTGTTGGGAAATGAATCCTGGTCCTCTACAAGAGCATATGCAATTGAAGACAGAGCCATTTCTCCATTCCCTTAACAACTAGTGACCTAAATGGAAGCAGGGAGGAAATTTTAGAAGACCAGAAGAATGTAACGTGTTCTATGACTTGCCAAACTATGGTAGCTTGAAAACAAAACAACAACAAAAAACGTAAGGGGAGAAACAACGGAAATAGGTGGGCCTTTAGAGGGTAGCATGGAAACCTACTGCTGTGGAAACTTCCTGAAACCTGTAAGACTGACCTTAGTGAGGACTCCTAGTAATGAATAATGTGGAGCTTTAACCTGCCATATTCTTTAACCAGGCTAGGCTACCAGTGGTAGGATTGGGACACCAGTCTCGTCAAAAATACTATGACCTACGACTTGCCTTGCCTGCAAGATATGCTGGCTCATAGCTTGTGGGAGTGACCAATGACTGCTCTAGCATGAGGCCTGACAAGAGGGAGTCCATGCCCAACACTGCCTAGATGACCAGGATCCAGAAGGTGGATGACTCAGGCAGAATGAAACACAATAAACAAAAATAAAAATGAAAAAAGTCAGTGAAATGTTTTCTGATAATATTAGACTGCACTCAGAGAATTGGTGCCTGAGTCAATTGTTATCAGAGAAGCTTCTTCCACAAATTGATAGGAGTAGATATAGAGACCTACAGTCAAACATTAGGCAGAGCTGGGGACCACTCCACAGTCCACAAAAGAGGGTTTGGAGGGATTGTAGGAGCCAGAGAGGGGGAGGACAAGAGTAAATATGGCCCACAGAATGAATTAAACAGGACTCATAGGTGCTCACAAACACTGAATTGGCAATCACAGAGCCTAGATGAGTCGGTACCAGGCCCTCTGCATACATGCTCTGGTTCTTTAGCTTGGCTGTCTTGTTGGACTTGTAACAATGGGAGTGGAGGTGTCTCTGAGGCATTTGTCTACACGTGGGATACTTCCTCCTACTTAGTTGCCTTTGTCGAGCCTTGATAAGAGGATTTGTGTTTAGTCTTATATATGGCTATGCTGTTTTCAGTTTATATCCCTGGGAGGCTACTCTTTTCTGAAGGAAAAGAGATGAGCACTGGATCCGAGGGAGAGGAGAGGAGAGGTGCTGAGAGGCAGAGAGAGAGGGGATTTTGTTTGAATGCATTGAAGAAGAGAATAAAATAGATAATAGATAGATATTATATTTGAGTTTTGTCCTTTAGTTATCACTCAAAACACTTTAGTATCTACCTCTGCCCTCTCACAAAAATTATTAGTAACTATCTCAATAGCTGGAAATGAATCCTGAGTCATATTTTTCTTTTAAATTTTCTTATTATGTATACAGTATTCTGTCTGTGTGTATGCCTGCAGGCCAGAAGAGGGCACCAGACCTCATTACAGATGGTTGTGAGCCACCATGTGGTTGCTGGGAATTGAACTCAGGACCTTTGGAAGAGCAGGTAATGCTCTTAACCTCTGAGCCATCTCTCCAGCCCCGAATCCTGAGTCATATTAAAAGAAACATAAGACAAAACAAACAAACAAACAAAAAAACAAGTGGAACCATAGATGCAGAAGCTGTGGTGTAGATTTATCAATTGGGGCTCAACTCCTTTGCTGTCTGTTTATCTCTGTGAGGTATCCAGTTGTCATTTTCTATTACGGGCTTCATTTTTCTAGAAAGAGAAACATCGTTCATGAAGGCTGATAGCTACTTTTATCTGTGTATATGAGGCAACACATAAAATGTAGTCAAAACAATATAAATACAGATAGACATTGTAATCTGAAGGTGGAAATTGTCTAGGTTTCCATCCCTAGACAATGAAATACAGAGAATCAGTCACTTAAGAAAGAGGGAAAATTAGCCTTTCTTTTCCAGTGATGAGCTCACTACCTGTAATCCAATACAAAGTAGCCAGCCCTGAAACTATATACACACCAACAACAGGTTGTTCTTTATTATTTATATATTTATGCATGTTTATTCACATATGTATATATAAATCTATTTATTTGTACACACACACACACACACACACACACCACACACACACACACACACACACACACACACACACACATATGAATGGCCCTGCAGGATGAAAATAGAGAAGAGAGAGTGGAGAGTGATTGAATAATATTATAAGTGTATCTAAAAAAGAAAGATATAGCTGTAACACAGTAACATAGTAGGTGATCAAGAAATTTAGTATCTACAATTACATGGATAGGTAAGGATTTCTTTTTACTCTTCCTTGAAATCTCTGGGGACCAGTACATTTATAATTCAGAAAAAATGTTTTACTCATTTTTGATACTCAACAAACTTCTAATTTGCACCCTATAATGCCCAAGCTGGCTTCAAATATCTACACAACACATGCCCATATCTCCCCCCACCTGTAAGCCATAACAAAAAAAAATCAAGATTTTATTTTTTTGTTCTCTTGCCTAGATATAAATCACAAACCACCAATTTTCAGTTGTCATATGTCTCTTCTATCCATTGGAGAAACACCTATACGCCTTTGTTTCCATCTGACATTGTGATGAGCGCCTTGACTTTGTATATTCATCTTCTACTCCAGCAATACACTGGTGTCCACATTCACAGTGCTCTTGCTCACTGTAGATCACTTGGATGCTGTATTATTACTTTCAAACTTTGGTCTTGGGCTGCTTCTTCATCTCAGGGCACATGCTACTTTCTCATTTCCACACAGGTATGTGAAAGCCTGTCACATTGCTGTTTTCATTATACACTTCCCATTATTATGCTGTCATCTTGGAACAAGTTTATTTCAAAACCTTTGGGAGAAAACGACAAGAAACAGAGCATTTTATTTCCTTGTCCCTTCATTAGATTAGAAATGTCAAGAAAGATTTAGATTGTATTTATTTTTTTTTATTAAAGGGAATGATAGATCTTTCTTGGAAAAGGGAAATAGTAGGGAATTTTAACTCTGAATGGTAGTCAATTTGAATGTCTGCATCTACAGCCTGTGAAAAGTTTTCTCTTCTTATTTAGGATGGCTTATACTTCATCTCCACGTTATAGACCATGATAAACCTTGAAAGATATGAAATGACTATAGTGATTATAAAGAATGCATTGCATAATGGAACCCATAGCAGGCCAGAAATGAACTGATTCAAAGTTAACCTAAATCAGATGACCCAGGCTAAATAATTAATTATAAATTGAAGGTCTGACATTATATGATGAACATCATCTGTGAAAGAGAAAAGTCCTAATCTCTGTGTATGAAGGTATGACAGTAAGACAGTTTCAGCTTTTGATACTGTCTGTGAAGTCACAGAAATAAACGGTATTGATTCATTCAACTGGAAAAAAAAGAAACAGCAGACCATGGGCATGAAGTTATGACATACTCCCAGCTGTGAGTTTTCTGTTCCACAGACCTGACTGACCTTTAGCAAGGCATCACAGTTACCTATTCTTCTGCAACCTTGACTTCGGTTATTCGCAGCTAGGCACTATCCAAATTATGTCTGTGTCTGCCCTAAATATACTCAACATTTTCCTCATAGTTACTTTCTGAAGATTGTAGTATAAAACTTATTTGACCAGGACTCAGTGTAGTCAGTGTGAGAATACAGATATGATTTCAAAAATATGCATGTGCAAATCTTCTATTCAAGGATAAGCAGTTTTATGTGAGGGAGATGTAAAAGTTCATGTCTTTCTATCCATGGGATGGGAGGTATGCCATGGAACCAAAGCCATATATACCAAGGGATTACTATATTTAATAGTTTCAAACAAAAGTTTCACAGAGTGGTCACTGCACACTTGATTATGTCACATTTTATTTTATGACCTATTGAGTTATAGTAATACCTTAGTGCATGACTTCAAAAACGTTGTCTTCTGCCAAATTGAAAGTGTAAACAATGTTGTCTTTTCTCGTGTCTCTACTTGCTCATGATTGTATCTTTGACATATCCACCATCATCCTCATCACCTTCCCTGTGGGTATCAGTTGGCAGTTGGCAAACTGGGTTTGCAGCATGGAATGCTGCATATGAAAATTAGAGAGGTGGCATAGATATGTCTGTGGGGTTCTTTTGCTGACACTTTGATGTTAACCATATTTGATGTCCTTAAATATCTAAAATTAGGACACTATCTGTTCCTTTAGACGGAGAAGATAATATATATGTGAAATATTTCAAGGATGTAAAAATATAAGTATATAATGTAAATATTAATATAATGTAAGTTAGTAGCTATATTGTAAGACCTCAGATTGTTGAGCGCAAATAAACATTACTTTCTTACAGTAAGAGTTGTTTGGTTTATTGTTTGCGTTAGTGACATTGCTTCCCACCTAGACATCTCGGTTAATAGAGTCTGTCATAAACATAAACATGAAATAAGAGGGCAATATAAGCCACAGTATTATGTCCAGTTTTTATAACCAGTTACACAGAATATAGAAACATCACAATGGTGCAAAACATAAGCTTACATTTCAGAGCAATGCATGTAATTGCTAAAGATATATTAGTTATAAATATAATATGATATTGCACTAATTCGAACAAGTATTAGCATTTAAAATATTTGCTTTTGTGATTATATGTAAATTTTAGCTTAATTTTATGCAATGTACAATTCCCTTACAACCAATACCAAATTAAATGATTCTACTTTGTGTTTACACTTTTGACTTTTGTTCTCTCTTTCATCACATGGAATATTATTAAGAATATATTTATTGTTCTATATAACAAATACTTTGGTTTATCTCAAGGAGACTATGATAATCAGTTTTGCTTGGCATACCACATATGCACAGTTGAGAGCCAAAATCAGATACGTTGTTGGAACAAGGTTTTTACTAAAATTTTCAATGTACATTTTTATATAATCCTTAACTAAATAGGAATTATAAAACAAAAAATGTTCAACAGATTGACATTGCAAGCTAGTTCCTCAAAACAAAGTGTTCTATAACTAAATTTGATGGTACTTCTAAAGAAAGACTGACATTATACATACTCCAAGCATATTCAAAAATTCTGAACCACACAACAATATTATCCAATTTAATATTTATTTAAGAACCAAGAAATGAACTATCTAAAATGATAACTATTTTCCCAAATAGAGAATAATGATATTTAAGATGTAGAGGAGACTGTATTTAAATCTTATGCATGCATAAATTTATATTTAACATACATGTGATATTTTAAGTTAAAAGAAATAACTACTATATTGTAGCATGCTAATGTTTGGAAATTTTCCTATTTAGTACACTTTTCTTTCTGAAGAAAAAAAGTATATGTGTGTAGTCTTTGATCAAATATAAATTTCACAGGTCAGAATATTTGAGGAAAAGTTAACAGTCTCCATTAATGCTCATATTTTCTGGGCTACCCCATCCTGCTGACATTTGCATGTGAACATAATGACCTCACTTATAATTAATTTTCCATGCAAGGACATCTCCCTGACTAGATAATCTCAGGTGTGTCCTGAGAAAACTATGAAGCCATTAAAACAAACAAGCAGCAAACTGCAAAGACATGTGTGCTCATGCTTTCAACCCAGTTCTCCACAGTGATAGCTGACAAATCACTGACAGCATCATTTTGTTGCTAAGAATTACAATTTTATCTGAAATATCTCTATAAAATCTTCTATAATTGGTGCCCTTGGATGGCTGCTGTCATTTAAGCTGTTCTTTATCATAGCTTCCCACAGCATTCCATATTCAAAAGTGATTAGAGTCAATTTATAATTCACTCCAGCTCTCTGCGTATAGTGGGAGGTTACATTGTAAGATGCATGAGCGTTCTGAAATCGCTCCATAATCTGTATAATCAAAATATCCTCTGCAAGCCAGCTAAAGAATCCTATTCATAATATTTTCTAAACAGTGATACGGTAGTGAAATCATTTCTTTGTCAACTCGGGATTTCAATATTCCGCTACTTGTATTTTGGACCAGGCACAACTTCTAACAAGTTGCACACTTCTCAGAAATGGAAGTGGGTTTTATATCTCAAAATCATACCCCGTAAGCAAAATATGAGGGATATGATGCCAATCTCTTAGACATAAAATAAAACTGTGATTCATGTTGAGATTGAATTTCGTGAAATATTGACATATTTTTCTAGAATTTTGGTATGGATATTTAAAAGTTTTGAAACAGTAATTCTTTAAGTAGGGAAAATCAATTCAAGACAACAATCATTTGGAGTTTTCTCACCTCTGGCTTAGTTAAAAAAGACGATGATCTTAAGAGTATTTCCAGAAATCTACTTAGCAAAGTGATAATGTGTCTGCTTTTCAGATATAGATAAAGATATGTGTGTGTGAGTGTGTGTGCGTGTGTGTATGTGTATGTATAAAATACAGAAATAATAAAGATAAGATGTGTACAGGAAACACGTATCCACACATACATGCCTTATCAAATTTCTAATGCATACACAGGATACACTATGTCAAAATTCCTGTTGTGATCAAGATGGACAAGCCAAGCACGGTAACATTGCTCCAGTAATTAGTCTTCTAATATATTTCACCAAACAATATATAGAATTCCTGAAGAAAACTGCTGCTGAAATACCATTTAACACAAAGAAGCTTTGCAGAAAACAGTGACTAAATAAAATAAATTAGGGGTTGAATTGATGTAGTTGAAGCGACCATAATAAAATTTTTAGACATCTAATGTGGGGCAGTCTATGAAGTGCTCAGCATGAGGGTAGAGCCTATCCTGTGTTCAGATGTGCCATAACAGTAGAGGGTGTGTGTAGGAATAAACTTTAAAGCTCAGAAATATTTACTTGGATATCTAGCCTGATTTTTTTGGAAAGTTGATGAACTCTCCTGTGTTTTACACAGCATCCAGGAATTTCCACTCTTACTATACCACACACATGTGCATTTGAATATATTTCACTTGCTCTTGAGTGTGTAGTTGTGCTGGGTGAAAAATCAGTTATTTTGTTATACTTTCATAAAGTGTCACTCAAGCAAAGCAAATAAGGTTCAGAGAGAAAGATATACTGGTTACTCTATAAACAAATTAAATAATACATAATTTGAAGCCTCTTATTTAAAATGGCATTCTCTTTTTTGATGGAAAATTTCTCTTCTCCTTTTTCCGTTACCTTTACATCTTGTTTCTAAATTGTTTTTCCCCTTTTAAGTACTAATCACTCAATAGAATATAATGAAGTGGTTAATAGGGAAAGACATTATCTTTGATAATTTCTAGTTTTGTTTCTCCTTTGATTAACTCTTTTATTTTTTTCTTTTACCTTCCACTGTATTAAGTTTCTCTCTCTTCCTATTTTTGTCAATCAAAAGAATTCAATATTTTATATCCTCAAAAGAAAATAATAGCTTATATATCAATTTAATGTGCAAAGGCCAATTTGAATGACTAGATAAAAATTCACTTCTGATAGTCCTCCTGACAACTATCAATTGCAATAACAAGGAAGTTTAAACATGACAAGTTTCAAACAGATTCATTTAAAAAAATCGGTGTTCAAAACAGACACACTATATTGCAATATATGTGATATGCATATATGTACACCTCTAATATAGTACCTCAATTCAATTCAAAATGCCATAAAATTGAATTACAAATCATATATTGTCTGTGAAAGATAGTAATCCCACAGTCTATGAAAAAAGATGAGAAGTTTTTGTACTTTTTATTTTTTTTCTTCTGATTATCTGAGCTAGTGTTTGAAAGAATCCAGTAGGCCCTGTAAGCTAACACTATTAGCTCTCAGGAAATTCCTTCTATGCTCAATTCATCTAGAGTGAGTTTCTGTTGCTTTCAACAGAAAACCTTCAGAAATATACCAGATGAGATACACGTTGGGTCTATAACTTGATTTTTCATTTTGGGAATGAAATTTAACTTGGGAGAGAATGATGCTCTCTATCTGTTCAAAAATTGTTTTTGTTATAAGGTCTATTCATAAGTGAGTTGTAATGGTAAAGAGAAAAGGGATTTTAAATTGCTTCCTGCAGCAGAATACGAGGCAGTAAAAAAACTGCTGAGCAGAGAAAACATAAAAATAGGAAGGAATGCTCTAAAGAGAAACTGTGGCACTGAAGTGATAAGAATATAAATTATCAATGATAAGAATACATATTCTTCTATATGCGTATGTTCTTCTGTAGTCACATATATGAATATATATTTATATATTCTTGTTTTAAACTTCTAATATGATAAAAAGATTATGTGATCCAAGGAAAAAAATGTTAATCAATGAACATATCAGGTCCTCCAAAATATTAAGATACAAATTCTTCTATGGACCATTTCACATTGAATATTCAATATTGATTATTTTGATTTTTAAATTTGAAGTTATGTAAAATGTTATAAATCTAGATTTACTTGAACATAATAAAAATTCGACATGTTTTAATACTTAAAACAAAATTACGGGAGACTAAAAAAAATTGTAGCTTTATAAAATACAAGAGTCATTGGTAGAGTAGGAAAGAAGGAAATACCAAAAAAATAAGGGAAGAGGTTCATGTCCAGTGAAGATTTGCTTAGAGGAAATTGCTAAATTTTGTTTTAGTATGATCCAATGACTGGGTATTAAAATCACTGTGCTCTTCTGTGATTTGTGGAATATATTCGAGTAGCAGATGATAACAGGGAGTTTTGATGTTGTTTCAACTTAATGCAAAGAGTGGAGAAGATATCAGTTGTAGACCAGTTACCTCTGCTTTCATTGTCTTCTTGGTTTATATTAAAATGTGTAAAGATGTCAGTTGAATGAACACTTTATATCCTAGATAGTAGAGAAAAATTACTGAACAGTATTTATATAATCTTAATGTATGTGTGCTCAAAATTCCTGTGTTTTAATCCCATTCTGCATCTTAAACAAGACTACTAGGAGATTTAGGTCCTAGGATTATAATCTTATAAAAGTCCTTCAGGAAAATTCTTGCCATTTATAGCATCTCTAAACCTTGTGATGAGGTGTCATTTATGAACCCTTATGTCCTGTACAGATACTAAGGCTTCTGGTTTTCTATCTGGAAATTCTCGGTATTCAAAAATATGAGGAACCCACTATTTTGTCTATAAACATAATGACAAATCTGGAAAGCTATGTTTTTATTTTCAAATATGGATGATTCTGCAATGAAGATCTTCTAATAGGTCTGTAATTATTTTGAAATATATAGTTAATTATATGCACTATCATTATCCTGATATATTATATGATATATGTTATATATAATGATATATATTATATATAATGCAAGAAGATATAGGTTGCTACATCTTATGTGACTTATTTTTTGTATTATGAAGTATGAATGTGGATATCTTAGTATAACAGGGGAAACCAAGTTTTGGCTGCCAAAGAGACAAATCAAAACAGAAACTAGAAATTTATAAATTTATCTCACCATTCCTGTTCTAGTGTCCTTCTTGATTCTGTGATGAGAATCTCATACCAAAAGCAACTTAGAGGAAGCACAGCTTGCTTTGGATTATACTTCCAGGGCGCCTCCCATCACTGGAAATGTCAGAGCATGATATGCAGCAAAATCATAAAACATGGCCTAACACAGCTTGGTGGCTTATTCTCACTTATGCTTAGCTAATTTTTCGTTTGTTTGTTTTTGTTACTGGTTTTGCTTTTGTAGTCCATAGCTACCTGCTCAGGAAATAGTCTTGCTCACAATGGACTCATCTTCCCTTCAATTAATAATTAATAATCATGACAGCCTTACGTAAACATGCTCATAGGGCAAATTGATCAGATTACTCTAGGCATTGTCAAATTGACAATTAAAGCTAACTAGGACAGTGCCTAGAAGATAGTGAATTATGTCTTCGTTTAGAATTCTGTTTGTATTATAAATTGTCTACATGAAAGATAGATGTTTATACTTAACCATGTCTGGATAATTTTTAATGTCATCTTGTATTGAAGAAAGGCATAGGAAATTAATATGGTGCCCATAATGGGAAACTGAGATGCTGTCTATATTGTTTGCGATATTACCTTTGATCTTTCTGATACATTATAAAGTTGCTGAATCTAGTATTCTATTATCACCATAGTGCATTGGACAAGGAAACTCCAGTCTAACCTCATTATACCATAATATGCAATGACCATCTTCATGACCATTCAACACTCAAATAAATAAGTGATGAAAGGTAGTAAAGAAGCCAAAAAGATATATACCAAAAAGATATATACCAAAAAGATATATACCAAGCACAGAGCTTGAATACAGCCAAGCAGTAGCACAACCAGAGTCCAACATGATCTGGGGACACAATCTCCTATTGTTTCTCAAATTGAAAAAATTTGTTCTTATAGTCTCCTTGGATAGTACTTTTGCTTTCTCCTATCTGAATGCACTCCTAAAAATCCCATCTTAAAAATAATATGTGGACATAGATGGTCTACATTTTAAGACTAGAACTCAAGGACAGGCAGAGGTAGAATGCTCAAGGAGAGAAAAATCATCCAATTCTTTACTTAGAATAGAATTAAGGAAAATGCAGGCCATGGTCTTTGAAGAAGGAACAAAAGACAAATTAGCATTGTACTGTTTTATCTAGGACCACAGGCATCATTCACACAAATGGTTTTATTGATTGATTAGGCAAAAGATTCACAAGAAGAAAGTGGTTTAACAAGCATCAATGCTTTGGGAATGATTCCCAGAGGAAATAACATTGGAATGAACTGCCTGACTCTACGGCGTAAGCGAAGAAAAAATAGTAATTTGAAGAGAAAATGCTTACCAAGTAGTGAAAACCAATAGCCTTTAACACAGACACCTAGATAGAAGAAAGAAATCCTAAAATGGGAAAAATTTAGAAACGATCATATTTTTAAAAAGCATAGTGGACATGTTAGGAAATGCTGTGTTGATAGTAACTATTGATTGCTCTAACAAGTACATCTAATGAAAGAATATAAAATGGATCATTTTGGAAATCTGATCTTTTATTCTGTTACTGTTAATTTTGCTTTGGGGAAGTGATTGAATATAGTTTATAAAGAGAAAAACGGTGACAATATCACACATTTTGCACTTTACTTTTTATGCAATAATTAACTATTAGATGAAAAATGATCCTTTTAGTAACTTCTGCAATGTTACATGTATTTAAATAAGTGTTTCAGATGCTGATTCTGAGTAACTCTGTGCACTATCCCAGTGGTTTTGCTTGTTTGTTCTGTCAATATGCTCATGAACAGTCAGTTCTGTCCCTTAAGAGTGAGCAACAACTGGGCAACAGAGCATGCAAGTGACTTCCCGGTCAAAGACAATCTTCAGTGTTGTAAGGAGGGAGCCGCTGCTTGTTCGTCCTGGCCGCCCAGCTCGCTTAGCCCCAAAATAACCACACAGAAACTGTATTAACTAAATTGCTTCTTGGCCCATTAGCTCTAGCCTCTTATTGGCTAACTCTCACATCTTGATTTAACCCATTTTTATTAATCTGTGTATGCCACGCAGCAGTGGCTTACAGGCAAATTTTCTACATGTCATCTGTCTTAGGCAGAGAATCCATGGCTCTCTCTCTACTCTCCTTCCTCCCAGCATTTAGTTCTGTTTTCTCTGCCTACCTAAGTTCTGCCCTATCAAAAGGCCAAGGCAGTATTTTTTCATTAACCAATGAAAGCAACACATAAACAAAAGGACTTCCTATACCACTTCATCTGTGTCTCTGACCATGCCCTTGTTTCAGACACAAAATTCATATTGCATTCTGTTTTCCCTGTTGAGTTCAGGAGACTCTGGTCTTCATGTCAATTTTTGTCAGTGTGTATGATTCTTACCTTATACCCAGACTTCCACTTTTCCCTTAATTAGACCATTTGGAAAAGTTTCTTACCTGGTCTTCTTATTCAATTGTACCTATAACTCACTTCATTTTTGACTTATTATTTCAGCGACTTTCTATATTTTAGGAATTTAATATGCTACGTCTTTGCTCCATAAACTGTCTTTGGCAGGGTATGCCATACACTTTACATTCATATGTCAGTAATTGTTGTCCTTAAAATCTGGACACCATGACAACATACACCTCAATAGACAGCACCATGCTAAACAACGCAGATGAAGGGGCAATTGTGCACTTGGTATTCTGTAATAGATCACTTTGTTTTATTTGTTGGAAATCCTCTTAACTTTTTTTCTGTGTGGAATCTATTTAGTTTGACTTACACTTTTGGCTCTGTGATATTCAAAATAGTTGCAATAAGTATGGTATCTTGTGATACAGAGAAAAATATTTACAACAACTTTTTATGTTTTCAAAAAGTAAATTTTAGGATGAAATCTCTGTGTAATTCATTCACATGTCATTATAATATCTTCATTTAAGCTTAGTTTCAACACCAAACCATACAGTTTAAGTCTTCTAACACATAGTGAGAAGCAATCTTATGTAAAAGCACATTACTGTATATTTAGACTATGAATGTTCTAGCTTAATGATAATTTTTATACAATTTTCAGCAACAAGAGCACATTATTTAACTTTAAATAAAATTTAACTTTATTAGTTTATGGACCATGGTGAGGCCGTAAACCAATAAGCAATTCCTGAATCAGAAATATAAAATATATCATTCAATAGATTAATATTTAAATTAGGAGACAATGGTCTAATGGGAAAACGTTAAAATATATATAGTCAAAGATCTTAAGCATCTTTGAAGCAACATACAACATATATCTTGCAATGCTGTGATATTCCTAGCATGACACTTGTTGATTATTTACGTTTCAGAATGCTCTACATTTTGCTTAAAAATATAACATCAATAATGTGTATACAATAGAGGTCTAAAATGACTCTACCATCATTCCCTCTAATATTTACATAATGTGTAATTAATAATCATGACCAAATTGTTCCAAAACCCACCAAATAATTCTAATAAAGATTTATTTAAAATAACCTTTACTCAAATATTTTGAAAATAAAGCAAGCATAATTTATAAGTGCCAAGGTAATAATATTTTTGTGTATATTACTTTTATTTCAGGGAATATGACAAATTTTATCAATTTATATTTATAATGCAATAGATTATTCTTGCAATTTAAAGGATCAAAATTTTTAAATTATGTTCAATATTTTCATAGGATAACATATTACATTTGTTTATATTAATGTTCACCTTCATTTCAGATATAATAAATATTATTGAATTATGGTTAAATAAAACAAAATTTATAATTAGTAAAACAAGTTAATTTAAAAATTTGCCTACATTAAAAAGGTTTAAAGGATTTATACTGGAGATTATGTCTCTATCCTATTTCATCTTGGTGTTAAAAATGCAAAATGTCATGAGACTGAACAGCAGGAAGATTGTGGACTATGAGTTAATGAGGACTTGGGCATTAAGGACAGCAGCATGGATAAACACAGAAGCAGGGCCAGAAGTTTTTTCAGCGGTAGTACAGAGCCAGGGCACTTGTATAGTAATTAAGACAACAGAAACTTTCACCTCAGCCAGAATGTGTCAACATAATTTTAAAGACAGAAGCATCTGCGAACACCAGCATACCATATACAGGTTTCATGCCACATTAATGGTTGTTGTTGTTGTCTGAGAATCTACAAGGAAAATCAATAAGGATTGTTGTGGGTCAATCATGGCAGCTGCAGTTCATAGTAGCTACCATGAAGTTAAGAGGAATCCCTACACTAACAAGTCTACCCATGACTACCTCAGAAAACCTCATGAATAACAAAAGGAGCAAATTATTCTAACCTTACCACACTATACATCTACCTTTGTCCTAGTTTGCCAAGATATGAAATACATCATGTTCTTGTCAAGAATAAACCTGAAGCAAACACTCTTAAGCAATTCTTATATGTACAATTTCAATGGAGCATTTAAATGTTATATACCTAATCTTAGGAATGGCAGGTATGGGATCGAAAGTGTGCAAAAGAGTGGGTCATTGTTTCTAGTGGCTACTTGTGGACTCTGTGTCTTTTGTTTGCTTGTTTGCTTTGACCAGTTACAAAGTGTTAGCTTTGCTCTATTTTATTTTATTTTATTATTATCCCTTAGAAACCCGTTTTTCATAATAAAAAACAAAAAGGAGTGGATCAGGGTGGAAGGGGAGCTGAGGAAGAAATGTGAATGGAGTGAGAAAAAATGAGCATAATCATAATTTTGTCATGAACAAAAATTATATTTTTGATTTTCACGAGGTAACCGAGGAAAAATGCCTGCTCAGGTAAATGGTAATAGATTTATATGTACTGGATTCTTCTATATGAGCAATCCAGCCAAACTTCTGGTTCTTATGTCATACTTTCTGAAATATCTTTGATGATATACAAGACTGTCCTATAAATAATATGTGAAATTAGCTTAACTTACATCATAACCAGAAAGCCATTTCAATCCTCAGTTTTAAAATGAAGACCAAATACAAATAATGCTTGTCTCAGGGTACTTATATACGAATCATGTAGTAACCATTTTTATAAAGCAAGGGAATCTGCTCAGAAGGTCTAAGGTATTATCAATGTTATGACTCCCTGAACGTGACCAAATGTTTCTGATGTGTAACACCGGAAAGAATAAAATGGTGTTATGCCATGTCCAGGGCCAGTTCACATTGTCAACCTGGGAAAGGTGGGCAGTTTAGTCCTTTGCTGTCCATTTTGCCTCCCAGGGCTTCATGACAGTTTACAGAGGAGCGTCTGAAAGCAGCGCTGAAGCCAATGACTGAGTATAGAGTCTTCAGATGAATATCACGGGAGACATTTTTTCCTTCCATGCCTTGGAATTCAAGGTCCCAGACCAAAGTGAAGGCATCCTCCTGATTCTATGGTAACACAAACATAAAGAGGCCAAATGAGACAGCGCGCTACCCTTGGGCAGCTTTAAATTAAACCACACATGTCTTCTTCAGCCCTTTGGAGGAACATGTGCCCTGATTTGCTCAGTGTGTGCAGTTTGTTCACCAGACCAGGGAATGCTTCGTTATAATGTGATTCCACCCCATTAAAGTTCTTGAGGCGACCCAAGAGGGACAGTGTGTAAGCAGCAGCCTGTTTTCCATGGCTGAAGAAAGATCTAGTGAGGGAGAAACACATAGTACAGGTGCAATTCCTACTCATTTCTCAGTAAATATATGAGAACCCTCCATGTTCGGGTATGGGACTCATTAGAATGAAACCATTCCTTGAAATAGTCTACCTCTGATTTAAGCATTGGTATTTTCACACGTGTGCCTGCGTGTTCTAATTCAAACAATGATTTCCCATTGCTATCAGACAGAAGTAACCCTCATGTCATCATATGAAATGTTCTCCAAACCCTGAGCATCATTTGAGACAACTCTGATATTTGAGAACAGTGGTTAAGTAGGCTTTGAACATTTATTCAAGCAAAGTTTTGAAGTAACAAATCCTTCACATTTAGATAGATTTATTTTCGACATATATTTTTCAACTGAAAATGTAGAAACAGTACAAACCAAGTACTTGGACACACACTGAATGAAAGTCTCTACTTAATATGACTTTCCTATCTCACATTCAATATGGAGAGGACGTAATTCTTCACATTGCCTACTTGTCAAGCTGGTGATGCTCTGTGCAAAACTCCATGACACTCCTCATTCATCATGTTTTGTTTTCATCTTCTCATTCTAGATCTTTTTTAGAAAAGTTACGCTAAAAATAAAGACCTGAGGTGACAGAGTGGTCACAGTGAAAGAAGAAAGATTTGACTCTACTTCTTCTGACTTATGCCATGTATTTTTGATGACATACATCACTCTTTAATTTAGAATTTCAATTGCCCCATATATTAAACACTGGGTACAGGAAGAAGATGGTGTGAATAATGAAATTAATAAGAAACAAGTCGATGCAGTTTGCCCTCATCTGTTTACTAAGAGAGTATTTGTTGTAAGAGGCTGCTTTTGCATTTCCAAGCCACCCAGACTCCCAAAATAATCACACAGAAACCATATTATTTGCAATACTGTTTGGCCAATAGCTAAGCATATTTCTGGCTAAATAATACCTTAAATTAACCCATTTTTATTAATCTGTGCATCGCCATGAGGCTGTGGCTTACCAGGTAAAATTCCAACATCTGTCTTTGGTGGGGCTACATGGCTTCGCACTGGCTTCACCTCCTTTCTCCCAGCATTCAGTTTAGTTTTCCCCACCTAGCTCTCCTCTGCTCTGCTATAGCCTCAAGAGAGTTTCTTTTTAACCAAATGTATTCACAGAAAGTATTGCTAAGCAATTAGCCCATCTGTGTGTGCATACATGCATACATACACACACACACACATCTAAAGTTTTTACAAGAAACATCTAATTATTATTGTCCTTTAAATTCACTTTCCTAGGTAGGTACAGAAGTTCCTTTGGTTTCATAGGGTCTCATATCAACTGACAAATCAGGTCCTGGTTCTGTACAAAAGCACCATCAAAAACTAATGCTATCTTTCTGAAAAGTTAGAGGTAAGTAAAAGAAGTAAGACATATAAGATGTTCGATGTTAATTGCATAAGTTTCTGTGACATCTTGTTTAAGGACAGGTATCCACTCAGCCATAGGAGTTCACTGCTGCTACACAGATAGCTGATAGAATATAGGGGGTGGCATTTGTTCATAGTATTTAGGGACTTGTGTTTTCTAATCTTAAGGCATTCAATAGTTCAGATTATTTCACCAGTTTTTTTGGCAAACATCTACTAGATAGGCTTCCCTTCCCTTCCATTCTTCTGTTTAGGGGAAGTATTTGACAGCATTAGCTGATTTTCTGTTGTGAGCAGACAAGATTTGTTGACCTGCTGCTAACCATGGTTCAAGAGAATGAACGCTGCTAAATGTTCTTTAAAGTTCAAAATAGTTACTCAAGTCTAGCTATTAGTTTGTAGAACTATAAATGGTATCAGCAATGAATATAAACAAACAAAGCATATGTTCAAAGATTTCCAGATACATCAGAATTAATTAATGTTATTAATTACAATGCAAATCAAGACTGTCAAATAGAAAAGATAAGCAGTTAATAACTCTTCTACTATTTGCCTCCTTATCACAAAGGCGAACACAGAAATGGCAGCAATCAGTGAGACTTTTTGTTTGAGGTATGAAGAAACCCCTTTCCTTGAAAATGTCTAGCAAGTAATACTCCCCATCTGCACTCAGCTGAATGCACATACTCATCTCCAAATCACATGGTGGAGATTCAAACTATGGCTACATCTTATCATTTAGTAAGTCCTCTTTTTGTTCAAATATATTGGAAATATGAGCAGTGAATCTATTCAACACAGTTGCATGAGAGTTAAGGTAATCTTTGTCTTTTGAATGTCTCCCCACCCAGGGGAAATATCCCTAAAGCCCATCATCATATGACTATGATAAAGCAAACATTTATTTAAAATCAAGTGGTCCATGGAAACAACATGCATAGTAAACAAATAACCAGGCCTCTCAATCCAAAACAAACCACCTATGACTCATCCCAAAGCAATCAAATTAACCTGCCATAGGATCCATAAAAGTGAAAGCCAATTTGCTATGTTCATATCATAGTTTAACTTTGATTCTGATAAAAATAATTGATACTATACATTTGATATGTGTGTCTTCAATTCTTTGAACAAATATCAAGAAGTTGGAAATACTCCATGCATACAGAGACCACCAACATCTCTTATATTTGATATAATCGACTGAACTAATTGTTCCAATAATAATATGTTTGAAATGCTGAATGTCTTCAGATGAAGGAAAACAGTCTCTCTCTTGTGATATGTCTTAGGTTAATATCTGAATTGTTACCCATCTGAAGGCTACCCATTTATGAGAAATACACATAGAAGAATGTATTTAGAAAATATGTCTAATTAATATGACAAAGATGCTCTACAGTCTCATTAAAACAAGAGAACCATTTCCATTTAAGTACTTTTTAAACAAATTTCTAAATTTCTATTGAATACTCTCTTATTTATATGGGGAGTTTTTTAAGTTCTTTGTAAGGAAAAGGAAAACCTAAGACTTTATTTGCTATAGCAATTATCTGACTGACAATTTTTGAATCATTTAAACATAAAAACCAAAATATCCTAATATAAAGTAGAGATATATGCAATTTATGTGATTTTCATACATAAAAGGGATAAAATGAAATTAGTTCTAGAAAATATTAAATATAAATAAGTGGAACAATATTAAATAAACTGGATTTTATATAGGAGTATAAAAAAGAGAATAATTGAAATATACAGAAAAGAAATTATTTGACCAAAATAAATAATAAGTAAATGAACAAACAAATAAACATGGAAATATTACAAAACTGTTTTTATTTGTTTGATTTTTATGTGTTACCAAGATTACTCAATAAGTTACTGTTCTCTTGTGATACTGCTATATTTTCTTTAAGTTTTTTTAAGCATAGTTATAGTCATTGTTTTGAATTCTTTTCTGAGAATTCTTTCAGATCATTTTAATTTGAGTTCATTGTTAGAATTGTTTATAGAGCATACTTGGTGTCTTTATCTTCATGGTTTTGTTTTGGTTCAGGGACTTTGAATTGTTGGTTGGGTGAAAGTGTGGATCGCCTATGAAGCCTGTTTACCTGATGGCATTAAGAGCAAGGTGACTAGAGAAGTGTGGATCTGAGCCTCAGAAGACCACCTTCAGCCAGTTGGAACAGGGATTAGAAGGGGTCTGTGGAAGTTGGGGCCTATGCTTACAGTCTGGGGACTATTTAACCTCAGTAGTTCAAGGGGCTGTGAAAAAAATGGACCAAGTACTTAGGGTCTAGGGATTCTTTAAGGTTCCTTGTCCTCCTTACCAGTAGGTGCTAGGAACATGGAGATTGCAGAAGTTTGAGCCAACTTGCTGAACTGAGTAGTATTTCTGTAGATCATTATACCATATATAATATAATAAAATTTTGTTTATTTTGTTTCGTATATATACATACACACACACACACACACACACACACACACACACACACACACACACACACATATATATATATATATATATATATATATATATATATATATGAGGGGGGGTTTCTCTGTAGCTTTGGAGCCTGTCCTGGAACTAGCTCTTGTAAACCAGGCTAGCCTCAAACTCACAGAGTTCTGCCTGCTTCTGCCTCCTGAGTTCCTGAGTGCTGATACTAAAATCGTTTACCATCACTACCCGGCTTTTCAATCTATTTTTGTTTGTTTGTTTTATTGAGCCCTACATTTTCAATTTCAATCTATTTTTATTCTCCAAAATCTTTAGATATCTGGTTGGCTTTATAACAGTGATGAGTTGTTGTTTCAAAATGCCTAAAAGTATTTAAATTTGTGCTTGCCTGTTTATTAGGTTTTGAAAACTATTGTTATGGCAAAAAATTAATAAAATGCAAACTTTAGCATTTTTTCTTTCTTTTTTTGAAAGAGTAAGAATTTCTGGTCATAAGAGTTGTGAAATCTGAGCTGGGTTTGGTGACACACACTTTTAATTCATCACTAAAAGGCAAAGACAGGCAGACCTCTGTGATTTCAAGGCCAGTCTGACCGACATAGTGAGTTTCTGGGTAACCAGGGCTATTTAGAGAGACATTGTCTTAAAAATAAAAGGAAGTCAATATTTTGAAGCAATTTAAAAGACAAGTATTTATTTGTCCCACATTTCGGGAGCAACATGATAGTTATATCCAGGCAAATGGCTCTCATCCTTTGTCTGTGTTATACAATCCAAGCTGACATTCATCCATCCTTCGGTGTGTTAGTGCTTTAGAACTGGGTGGTAAGTATCCCCATCTTCAATATGACTCCACAAGTGCTGTGCCAATGGATCCTTTAAGTGATTAAGGTCAGAGAGAGTTATTAGGGTAGAGACAAAGAAGTGGTGCATGTTTGTGGCTTTATCTAAAGAGGAGGGGGTCCATAAGAGAGCTGCACACAGGTCCCTGATTCTTCTCAGGTGATGCTTTGCTCTATACTTGGGTTTTTGTGAAAGCAAAGATCAAGAAAGTCAGATGAGAAAGCACTTGACTTTGGACTTTCAGAACTTTGAACAAAAACGTTGTTTTCTCTATATGTTACCCGTGTGAAATATTGCTTTAATAATGCATAAATGGGCGAGCATGAAGAGGACACACCAGGAATATTGGCTTCTTAACTAAATGGAATAAAACAATCAAATATTACTGTATACTGCCACAGAAATTAAAATGCACTCAATTGTCTTATTAGCAGTTATTAGAAATTTATTCAACAGGTAAAAACAATAAAAATTACAACTTTCATTTTCATTTATCTTAATCCAAAATATCAAAATCAATTAAGCTTCAAACATTATATTAACAGTGCTGTGGTCTATATTACATCTAGTCATATGATCCTATTTTATAGATGGCATCACAACTTCCTACTTAGTTGGTTTGGCAACACACAGATTCTATTAGTCTATTAATCCATGAAAGCTAAAAATAGTCATATTAAGAATATTCGAAAGAAATCTAAGAATAAATGTGACAATAGACTGCAAGACGAATTAAAAAGAAATGGCAGAATTCCCAGAAGAACTTCTTTTTTGAACAAATTATGAGGTAAAAAAATTAATGATGATTTAATTTGACTTAAAAAAGAAATTGACCAATATATTAAATATTATGCACTAGGTAATTTGAAATGCAGATGAATTCATTATATTAATAATGAACATGACTTTGTATGTGAGTTATTGGTGATTAGATAGTAATAGTTGTTTCTATAGGGACTTCGTTTAAAAACACATGTTGAGGAAGAAGACAGATTTAAAATTTTATGGGTAAGCTTCCATGGCAGATATCTGAAGATGACATGGATTTTAAATGTCCTCCTAAAGGCCTATATGCTAACATCTTGGCAGGTAGGAAGTTTTATGCCACTACTGGAAAGCAGTGGAACTTCCAAATGGTGTTGTATTCTAGTTGAAGATGTTAGGTCATTATGATCTTGTCCTCAAAGGGGATGCTATGCCTCCAGATCTTCCCTTCCCTTTGCTGTATGGATAGCATGAGGGATTTAGGTGTGTTCCCTCCCATAATGCTGCCAGAAAGCTTGCTCACCACCATTGTCTCCATAACGTTCTTCTTCACCATATTATTTTTCAAATACGTGCTGCTTAAAGGATTTTCCCCATACAAACATGGCAGCCATTGTGCTCTCCTTCATCATCATTATAGCTTTTATGTTCTCACACGTCACACACTGAAGTCGTGATAGTCTGCTTCTATCAGATTTCTAAGATCAAGAGAGCCCATGGGCTACAGATTGAAATTTTTCACATCATGAACCCAAATCAATTGTCCCTATTTTAAAGTCTGTTAGTTATGCCATTTTCTATATAGAAATGACAAATATGTAACTCTATAAGTGATACAAGTATGATTAATGTTAAGTGAATCTACCCAATTGCTATCATACAATTGAAAGTGTATGTGTATCTTAAAGGAGTTTACCAAGCTCCTTTCTAACGTATATTAATTGATCTAAAGTCAGTGAGGCTGATGGTGTCTTTGTTTCCTCTTAGGGTAAAGTGATAATAATCTTTTCAAAGATTAGAACATGTTCCATGAATGATTAAACAGTTGAATAGTCACAATCTGATTCTGCATCATGTAATTTCAGAATAGAAATGTATATTACAGATAATATATGTGATACATATCATTTATTATATCTATCTTTTAAGACAGGGTTTCATATATATAACCCAGTCTGGCTTTTGATAAGTTTTGTATTGGAGCTTGGCCATAAAATTCTATTATTTCTACATTCACTTTCCAAATGTCCAAATTTTAGATGCATATCACCATACCCAGCCAAATTGTCTATTATTTTATGTACTTGCATTAGTTTTTGGACAATCTATTTATATTGCTAAAGCTGAACTTGGTTGATTGATAATTACACTGTTAAAAACAAAAGTCCTACACTATCTCATGCTACCTAACTTCACTTGTTAAATGTAACAGAAATATCAATAGTACATTGATGGTGTATCTGCCCCTCTATAAAAGAAAGTGGTGTCATTTCCTTAGAGATGATGAAATCAACCAAGGAAGGATAGTGATGAGGTTTGACATATTATTTTTCCACTGCGTACAGCTGGCACAGCGAAACTGGACAATAGCAATGTTGTTCCTCTCAAGAAATTTCTGTCTGTGACATTAGTAAAAGTAAAGATTTATCTTTGTTTTCCCCTGGCACCTCAGTAACGAAACCTTTAAGTTATGACTATAATGTGATGGTTTCCCAATATCTTAATTCAGTTATACTCAGAAAACTTCATTAAAAATTTGTAATATTCAACTTTTGTCTGGGCAAAACAAGCATAGTAGATATTTTGTTCAAATGTGTGAAAATTTTATTTAATTCATGTATATGCCCTATGCAGTAAAAGATAATGAGAGGATTTTAAAATCATTCACTTCACTTCAAATAAAATAGCATGAGATAAGTTTCTCATCCTGCATATATTGATGTGGTATGGACATTGATATTAATATGCAAAGCCTAAAATGTGTTTTGAAAACAGACATGTTATGAATCTTTATTTAATTAACATTGATTGTGAAAGGCATATTCTCACCTCATGTACTTGTTACCTTAATGTGAAAATCCATCACCACTTACTGTGCAGAAACATCTAAACTATACATGGGTACTGGGTCCAATCAATCTTCTATACTACTAAATATTGTGAAACTCCATGTTTTAGAAAAATGGCTACATTTTTTTTATTAAGAAGCCAGCCATTTTAAGATGACTTCAAAAAAGATAACTTTCCATGACAGAAGTGACCTTTTTTTGAGGGGTGAGAAGGTCAAGTTCGACATGTGAGGTTTAATAAGTTCAACAATACAATAGAGTTCCTCACAGGATCTTAATAAAACTCTTCTGGAAGCCCAAGGTATCCAGTAGAAACTACTCTCTCTAATAGACTGATATTAATAGATGCTTTGATCTGAAGAAGTTAGACTTTCTGGAGAACTTAATTGAGAGGACAATAATCCACGTAAATTGCTTTCACAGAAAAAATCTGTGTGCAGATCTGGAAAGACAGAGAGAAGGAAGAGGAGGGTCTTTCAGGTTTACCTCTATTTTGTCAGTTGGAAAAGGTGTATGTTTCACCTTAACTTAGATTTTCCACCTGTAAAGTGGCAGTGACGGTGACTCGTAGGATTCTTTTGGTTTTCAGATGCCGGTTTGTGCATCAAGCCCCCATCACAAGGTGTTTCTGACATTCCAAAAATCAAGCCATCACAAGTTTATCAAGGGGAATGTGGCTTAACCATCATAAGTCCACAGTATAGAAACTCCCGCAGGAATCAACCAGTCTACCTTGTCCTGCTGTCTCTCCAGGAGGTTTCTAAAATCACTAAAAACTCTGCTTTTCTCTGCATTCATCAGTCCTCAAACTTTGCCAGAGTGATCTTTTCACAATAAAAATGTGATTGTGCCATTCCAGTCAAAACTCTTTGAATGACTTCCTGATGTTCCTGGGACAAGAGCCCAAATCCGTAATGCTACTTCAACAGCCAGCCTTGTCTGACACTGCCAAATTCCGCAGAAAATAAGCAATGATTTATGGGTGGGCTATTGTAAACTTTTCCATCTGTAGGTGGTGACTATCCTACAGGCTATGCCTCAGGAATGCCCTTAAGCTTCTCTGTCACCATCAAATCATAGGGTCATAAGTGACGTAATGCCATCAAAACTAAACAGGTCATCAGTGATGAGAAGAATTGCCTAAAGCAAATGTAAGAGTAGACGGGGAGCAGCAGGCCTGGCTAAGAATCACACAAAGTCATGGCGGCACCAAGGAGAAGATGGAGAATAAGTTAAAGAGTAAAACAGAAGGTGGTATTTCTGTTGTCACCTTTCTCTAAAAAAAAGAGCTTTCAGGTTCTATTTTCCCCTTTTAGGTAGTAACACATTTGCTCTTCCTAAGATGGGAGACAGGGAAGCTCAGAGCTCTGAAACCATGAGGTCAACTTGTGAGGCATTAGACCAATTTAATAATTTATGCTGAGAAATATCTTTTCAAAGTAGGTGTCCCCTGTGGGACATGAAATTAGCATTAGAAGGATGGCTTGGCACACACGGAGGCTGACTTAAGCAGGTGCCAAGAGGCAGATAAGCACAGGGAACTCGGAGGTTGCCTATGAGGGCAGCTTCTCCCCAGTGTCCCAGAGACATAGTCTTTTTTTTTTCTATAATCTTTATCTGTAAAGATATGAGCTCACTTTCCAGCTCACCCTTACTTCAGTGTGATTGTGAGCCCAGTAAACCCTTTCCTTAAGAGCACTGCTCTTTTTCAGGACATGTCATCACAGTAACAGACATGAAACATGTTTAGTTAGTGGTAACAACTATGCATTTTACTGGAAAGAAAAAAAATAATACTCCAAAATGGAATACTCTGGGTTACTTTTTGTGTACACATAGAAACTGAATAATAGCTAAAATTTTAACTATGCTTTGCACTATTTTTAATAGAATTATTTCTGTAATGAGTAGTTATTTTCTGTAAATCTTCAAATACAACTTTAAAAGAGTTCGAGGATATATTCTTGCACCGCATTTTATTCTAACAACAACAACAGCAGAAAATCTGAAAGTGCCATTCAAACTAAGCCCTGCCTGTCATTATTTTAACAAGTCATATTTAACATGTTTCCAATTATTAAAAATAAGAAAAATTCATGCACATAGTCTATTTTACTAAAAATATCATTATAAAAATAAACAAACCCTTTTGTAAACATTTGTGTTTATTGTAGATCATGGCACAAAGCATTTTGCGTCAAATATTCTAAAACAGTGACAGTCAGTTTCACTAGTTCAGTGCTTCTAATACCTATTCTGTACTTGATTATAAAACATGGACTTGAGTACTGTTTTATACTCTATAATCTTTACCTGTAAAGTATTGTTTTATACTCTAGTAGCTATTACTTTAACAAATTGGGGTTTTCTCTTACCAGAAAGCTTCTATGATCACTGAAATAATAAAATATGAAGAGTAAGAATTGCATCCTTTTTATGCATGAAAATTTTATACTATTTAAACATTAACAGCAAATAGTCATTTATGTAACATAATTCGTGTGTTTTATGGTAAGGAAGTGTGCGTGGAGGAGTTGAGGACTGCTTCTTTATAGCTTCATTATAGCAGTACCTTTGTAACAAAATTTGGAACCTGTTTAGCTTAACTTTCCAACCAAACAGTGAAACCCATACAGTCCTACTTCAGCAAACACTCAGAACTTCAGGCAAAAGATACTTCCATGAATGCAGAACTCGGAAGTGCTTCTTCAGGGCATCTGCCCTTGTTAAACTGGTTTTGTGAAAAGCTTATCTGTTAATTCACAATTCCCGAGCAGAGCCAAGCTGTTTCTGTACCGCTGTTAATTATTTATTAATGCAGTGAAAACACTTTAAATTTCAATTAAATTGTCAGCAATTGCTTCTTAGCTGAAGAAGACAATGCTTAGGTTTCTGCTTCGAAGAAAATACTCCTTCCCTACACCTGATTTCATTGGTAGGCTGACGAATGTATATTGTCAAGTCAGGAACTGACTAAGAACCTCTCTGTGGGTAAATAGATTCCATTCCCAGGAACTCAGCAGTTTAGACTCTCAGTGTGGACAGAATTTCACACTTGCTTTTAAGCATGGTGTGACCCTACGTTTCTCACAGTGCGCTCAATGTATGCGCAATACAATAACTTCTTAGGACACTGCCATACCAATGCATTGCAGTAACGTGTCTGACATCTTCCCTAGTTTTTGTGTTTTGAAATTCTATGTGTGCCGTCTTTTTGCCTGTATGTATATCTGTTGCCCACACATGTGTGTAGTACTCTCCAATGCCATAATAGGTGTGAGGTGTTGTAGCTGATTAATAAAAACCCAGAGACATATTTGGGGTTCAACCTGAAGGTCAGAAAAGCAAAACAGTCAGCCACTGGCTCTTACCTCTACCTCAGCCCAAAATGGCATTCCTGCCTCCAGGAATCTCAGAATGAGACTATGTGTGAGAGCTATCTCCTCCCATTTTATAATCCTCTCTAGGCTGGGATTGAAGGTGCCCGATTTCTATGGCATGGCTACTGGGATCAAAGGTGGGTGTCACAATTGCCTGGTCTGTAAGGCTGATCAGTACAGCTGCTTTACTTTCTGAACTTCATGAAAGCTTTATTTATTAAAATACAAATTAAATATCACTATAAGATGCTTTGGGAACGGAGTCACTAACAGTTATTTTCCACCACGTGGATGCTGAAAATTATAACCCTGGTCCTCTGTTAGAGCAGTCAATGTTCCCAATGACCGAGGCATCTCTTCAGCTCATTACATTCTCTTTATTGATTTGTAATAGTAGAAATCACTTTGGAAAACTCTTTCTTGTATGGTAACCATTGCTCTGTTATACAGAGACATCAGGAGTTACTGTCCAGTACCATTGTTTCCACCTTCCATTTTCCAGAATCACTGAGATCAATCTAGACATGTGATGAATGTGGCTTTGGAAAAATAAAAAACTTTACACACATCCTTTAGGGTTTTCCTCCGTACTGAATATAAAAAACTTCAGAGGGTGTGAACTTCAGGATACAGAAGGTGATAGCCAGGGAACAAGTAGAGTAAAGGGTTAGTGCATCATCACTGAAATCAAGGTAGATTTTAAATTCTTACAGTATGGAAAGTAGAAATGGAGCTTGACATTTTATAATAAATGAAGACTATACAATGATCAAGTCTCAGCATCCACTAAATTTCACTGTAGTATAGCCAACTAATGTGGGATTCCCATCCATATGCTTTGAATATCATTGGTTAATAAAGAACTTCTTAGGGCAGAACTATAGGGGAAGAGAGCTAGGTGGGGAAACCTAAACTGAATGCTGGAAGAAAGAAGAGTGGATTCAGAAAGAAGCCATGGAGCCACGGGCAACAGATATGCTGAAACTTTGCTGGTAGGCCATGACCTCGAGGTGATACTAGAAATGGGATAAATTAAGATGTAAGGGTTAGAAAATAAGAAGGTAGAGCTAATGGGCCTAGCAGTGATTTAAATAATACAGTTTCTGTGTGATTATTTTGGGGCTTAGCAGCCAGGAGCTAACAAGCAGCTTCCCAACAACAGCCAAGCCCATTGTTTACTGGTAACTCATGTGGCTTCTGGAGAAACAAATGGTTGCTGAAGTAATGCATACAAGGTATGCAATAGTATTTCCTTGGTATTTTATAGAAAAAAAGTTTTCTGACCATGCTTATCAAGCACCTGAAATGTGGGACTCTATTAAATATTAGTATGAGGCAGCAAATTTGACTTAAGGATTGTATGTGATAAATAAAGACAGAAAAAAAATAAAAAAAAACCATTAACATTTTTTCAAGTTAGAAATAGATTATTTTTAAATTTTAGGGTGTCAGTAAAATCATGTTCCAATGGAATAGTTTACATATATTTGACAACCACCACCCTTTCCTTTTAAAATTAATAAATTAAACTTTCACATGGAAAAAAAAGACTTGTGAAAACTGTGTCAAATCTTTTTACCCCAATTCTGTTTAATGCTAAAATTAAAAATTTCAATGTTAGATTTAACGAAAATCTTTGTTTCCCTCCCAATCAATAAAATCTGGAAAGCAAATAACTCTATGTAATGGATAACTCATACTATTATTTACTGATTGTTTTAAGTCTGTGGATGAAGAGTAACAAGAAGACATCCGACATTCACAGTCTGAAGGAACGCCGCTTTATGATGGAGGTCTTACTACTGGGAACAGATGTTATCCCACCCATACTCAGGCGTGGAAGACGTCAGCTCATTTGATTTTAGTAGCAATGGATTAGGAAAAAAACGGAACCCCTTTCATTTGTTTCCCACTCATGGTCTGTACAAGTTTGCCCCCCAAAAAAGTTGTGGCTTTTGATATTTCCATTTCAATTTATTTGTTTTAATTCAGCTTATGGTCTTCTGTTTTTATTTTTAATCATCTACTTTTTCTAATATGAAAATGTCACTGCTTGCATGCATTCAAATATGGGATAAGACATTAATTTAAAGATATTCAAAAGCAAAATATTATGGTTTGTTTTCAAAATATAATTTTTGGAGTTGTTTTGGGGCTGGCAAAAATACTCAGTCGGTAAAACTCCTTGTTACCAAAACTAAAAATCTAACATAAATGCCAGCATTCACAGGTGGAAGGAAAGAAAATTGAATCTCAAATGCACAATCGTGTGCTTGAATAGGTCACACACACACATACACACACTTAGACAAGACATCAGACAGACAGAAAGACAGATAGGTAAGTATATAAAGATAATAAGTAGATACAAAAATAATATAAAATACCCTCTCCCTTAAGTCTCATTTGTTAGGGGGATGTTTTAATTCAAATATAGCAAGTAATTTTTATTTTCCTGAAACAGTAAATGATGTAATTTCTGGGAAGATTTCACAGCACCTTTGAAGAGGAAGAATTCAGAGGTCAGGCACTTGGCTTCACTCCCATGTTTCCTGGAGGCATCTCTCCCTCTGGCTAGTGATTAGAGCTGACTGACAATTCAACAGCACTACCAAGTGAAGAAGCTCTTTTTAAATACGGGTTAATGGTTTTGTAAATTTAGTGCCTTGAGCAAAATTGAATTAAACATTTAGCCATTAATCTCAAACATTCTTAGCAACTGAAAGCTTCACAATATACCCAGAACCCATAAACTCAACTTTCTAGGAGGATCTTGCAGATCTTCCTCTGGTCAGCCTGTACAGAGGATTGGGGAGACATAAAGATACTTTGATTGCGTCCCTGGGAAACCAGACTTTGCAGGACCTGGTGGATGAGAGGAGCTGAATACTCTGGAGAGGCAGAACCATCAATTAGGCCACGCCAGTGTGTTTCTCCAAACAGCGTCAAGCTTGTGGCATTCTCTGCAGCTGTTAAGTGAACAGATGTGGATGTACAGCTGCAGGCTTGGCAGGGTTCTCTGGCTCCTTCCTGATGCAACTAAGAACAGTCCTTTCAGGTTTACCACCTTCTGTTCAAGTTCTAAATGATAAGACAAGTTTAGGCATTGACTTTAGCCTGTGAGACATTTCTTTTTAGGGTATTGTCCAGAATGAAGGGCCGAATCCTAGAAAAAGACTTTAGAATATGTGTTTGGCATTCACTGCTTTGTGCCATTTTCTGTGTGATTCTGTAACGCTCTCCATTAGACTGAGTGTGATACTGAGTGTGACATATCATAGTTGCTGTTTGTTTTTGTCAGTTCTTTATAAACCTAGACGCACCTGGGGAGAAATAAATCTCAGCTGAGGAATAACCTCCATCAGGTTGGTCTGTCAGGATGTCTATGGAATTTTGGAGAATTTTGTTGTTGTTTGTTCTATTGCTGATTGATGGGGGAGGGTCCAGCCCACTACGGCTGGTGTAGCTCGTAGAAGGGCAAGCCTGGCTGTGTAAGAATAGTAGCTGACTGAGCGAGTAGGGGAAGCAGACCTTACCCAGCAGTGGCTCTCTGTCGTCTCTCTCCAGTCCCTGGACCCAGGTTCCTGCTTTCCCTTCTGTCCTGCTTCCTCCCTCCATGGTGGTACTCTATACATAAGCCAAGCAAATCCTATGTTCCCCAAGATACTTTTAGTCACTCTAAGTATGATTTTGGAATTGTTGGTTATTCAAATGACAGTTTAATTTTTGCTTACCCAATCTATTTTTGGAGCATTATATGCTGTTCACTAATTATTTATAGTAAGTTATCAAATTATAAAATATGGTGATTTTTTTTTCTTTCTAACCCGTAAATGCTAAATAATCAAGAGAAAATAATTGGATGGAATATATTTTAACTGAATGATCCTAGGTTCACCAAAGTGAGAGAGATATCCATACTTTTGAATATGAAAAAGTAGGCCGCTATGTAGTTCAACAGTTAAAGCCTTTCACTATCATGCTTGAATGCCTGGAGTCTAGCCCCCGATCTTACATAGTAGAATGAGGGTGTAGAGTTAAGAATGAGTCCCACCCTCCCAAAAGTTGACCTCTGCTCTGCGTACATATGTGCACTGTGACATGACTCCTCCATACAAAAAAAAAAGGAATCTGTAATATATTTTAAAAAATCTACTTCTAATCATGGTCACCATCCTGTGTTTCAGTCCCTGAAGATAAGATGCAGTTGATAAAGGTATCACCAAATGCTGGTCACTTCCCATTCTTGCCATCCTGGGACTGAGAAAAGAATGGGTTTGTGACTGGAAACTGTAAACAGGCTTTGTTTACTTTTAGTTACATGTGTGTTTGGCAAAAGTGTATATGTAAAGGCAGGGACTCAGTTTCTCACACTTCTTTAATGTCATCCTGGTTGATTGCTACGACATTGTCCATGAAACATATTTATAGATAAACATCATACATAACATTTAATTTGGAAACTCTTACATCACAGTATTTAACTTCTGAGAGCTTCAATAGTCTGGACTATTTTATGTAGATTTTATGCTCCATTTTTATTTGTTAATTATTTTTATGCAAGTCTAAAAAATTGGTTTTGATGGGTATTTTCTAACTTGTCAAAGTAAGGAAAAATTATGCTTATATTTTGAAATATGTCAAGAGAGCATATCCTAAACTATGCTTAAATTTTCTTGTCTAAGAAAGCTTCAAATTATTTTCCTGAAACAGAAAGTCTTTGTGAAAATTACCATATATAAAATATGCCTTTTTGTTTTATTTAACTTTTGTTTGCTGGAGAATGCTTGACATGGCCAAAGATGATTTTTCTCTTAAGGATCTGTGGGCTCTCAGAGTGTTCTAATCTTTGCCATCAGATTTCAGGGAGCTACCCAGTGTGTTCTAAAATAATTTCCATAGAGGATGCTGCCTGTTAAATTTGGGTCTGACATGGCTATCCCTCTGTCCTTTATACAACATGTTGGAACTTTGCCCTGAACCCTCTTTTGACACAGTTGATGCAAATTAACTTGTTAATATATTTAACTAATAAAGCTGCAGATAGTAATTTCCTTGTTGTCCTGCTACCTAACTCTGAATTACAGCAACCCCAGTGAGACCAAATGCTGACAATTTAAGTTACAAATATAATGTACATAAAACATGTGAATTTATTGTTCTATTTAAAGTTAAATGGACTTTCTATTTTAGAAAAAAAACAGCAAATTGCTGTGTGCTTTGGATATTATTTTAAAAATAATACTATCTTTAGTATTTCTCTCTCTACATATATATATATTCCTTAAATATTATTCTAATATTAACAGAAATAATAGAGATACTATAGCTAATTTTCCTCTTTGATGTTTTTTTAAATCAATTTTATATAAGCTAGAGTTATCTGGTCAGAGAAATCTCAATTTGCTCAAATTATTCAATTTAATTAAAATTTTAATCAAGAAAATTTTCTTGATTCCTGATTGTTAGAAGAGATCTAGCCCACGCAGATGGTGCCAGTCCTGAGCATTTGGGCCTGACTGGTGTACACAAATCAGCTGAACAAGGGTATATTCCTGTTCCTCCTGATTGGTTTCTGCTCCAACTGCTGCTCTGAATTCCTGTCTGGACTTTTCTCAGTGGTGGACTTTCAGCTAGAAGTGGAAGGTGGAATAAAAATATTTTTGTCCAAGCCGGTTCTGATCATCACTAAGACAATAACGTGTGCTTTCTATTACTTTATGAAGATTTAGCCAGAAAGTGGTGGCTCACTCCTTTAATCCCAGCACTTGAGAAACAGAGCCAGGCAGATCTCTGTGAGTCTGAGGCCAGCCTGGTCTACAAGAGCTAGTTCCAGAACAGGCTCCAAAACTATGGAGAAACCCTGTCTTCAAAACAAACAAACGTACAAAAAATTTAATTACTTGTGAACATTATAGGTGTATGTGTGTTGCCTGTATGAATATAAGTTTGCAGTATGTTGTTTCCACACAGGCTAGAAGATGTAGGATTCACTGGAAATAGAATTTTATCTGGTTATAAACTGTCATGTGGAGTTTAGTAATAAAAGCTGGGTGGGTCCTTTAGAAGAACAGCAAGTGTTCTTAACCAATCCGTTTTGGCTCAGTATAGTTTAAACATGATAAACTTTTGATGATTTTAAACATTACTATCTACACTCTCTGCCCTAAAATTCCTCCTGTGTCCTTCCCTTTCAAATTCCATGACAGCTCCCTGCACTCCCCACCAGTGTTATTGTGTGTGTGTGTGTGTACTTGAGATTGGAAAACCTGGCAATGGGTTTGCCCCTGAAGAAAATGGATACTTCTTCTCTTAGCAGCCATTAACTGCCTGTAGCTCTCATTCTACCACTGAGACCTAGTCATATTTTCCTAGAAACATTTTGAAATGCCAGCTGGTATTGTCATTATTCAGCTATTGTTTAGACTACGATCCTATCATGATTTTATTAATGCAGTCCCAGTAACATATAGAAGATACCGCTATCTAATAGCACACATCCTTGTATTTGGTCTTACAATCTTTTTGAACCCTCTTCTGTAATGTTCATTGAGCCTTAGGTGTCGGGGTGGTGTTGTAGATGCACAAATTTTGGACAGAATTTCATAGTTTTTTTTTTGGTTTCTTCATTTGGACCAGCTGTAAATTTCTGCACTCATCTTTATCTTCTGTAAAAAGATGCATCTTTGATGATGAATGAAATTTTAACTAATCTCTAAATATAAAGGTAAAGCTTTAGATTGCAGTTAGGTTTAATATAGGCTATAAATAGTGGTATTAGAAGATTCCACTCCGTGTCTCATGACCTCACCAGCCCCAAGTTTTTGGTAAGGCTTCCAGTGCCAGAAATAAATTCCCTCTTATTGAGTAAATCTGAAAATCAATTAGGTGGGCAGATCTTGTGATACTGTTTATTGCCATCATTTATAAGATTCATAGAATTTTTAGCTATTCTGTTCTTTAAAATACATTAAGATCCATGAATTAATCTAATTCATACAGTGTTAATTTAAAAATTTTTCTTACCATCTAACAGATCCTGTTCATATCAGATACTCACTGTAACAGTGACAACTGCATACAAACAGACATTCAGTGTAGCTCTCGGCTAAATCCTTGTCTTTACTTGGTGTTATTTTATATGAAAGCATCTTTTTTTACTCAAATTAATATCAAATATATTAACATTCTCGAAACCATTAATATTCACACTGGCTATATGTTTTTTTCAATTTATAGCAATTCAGGAAGACTAGAATACAGAAAAATAGAGAAACCATAAAGGTGACAAAACTATAAATAATAACTATCTAAGAAATGGCAAATGAGGTAAATGTAAGCCAAGGACTAAACTACTCACCAAGAGGATGAAGAGCATAAATTTTGATGGCAAGCTGGGAAAGAGTTAAGGAGAAGAAGAAAGAGACAGTTTGGAAAACCTTAAAGATTCAGTGGCTAGTATGTTGCTTCTGCTGAAGTAAGAATGATCAGAGATCATTGGCTTTTATGTGATCTTTACTGAAATAATTAGCAATTTATTTTGATACAAGATTATATGTTGTTCATAGTTTAAATTGTTATTGTATAAGGTAGTTATGTACTCTTAAATAACACATTCTTCATGACAGAGGCAGCATGAAAGACATATCCCAAACTTCAATTCCAGGTTGAATGTTACAGGCACATACGAAAAATTAAATGGAAACGTGGGCCTGTGCATCCAGACATGTTCTCACACAAAAGATGGATTGTCTGTTATATTAACTACCTAATGCTTGAGCTACCCAATATTTACTTTTGTGGCATGCCCCTGTCAGTTTGCTGACATTTAATACAAACAATTCAATTTAATGAGTATCCAAAAGGGAGGTATACTCCTTCAGGCTTCCATGCCATGAGAGATCACTGGGCCTGTGATAACATCTCAGACAGTAACATGCTTGTTCTACAAGCATGAATCCTTAAGATTGATCCCAAGCACTCTGGTAAAGAACTTGGCATTGGATTGTTTACTAGTAGTCTCTGAGGTTCACTGGCCAGCTATACTAGCCTAATCAATAATCCCACAGATCCCAGTAAGAGAAAGTATCTCAAAAATTACAGTGAATATCTCTTAAGGAATGCCACCTGTGGTTGTTCTCTGCGTGAACACATGCATGCGCTAGTGAACACAGACACACACACACACACACACACACACACACACAAATACGTGTACCTGCACATACCTCAATAAATTTTTTTCTACTTTCTAAAAACATGTGATGGGGGAAGGGGAGATGGAAAAATAACAAGAGAGAAACCCCAGGAGTCAAAGAGCAGGAATCAATGAGGAGACCTATCTATCAGTTGGGTGTATTTTTCTTGCTGTCATTGAATCACTCTTCTACATGAATTCACACATCTCTGAGTGGTCAACACTGTTCACCAAAAGCTGCTGTCTGCAACTTTTTGTACAGTTGTGAGGCATGCAAATATAAAAAGTTGTCAGCCAAACTTAGGAACCAAGATATCTTTAGAAAATAATTCACTCAAATTTCAAAGAACCTGATCTATAATTTTAGCAAAATGAGGGGAATGCACACATAGTTCATGAAAACAAAAATTTATCATTCTATGGAAGTTATAATATTCAGGAAACATTCTTCCCTTGCATGGATTTTTCATGTTATTTGCAATTTTCTTTTTCTCCTGTGTGCTCTCCCATCTCATCTACTATTAATAGTTCAGGACATGGAACTAGACATCCTCTCTATAATATATCTGAAGCATGACTCTAAATTCATGTTAAACATGATCAACAGGTTAGAGAGTTCTCTTCTTGACAGCTCTGTTTAAAAGGCCAAGGTAGAGACAGAAATGTATGGTGCAAACTCTTGGCGAATATGTCAATACCATTGAGGAAGCACCAGACCAGACGTGGCCTTGAATGTTCATCTGAGCTGAGATCAGCAGTCAACTCTTGTCCTAGCAGACTACTCTACTGAGTAGTTCATGTGTAACGGGGACAATAATTTAATAACTTAAAATTTTAAGTAGATTATTAAAGAAAGAGCTGCATATGATGTTATTAAGGTCCTTGATGCACAATCACAATGAAGTTTATCAATATTAGTGTTAATTATACAGTATCTTAATTATTTTAAAAATAGGGAGTATTTGAGACTTAAACTACTACCTTTTGTATAAGTACAGAAGGTGAAATCTTGGTTTAGATGTGAATGGAGCTTTCAGGTGTGTAGTGAGTGTGTTACAACTCTAGTGGAGAACTCTGATTGCTGAGAAGTAAATATGTGCCGAGCTCCGAGGGAATTATGGGGTGTGTGGCTATATCATATAGAACTTGGTCTGCAATTCTAGTCTACTCTAGCTCATTAGAGGAAATCAGAAGAAACCCCTCCACATGTTGAAGAATACAAGCTGGAAGATTAGGTGGTTTCTTTTATTAGGCAGAAAGATCTGAAGTTCAAAGAGACTCATTTCAAAAAGATTATCAGAAGACCCTGTAGTTACCAACTCATGATATGAGGATGATGGAGCAATTGTGCTTAAATAAAATAACCTATCACACAAAGCTGTAAATAAAGAACAAAGAATATATAAGAATCTGTGCAGAGATTGGTCATACAGGGAAGCATAGGAGACAGAGTTATGTGCCGCCATTAATCTTAGCCAATTTCCTTCATTTCGTTCAGAAGTACTGGAGGTTAAGTTCATGACTGCTGTACATTCTGCATGGCAAGATATGAAGGCATTCACCAATGGGAGAGTCAAGTCCTGAGCACGTGATTATACTTAGGATATTAAGAGACACAACAAAAAACTTAATAAACATACTTTTCATACTCTGCTTCTCAAAATGTATAATTCATGAACAGTTTACTAAAAACAAACCAGACTGGAAGGCATGATCATGTTTAAAATGTTACCTTTTAAGTATTAGAAATGGTTAATAAAATTAATATTTATGATCAAAATTAACCAGAACTATTTGTGTTAGTCATATAAAGTTCTTAACATACTGATAGCATCACTAACTTAAAACTTGTATCAATCTGTGTGAAGGCAGTTTAAAATCTCATTGTACATCTGATCTCCTAAAGAACTGAGAAATAAATCAATATAAACATTACTGAAAGGCATCAAAAAGAATAGGTGTCATTGGAAGTCCAAAATTTTAGCCTAACAGCACTGGAATGTTGACTTTGAGGTTTTGGACATCTAATGAAAAGAGAAACATAATGTGGGCTTCATCACCTACATTAAAAAATAAAAATAATTGAATTATAGACACCTGCTTTCTGAGGCTGAGGGATTATTATCACCACACATGTAATTAGCCTATATTTTAAAAGACAGGGTCTCAAACAATTCAGCTTCTCTTTAGATTTCTGTGTAGCTGAGTGTGGTTTTGAACTCTTAATCTTCTTGCTTCTGTTTTTCAATTTCAGGAATTTAAGCATGCCACACATTAATAGCAATTAAAATGCACAGACAGCATTAAACAAAAGTTACTCTTTCTATGTTAAAGTCAAGACACCACACTTTAGTGCAGCTTGGGAAGGGAGTGCCAGAGGATCTGGGAGAAACTTGGAGAGGGGAAACCATAATCAGGATGCATTTTATGAAAAAAATCAATTAAATATAGAAAAACAATATATTAGACAACCTGAGAATGTGAATGTAGCTTAATGATAAAGGACTTACTCTTAGACTCCACCTGAGGTCCTAGGTTCAAGTCCCAGAACATGGTGAAAATAAATATATATAAATAAACAAACAATAAACAAACCCAGACAATCAAAAGGTTTCAAATTTAAAATAAATAAAAAAAATCAAAATAAATGTCATATGGAATAATACAACTTAAAAATAGTTGTACAAATTTTATTATATTTAAGAAGCCTTTTGAAATCTATGGAGATTTATTTGAGGAACTATAAATTACACTCAAGATTAATTTGAGACTAGAATACTGTTCCCAAATTGTTTTTCCAGAAATCTGTCTTCTTTCTATTACAGAAAGCATGCAAAATATCATTTTAAATGCAATCGCGTTTACAGCGCACGGTGCTGTGATCTTATGAGAAGCAGATATTTACACAGGCACTCAGCGCTGTCACAAAGGAGTGTGTGAGCACAGAAATGCTCGGGTAACAGCTGGGTGCAGAAGCAGCGAAAGTGTAGTGTGTAGAGGAGGACAGAGTTCTCTGGACAACTAAAGAACGGAAGTGATTGCAGGCAGGCTGTGAATCTCATCTCCCTCCCCATTCCCTGCACTGTCCTCTTTGGTAAGCAATCTGGGCTTGGCAAAGGGGTGACTTTCTTTCATTCCTTCTGAGAAACTAATGGAAGCCTGTCTTCTACAGGGATAGAGCATTGTCCTGAGCTGCTTGGAAAGTGATTTTAGTGGTAATTGGATAATTTACGGGCAACAGGAAAAGGAACAATTAATGAGAAAAGACTCTCAACAGGTCTTTTGAAATGCAGGAAAAAAAAAACAAATGGAACAATGTAGGCTATTTTTTTTTTTTTTTTTTTACCAGATAAAATAAAAGGATGTAATGTTCTGTGCAAAGTGCATCCTCGGTTCACCCCAGGTAAAAGAGGCGTCCTTTGTTGTTATTTATCAAGAAGTTAAAATCAGCCAGAGAGTCTCAGATTCTTTATCACACAAATTGGGAAAGTAATATTTAATGACAAAAATCAGCATCTAATGAATGAAAATTGATCACATGTGTGTTATTCAGGTAGTATAACTTCTTTTTTTGTTTTTTTGATACAGGGTTTCCCTGTAGTTTCTAGAGCCTGTCCTGGAACTAGCTCTTGTAGACCAGGCTGGCCTCGAACTCACAGAGATCAGCCTGCCTCTGCCTCCCGAGTGCTGGGATTAAAGGCGTGCGCCACCACCGCCCTGCTGTATAACTTCTTTAGTATCTACTGCATGGTGGAATTAGGAACAGCTGATACATATACCATTTACTATAAATCCTGATAATGTATCAAGTTCCTTAGAAATTAGTATTCTAAATTTGCAGGATAGTATAATGTATATTATTCCTCAAAGTTTGAAGAAGGAAATGAGTCAAAGGGCAATAAATAAGTTGTGCAAAATTACATCAATATGAAGTGTTGGAGCAGAGTCATAAAAAGAGAAGTGAATATGAGAGGTTGGAGTCGTAAATGGTAGAATATGATGCTTGATGCCTGAAGAATTAGCTATAATTGTAATGCAGAACAAACTACAGAATTTCTGGCCCATAGAACAGGAGTGTACCCTACTTCTTCATTATCGTCATCACCATCATTATCATCTTTAATTAATTCCTCTTTCTGAAGTTCGTCCTTAGAGACATATTTAATATTTAAACAAGTGAAAAATTTCTCCAGATAGTATGGACAGGACCCTTGCAAATAATTTATAATTCAACACAAGTTTCTACTTTACTACTTCATACCAAACGCTGTTGCTTTTGTTTATGCTTGTGCTTCAGAATTTTAGCATCTGAAGACATAACTAGGTAGGTGAGTAATTAAACTCATTTCCTTTAAGGTGATGGTGTTTAGGATTTGTAAGAAAGAACAGCTCTATGTACAGAGGTATATTGCTAGCAATGGGCAGGAATACATGGAGTTTGAGAAAACCCACAGACGTGAGTAATCAGGAGATACAAGAACATGACTGGAGGATTCAGTGGCCAGCAATGATATTGTTCCTCTGGAGGATTTGAGTTTAGTTCCCAGTACCTCTATCAAGTTATTCTTGTAATCAATTTCTTGTATCAAGTAATTCTGCTTGTATTTCTGGCTTCACTGGACCTGACATTCTCTTCTGGCCTTGTGAAATAAATACTACACTCACCTGCCCATACCCACACACAAACATACCATGCCCATACTCAAACACAAATAAACACATAATTAAATTTTTTAAAATATTAAATATATCATAGCAGGACATAAAAATATTTTAGGGTTAACTGTGAAAATATAGAACACAAAGCAGTGTAAACTGTCAAACACATGTCACCTGTTTTAAGCAGCTATGCTAAATATTCCAGTCTTGAACATACCTGCTATGCAATTTACAACATTTAAAATATCCAGGTAGAGTATATGAGCTGAAACTTAGCAGCAAATTCCTCAAACAGGGCTGGAGAATCAGCTTTCTAATTTTCAGTAAAGCATCTCAAAGTCTATTGATTCTGATTTCAGCAAACAAGTGCAAAACCAATTAGGTGCCTCGAATCCTCATCTACAGTAGACCTCTGATCTATAGATGGAAATGCATATTATAAAGTGGAACTAAGTCCACTGATATTGAAACACAATAGTTTCATAGCACAAGCAGCAGTGTATAAATGATACATTGGAACTGCAATTATGTGATTATATATGCCAAACATTGAGAGCGTCAAAAAGAAGTGCTGCTAAATATTAAACTTGGCATTGTTAATGGGAGAGTGAATGGAGACTAGTACAAATAGGAAGATGCTCAATATTTTTTAAGGAAAATATCCCATACACAGAACTGTTTGAGTTCTTTTCATATGTTGTCTTCATATTTAACATGATAAACATGAATAGAATTTTCCCACTGACTTTTAACTAAAATGGATTTATATTTTTGTTTTTAGCAACACAAAATATATAATTTATGTTGATATTCTTCTAACACATTTAACTGAAAGTTGGGTTTGTATCAATGGTTTTGTGCATGCGTTTGTGTGTGTGTGAGACTTGAGACATTACTAATTTCCTGGTTGCATTTATCCATTCTTGAATAAGTTAGCAATAGATATTATCACACTGACCATCGCTAAAGTAGATTTTCAAGTTTTGAAAGGTTTAGAGATGAAAGTATGTAACTATGACAGTATATCATTTTCTTGGTTTATCACACCTAACTTCTTTAGGTGTTTTGCTGTTTTAAAAGTATCCTATGCTTATATCATATTACATGAGAAAGTAATGAAACTATTTTGTAACTATTACTGTCTTTGTCTAACATTCAAGTATTTTATTAGCATTGTAATTCCTTTTACTTGCTGCAATCAAGGTACATATCCATCATCTGCAGAGAAGTAATATTTGCGGTCTAGCTACCATTTAACCTCCCATCCATCTCTCAAGCATTGTTGACTTCTGCTGAAATTAACTGGAGTTATGAGTTAGAAATTTTTCAAAGGAGATACAAACATATTTATACATAGTTCATAAATCCAAGATTCTGGATATTTTAGTAGTTGATTCTGTTGACTTAAAATCTATCATAAAACATTATAAAACCTTCTGCTAGAAATTAGCCTTTAGATTTTGACTCTAGAGAAACATACTTAATACAAAAGTCATGGAGATATTTGTGATTTAATTGTTTTGACTTTTTAAGTTAATCAATTTGATTCATTATAACTTTGAAACTCTCTTGTGTGACAGATGTGTTATATAGATAACAATCACAGCATGGCTTATTGCATTTACTTTTATAAGTATATTTTTTAATTCTAATAATAACCTTTTTTCAACTTGAAAGTGCATATATTTATTTACTTATCATGTAAATAATACTAGGTAAATTCCTTTGACTCAAATAAAGTTTGAGCATCAGTGTTTATATTGTTACATTTTAATATAATTCGCTAACAGTGGACCTATTGTCTTCAACACACCAAATAAGTGAAATAGAAGTTATGTAAATCTACTATCAGTTGAAAAATTAATCAAATCAATGATTTTGTTGATTGCTTTTTTATAAATCAACAATTTCCCCTTTAAAATAAGAAATAATTTAAGGAGAAAAGCAAAACATAAAGATAGAGTAATTCTGTCTTCTAACCAGCATGTACCAACCAGAGAGAAGAAAGTCATTGTGTCACATAGAGTTAGCTCAGTGAGTAGAGCACACGCTGGTTGGCATCTTCTCATTTAGGTTTCTGGAGGGAGCGTCTTTATTCTGTGACCTCACTTGCTGTGGCTGATCCGGAAGAACCTGGTAGCAACAAACAAATGCACTTTAAACAAACACCCCTGGTCATTTTCAGATGTGGGGGTCAATCCTGAGGAGTTAGGATGCCATTGACACCCCTTATTATATATAATAAAATATATGCATTTGTATGTTGCTTAGCAATATTTAGAAACCCGTGGTCACATGTGAGCATAAATTTTAATATTTCAGAACAGTCATTGCTTTAGAAGCATATTTACCTTAATGTTAAGTTTTAATACAATGTACTTTGAAAATTTATATTTATTTACATTTTGTTTACATACTTGTATTTTAATTAGTGTTATCTCAATACAAGAATGTTGCTTAATACTATCAATTATGCTTAGCCTTGGGTTAATTGTTATTTTTAATTTCCAATTACAGCTACAACTTTTCATGACTTAAAATCACCTTAGAATAAAATAATTCTAGAAGCTAAGGAAGCAGAATGAAATGGCCTAGAGAGAAATTCATCTGTTCTCATTGGAAATAGCGAAATAAAAAAAAAAAACTGCTTATAATTTGAGATTTGGCTGCCTAATTAAAATAGAGAACAATCTTTAAATTAATACATGGTTCTTAATCTGTTAGTTGTTAGAATCAAAATAAAAAAAGGAGAGAAAAAAAGAAAAAATCTGAAGATATATTGTCATTTCATTCATGATTTAATTTTGGCCAGTACCTTTTAATCTTTTAATTACATTTTTTAGTTAAAGAGATCGTTTACCATGGATATTGTTTATGTTTATCAAGTGAATGATAATTATTCAAAATGATATTACTTCCAAAAGATCCATTTTCTCTATGTAGCACCTTATTTCATAATATTCATTTTTTGTGAAATAGATAAAAGTCCTTTTTTTTCTTAGTAGCGGCAGAACTTGAGGAGAGGAGAGACATTGAACAGATAATTCTAGGTCTCATTTGAGCCTTTTATGCAAAATTGCTTCTCTGGAACTAAGTGGGCCTGTTTGGGCTTCAAATGGGTTAGGTAGGGACAAGAGAGGCATCACATTGAGCATTTTAATAGAATAACCAGCAAAATATGCAGGACTGAAAATTAAAGACAGGGACTAGGAGAGCTTAGAGATGACTCAGTGCTTAAGAGCACTTCTTACTCTCCCAGAGGATGTGTTTAGTTCCGAGCACACACACAGTAGCTCACAACTCTTTACATCTACCACCAAGGGCACAACAACCTCGTCTGGCCTCCATGGGCTCCTGTATGCATATGGTATGCATAAACTCATGCAAACTCAAAAACAGACATGCACACAGATTCAAAATAAACCTATTCTATAATCAAATAATGACTGGTGAAATGTTGAATATATTTTATGACTGGAAACATGAAAATTTCTTAAAAGTCCTTGACTTGAAAGTGCAAGTTTTAACCCTCAGCCACTCATTTAATCCCCCAAAATCATGTGGTGGTAAGGGCTTACAATATCAGCACCCAGGAGCTGGGAATGGGTTGGCCTTGAGTCTTACGGTTTAGCCAGCCTATTCTATTTTGTGATCTTCAGGCAAGTGACACACTCAAAAATGTGATGCACAGCAGTTAAGTTATGAAATCTGAGTTTGGCCCCTGCCCTCCACATGCATGCATACACACATGTGTCCACATACATACATGCACCTTCTTGAATATGAACCCACAAACCCATAGTGTATGAAGACAGTTAATAAATATTACCAGAAAAACCACAGGTATGGGACAATGTACAAATGATCATATTTGAATACTGGAAGTTGTGAGAACTCATTATTAACTATATGTATCCCATGTCAATTAAATAGATTTGCTCTAATTATAAATGGAATGCTCCATATTTCCAGATGTTTCCTGGAAATTGCAAACATTTTTTTTCAGAAAAAAATATGTTTTCAGAACCAATTTACTTACTTAATGTGACCCTGCCCTGAAAGGTTTTCCCAAGGGTTCTACACTGACTTATCAACACAAAGAGTACGTGCTGCTGCTTGTGGTTAGAATCTTTCCTCCATCCCTGACTGCTCTGAGATGAGAGGACAGTGCTGAATTCAGAGTTCTGTAGACTTATGAGTAATTTACTCATCCATCCAAAACAAAACTGTTCAAAATGTAATCTCATTATTGTATTACCATGCATCATTGTGGGAAATACCAAGCCATTCCAGTTCATGAAGTTATGAAAAAGGACATTCACTTGGATGATGAGGATCCTTTCATATTTATCAAATGTTAACTTACAGGAAAGTAGAGGGCTCTACTCAAACTTGTGCTCATCCTGACTTCACCTCCCATGCTTGGTATTAAAGGTGTAAGTTACCATGATCAGCTTATTGAATGAGTATTGATGATTGCTGGTAATACAATTTTAATTTTATTTGAATATTTTCCCTGGAAATGTAGTAAATTTACAATTACTTTTGACTATAAAAATTATTGGTGCAATTTATAATATTCTAAATTATGTCTGTAAGATAGTGAGTACAAAGCTTTTAATTTTCAGGCAATACAAAGACATTACAATTCCATGATGGTCTTTACTTTTGCTCAATTGCTTTGAAATTCTTTTTACAGTCAATACTCAAGAAAGTAAAAAGGAAGGATTACCTCTATTCTGTTGTCTGTATAACGTGAGTGGAAAAAAAATACTTTTTATTTTATTAGTTTAGTTTTCTGACAATGCCTACTTCTTTTTTTTTTTTTTTTAACTAATGGGCCAGGCAGTGTTTATTTTTTTTTATTTTTTATTTTTCTTAAGCAGATCTTTATTATAGTGAGTGGCTTCTATAAACTTTAAATTCAAACTTAATTTAAGGGAAGGATTCTTGAAAGAAAAAAAACCCAAAGAACTTAAGTTATGAACATGAAAATAACATTATTAGTGTAAATATATTTGAACTTATAGCTATCTAATTCCTAGAAACTAAATTGTTTTGATATATTATGATGAATTTAAAAATTAAAACTAGCCAGTGGTGGCGCACGCCTTTAATCCCAGCACTTGGAGGCAGAGGCAGGAGGATCTCTGTATTCGAGGCCAGCGTGGTCCACAAGAGCTAGTACAGGCACCAAAGCTACAGAGAATGCCTACTTCTAATTCTTTCCATAGTTACAATTAACATTAATAAAAATGTACTCAACACAAGCTTTGGAAAATGCTGTCTTCTTCCCAATGTGGCAAAAATAAAATCAAGTTAATTCATTTCCATGTTCAGTCAACCTATTTTCTAAAATAGGAGGACTGTAACTTTCCCTGTTTCCCACAACAAATTAACAATTAATGTAATCAGCTTTAATGGGTTCTTTGTGCTGAAGCACAATGTGCACACGGTGACCAGTGTCTCCTCAAGATTGCCATTTTCTAAGTGTAGGTGAATACTGCATATGCCACCATACATGACGGAACAAAGAGTCACCTCTCTAAACAATATATTAGCACAGAGAGTAATTTAACTCTTTTCTCTGGGGTTTTTGACAAAATAATTTTTTAAATGAATTTCAGGAGAGATTCTGGCTTTACATAATTGTTCAAGTTTTATTTGTAGTTTTCATGTTAAAATTAGGTTGTTGGTAAATTTTTTAAAAATGTATGAATCACAAGAGTGTTTAACCTAAAAACTTTTTTATCATTACTGATTTTCTTGTTTTTAAACTGAAGTACATTATACATTGTTTAGTTGTCTGTTCAACCTTCTGATGAAATATAATGCATATGTATGAGTTAAATTATCCATTTAGTTATAGTAGCTTCTGTTGGAAGTCACTGAGACAAACCACAGCACTTGACATACTAAAGCAGAACTATTATTCAATACTCCAATCATATTTCATGTTCTTTTAAGTTCTTGTTTCCCTGGTTATATGTATTATATATTTGGAGAAGTTGAGCCTCATGTAAACTTCATGTCCTTAGGAAAGAGTCACTTTAAACAAAATTGGCTGTTACTCCCAATAGCTCAAGAGTCAAAAGCAGGGGCTTCACTGTGGTGTTCTGAATTGCGGGATAGTCAAGGGCCGAGACAGTAGAGAACTGAGGCCCCGGAGAGTGCTGTCCTAGAAGGAGAGGTGTTTCTCCCAGGATTTGTGTTAGTCCAAAAAGATTATTACAAAAATAAATTAAAAATGGGCAGTCTATTGTTTCTCTTTACCTTCTTAAGGAATTATTTCTAACTAAAATGTAAAGTTAGCTTGAGTAAAGAATATGCAAGATTACATATATAATCTATAAATTCATATACATTTGCCTATTATATATAAATATATACAATGCACACATACATAAAGAAACTCTTTCAAAAAATTGCCAAGGCACAGGGATAGGCAAGACAGAACTGGGACTGAACTAGTACTGCTTGGTTTTCAAGATTTTCAACTACAATCTTCATGCTCTTAAAAAAAATGCTTACCACAATTAAACTGTGAGGAAGAATATTCAATTGTTATTTAATCAAATATCATAGGCTTAATATTAATATAAGATTAAAATATACTTACGGTATACATATATATGCACACACAAACATATAACATATATAAACATATATATATTATATACAATACATATATAAACATATATATATATATTCCTGCTTAAAAATTTTTATACACTCTGAAAATTTCACTTGTGTTGGAACAGATATACACTAAATAAGATAATGTAAAAATTCTGTTGTCCTCAATTGTTTAGTAACAATTATTCAAAATAATTACTTTGTGAAAATGTGAACTCTCATTCTCTCATCATATAGCTTACAATGTTTGTGCTCAGACTGAACTCAATGTATAACTGTATTCATCTAGGAATCATTTCCTAGGACTTCATTCTCTTCTAAAGTAAATTCTCTTTGGTGACTAAGACAGCCAAGTGGACACCGACTCTGATTAATTATAGTATATGCTAAAATTCATAAGATCGCATTTTGTTAAATAACAAAATAATAGGTCTGGACTCAATTTTTTTCATCCAGGAAGGATTCTCTTGTCCAGCCTTAATAAACAGACTTATCGAATGAGGCCCCTTAACTCCTTGGTGTGGGGGCAAAGCAACATAATTAATTCATTAAAAGTGTCCACTTCCTCTATTGTATCTTATTATTCTTCTGGTCTGGTACCTTCCTATAATAAAATGCCTGAAACTTCCTCAAGCACAGATCATTGAGTTCAGAGGTATGCAACCAGCTTCTTCTCAGGTCTGGTGCCATTACAGCTCAGAGAACATATGCCAGAGGGAGAGATTATATTGCCACTTTTGTTCCTTAATTATAGTCCTCACTTGAGAATACACACTGAGGTTCCAAGACAAATACCTCAGTCCTTTCCCAGAACAACACTCCCAGTGACTTCTGTTCCTCCCAAAGAGCCCCACTTCTTGAAGGTGGCACCAATCAGATCAGCACACTGAAGATCAAGCTTCAGACCCATGATCTGTTGGAAAATAGACCTAATCAAAACAGTTATAAAGGTAAGCAAAATATAATACACCATCTCAGTATATTAGAAATATTTACATATCGTGAATGGTTTTATCTGAAAGCAGATATCTTAATTACCATTTTTGTTTCCAGGAAAATGAAGTCCTGTATGTAAACTATTAAACATAATGACTAGTATTGTTTAACATGGTTTGCATCGTGTTTCCAAATAGTCACATTTATAAAAACAGATCTTTATTTGTTCTGATTTGAACATTGTGAGTTTTTCATGCTCTTTCCAGATACTGTATTTCTGGAGCCTAGCTTGCTTTTGTTTCGGCATTATTCCTGTAAATTGCTGATTGGATATACATCTCAGGAAGTGTTGGTAGGATGAAATAATGTGATAACTCGTTCTCTTCTTACCCAAGAACCATCAAGTCCCCTATGTTCGATATCACATTGAGACAACCTGAAGTGCACAGAGAAAAGCGATCTTAGAACAGGTAGCTTTTTTTTAAAAAAAAATGTTTTCTTATTTTTACAACAAGTTTTGAATGTGCATAGAACTGTCTCTGAGATTGGAGATATTTCTTCCTTCTCTTTTGAGCATACTGAAGTTTGTAGAACTTGTTTGTATGGCTTTAAATTAGTATTTCAGTTAATTCATCAATACTAGCAGAGATTTATTAGGAAAGGTTTCATGTACAAGATCACACAGAAAATGTTTTTTTTTTATTTTCACTCACATAACTAAATCAATATTTTTGAGTGTCAAGTTTGCAAACTAAAGTAAAAAATATAGTGATACTTTGCTTATGATCTAACAAATAAAGCTTGCCTGAATATCAGAGTGCAACGCTAGAAAAAATGGTTAACCACACAGGCCAGTCAGTCAGTGGTGGCACACACTTTTAATCCCAGCAGCAACACTAGTTAGGAATAGAAGCTGGGAGGTGATGGTGCACGCCTTTGAGACCAGTAGTAGAATATAAGGTGGGGTGAGACCGGAACTTGTTCTCTTTTGGGTCTGAAGATGTCTTAGAGGTAAGAGCTCTGTATTGGTTGGTTGCTTTGCTTCTCTGATCTTTCAGCTTGAACCACAATATTCGTCTTTTGAATTTTATTATTCGTGGAACAAAATTAATAAATAGCATTAGCAAAGAAAATAAAAGCCTTATCCAACAGTGGACAAAGAGGAAAAAGGTTGATTTATTTAGAAAAGTTAATATTATTTAGAAGGCTTTCACATCTGTGGAAGACCAAATTTTATAATATTAAAATTAATTTCATTTTCTAAATATCATTTATTTTTCTATCATAATTTTAGTGGTTGTAAATGAACAGTTCTAACATTTTAAAAAATTAAAATGTTAAAAATAATTAAAATATGTGTATGACCATAGTGAGTATTTTTAGGTTTTAATTGAAAATATAATTTAAAGATAATGGCATATTAAACCGAATATAGGAAATAATAGATTGGTTTGAGCTAAATCAACTCAAAATTATAGATTGCTTTGAGATTAAAAGCAAAAACAAAATAAAAATGTGTCAATTTTCTGAGTACATGGAATATTATTTCCACCTCATTAATTTGATTATCACAAAATCTGATGTGGGTTCTGAAATCATTCTGGCATGGGAAACTTTCTCCCTTGTTTCATTTCCAAGTGACCTAAAGGTAAGCAGTTTTGTGACTTGTTCTTTAGAAAATTATAATTTCCCTCTGGACTTCTCTGAACCAAGGTCTCAGTTTTAAATAAGTTCTTCCTGGATTTTTAATCTTCTATCTCTCAAAAAAAAAAGTAGTGGGTGCAGGATCATCAGCATGCTAAATGTTCCAATTGACTTGAACAAGAGACTTGTAAAGAGAGCATGGTAAATTCCATCCATGGCCATCACAGCCACACAAGCATGCAAATGCAATGTGGAATGCATGTTGAATTTCTGAATTTCACTGTGATCTTGAAAGAGAAAAAAAAAAGAGAGAGAGCCCCATCAAAGTGGGAGAGAGAGGGCAAAGCCAAGATAACAGAGGTATTCTACTTATACCTCATACAGTTGGAAGTCATTTGTAATAGCAGCAATGGAGCTTTCCAGCGGATTTTGTATTTTTATTATAAAATAGACCTTTTGCACTTTCTACCACCAAAAATAATGTTTTTTTTTAATTTTCCACTCTTTGTTTTCCCCACACACTTCCTTCTGTCGAGATTTATATTAACTCTTAGACTAAAGACCAAAAGCAAAACTAGTTCAGCCTTCTTACACATACACTATATCAAATATTAATCTGTGCTAATAAAAAGATGAATAATACAGCATTTTCATTTCTTCACCAATTTGGCATGAAAGCTCTTTGGGCTAGAGAGTATTTATTTTTCTTAAGTTATTTTTCTTATTGTATTCATTTGTATGTATGGTCATTTACGCACGTGAGCATGGGTACTTATGAAAGCTAGAGGTATGATTTCCTACAGCAGAAGTCCCCAGTTGTTTCTAGCCAGCATACATAAATGCTGGGAACTAAGCCTGTGACCTCTTCAAGAACAATACTGGCTCTTACATACTGATTCATGTCTCCCATCCCTGACCCCTAAAGAGTCCTTCTTTGTAATGAAAAAAATAAATAAAATAAAATAAAACAAAAACCCTCTATCATCAATGAGATGGCTTAGTGTGTAAAAGCCCTTGCCCTGCAAGCCCAGTGAGCTGAGTTTCATTCCTGGGAGCCATAACAGGAGAGAAGTGATTTCTGAAGCAGGTCCTTTCACCTCCACATATGTGCATTACATGTATACTCCTGACACAAACACATCTGGAGGCACACACATGATGCCATACATACTTCTAGACATACATATATACATAATCTTAATTTTTAAAATACTCTATTTCAAAGTGGAGGATTTTTCTGTTCTAATATTTTACTAACCATCGAATAGCAGACTCTGTTTTGTGGGCCTTGATAGGACACCAGATATCCAACCAAAAATGTAAAAATAGTTAAATGAGTATTTTAGTTTTTATTTACCTTTCAATTGCACTGAACCATGTTAATTTATTATTTTTGATAAATGTGTTATGTTTACGGAAAATGTTAACACAAGTGGAATTTCAAGGAAGAGTATATAGAAATGGCTAACTTTGAAAATTGCTTGAATAACTAACATTTTTTAAATGATAAAAAAATATAGTAAGTAAAACCAACAGCTAATACCTTGGAATTGTTCAAAACAAATGGAAATATAAGAGCCCAAGAGAAGGGACAAAAAAAAAACAAAGTTTTTTGGAAATGTAACAGTGATCCAACTTTTACCAAAGAACTTTTTCTAGCTAGAACATACAGTGGGGAGGTTGTTACTTTTGTTTGGGTTTGGGTTTCATTTGAGGTTGAATGGAATTATCTCATTCTTGGTTTCAGTCTCAAACTAAATATCTAAATTTGTGATTACAACATCCACTAAACTCTTTTGTTTTCATGGACTTTTACCCCCTCTAGTTGAAAATGCTGTATTTAATCTATTGCTTCAGTGATAGTGGCCATATCTAAGAGTAGCTCACCGCTAAATCTATCCTGAAGGACTGGGGAATATCCTGAACTCAAAGGCAGGTAGCAATAAAGGGAACTAATTATAAATGGACGAGTTTTTGGATTTGGGAAATGAAAAATAAAGCAGATTCTGTTGACTGGCTTATCAGGTAAGAGACTTTGAACAGAGAATGCCCTTGGTATCTGATTGTGAGAATTCACTAATTATAGTTGGGGAGGGGAGTTGTGGGCAGGTCAGTCAAGGTTAGTGTTACTTTGCCAAATGTTTCTGTATTCCTAATGTTCCAGGTGAGGTAGCACCAATGGACTCTGCATACTTAGTGAAGTAGGCCTCCTGTGCATCTTCCAATTGAGCTTTCCTTCTTACGTCTGGGAGCACATTATGTGACCTGCAATCCATAGAGGTTTACCTAATGGTAAACAGATGGGATAAACAGCAGGTTCTTCTTGGCAAATGAAGTGATAGGGGTCCACTTGCATGCAGGCATGAAATATCCACTGGTGTTTAACAAAAGTGGTTTTCATATATATATGGTTTTCATATACCTCTGATGGCTATTTACCAACTGGCTGGATTTAACATTGCAATTGATAGGGAGAATGGGATGTGATCTTTTGATATCTCTTTATTGTTCTTACATGGTATTTTCATTTTTTTTTAGATGAAACAGCCCACCGTGTGCCACAGACTTTTTATTTTTTTATTTGCTTTTTTTTTAGGAAGTTTTAATTTTTTTCTCATTTTTTTTATTAAAGATTTCCATCTCCCCCCCTCCTCCTCCCCCTTCCCTCCCCTCCCTTTCACCCATACCTCCACTCCACCCCTCTTAAAGACAAAGAGCCATCAGGGTTCCCTTCACTATGTTAAGTCCAAGGTCCTCCCAGCTCCCCCTAAGTCCAGGAAGGTGATCAACCAAACTGACAAGGCTTTCATTTTTGAGATCATAAAACTCATAGAATAGTGGTGGCTCTGGGGAGCATACAGTATGGATTCTAGCAGAGATAAGAAAAATGTATAAAAATATTCGTTGTTCAGAGGCAGGCGGATCTCTGTGAGTTCGAGGCCAGCCTGGTCTACAAGAGCTAGTTCCAGGACAGGCTCTAAAAAAGCTGCAGGGAAACCCTGTCTCGAAAAACCAAAAAAAGAAAAAAGAAAAAAAAATATTCGTTGTTATATATGCATGGAAACAACTAAAATAAAAAACCCAAAGTAAAATCGTGGGAGCAGTTTTCTTCTAGCGTTCTGGAATCTTTAGGTAACATAAATCCATTAGTAATGAACTCAACAGGCTCAGGACGGGACCCACAGTAATAGTCTCTGATAGACCTGTAAATATCAGCGTCCAGCAGAAAAAGGGCTCCAGCAAAGAGAAACCATAAGCCAAATTACTTCTGGGATGGGACTCCAGAGAATGTTTTTGAAAACAAGATCAAAAGACTATGCTACTGACTTTAAAGCTTCTAAAGATAACTGACATCTGAAAACTGAGAGTTCCTGATTTTATGGTAAAGGCCTCCCTATTGGGAATAGCTTCTTTTCATATTACACTTGATCCAAAGTTTAAGTGAGAATGAAAGTTGGTGAAGTTTATCTTTCTGTGATGCACTCCACTTCAGGTCTGCTCACCATTCTCAGATATTTAGTTTTACCGTTTTCCCTAAAGAATATCCTTTTGCAAATAACCGTGTTTTTGTAAATTAATTCTCTGATGATATAAAGTGTCTCCATATTCTACCATGTACTTCAGAGATTAGTTGAAAATAAAATGCACATACAAGGGTATAGAATTGATACAAGCATCCCAGTCTTCTGAAACTTCATAGAGATGCTGCCGGCATTGTAGAGGGTGACATCAAGAGTTTGCCAATCATGAGGGTTAATGATCATACAGTCACCTTTCATTCTGGACAATTTGGTGTCTCTTTCCAACCTTCAGAAAAGAGTCCTTGTGCCTGTTAGGCTTAATTTGAAGTTAGCATGGTTGTCCAATGGATAGTAAAAACCATTTAGATGGTAGGAAATTGCCCTGAATATATACAGTCTTTTTAAATTTTTTTAGAACTTTTAAAATGTTATTTTAAACAGTCACAAATATATTTGAATAATATATATATATATATATGTGTGTGTGTGTGTATACATAAAAGTATTTGATAATAAACAAATTTGGAAATACTGAAATGATAAAACTTAAAAAAGCAATGGTTCATGATCTAAAGTTTATTAAAACAAAATCAAAAGCTCATCCTACATTTAATTCATATTTAAAAGCCGATAAAATAATTAATAAATTAAAAATCATGAATTATTATAAGTAGTAATAAAAGCCAAATGACCCAAAATATGCAGCAGCAAGCAGACACAGAGGTTGTGTTTCTGGCATCAATTTAAGGCAAACATGTGTCACATACACTTTCAATCTGTATATAGCTGCATTCCTGGCCTGGAGGGAATATCATGTGACACTGACTTTCTTAACAAACACTTGTTTTCTGTTTGGGAGAGGAATATACACTTGTGTGAAATATGCAAATGTGTGATGTCTATTGAACGTGGGTCTCTATAAATCCTTATAATAGGCCTGAGGTTGACACTGGGTGTGTTCCTCTACCTACTTTCTATTTTACCTTATAAGACAGGGTCTTCCAATGAATATGGAACTAAATGTTTTGAATAGACTGGGTAGTTGGTAAGCTAGGAGACAATCCTTAAAATAGGTGTTCAGGACCTTATACAGTGTAGCAAGCATTTTACCCACTAAGCCATTTCTTACCTCCTTTCTCATGCTCCCAATTTATAGTCACTTAGTGTCATTCTATGTACATTTCCTACTTGGGTTTCTACCTGAGATAGTGAGGGGAGGTGACACACCAATACCCGAACACAGAGCTCATCATTGCGAATGCAAGTGTGACCCTAATATAGACCAGTTTCCAGTGGCAAAAGAGTTGATTCTTTACTTTCCTCTGCTTGCTTTCTTTCTTTCTTTCTTTCTTTCTTTCTTTCTTTCTTTCTTTCTTTCTTTCTTTCTTGCTTTCTTCTTCTTTCTTTCTTTCTTTCTTTCTTTCTTAATTTTCTATATGGAAAACTTTTAACACCCTAACACCCAAGTTAATATTAGAAGAACAATATATTGTGTGAATATATTTCAGGTATTAATAACTAACTTTTCCTTTCAGAGAACTTACAGTGTTCATATTATTATTACCCACTAAGACATTTAGGCACTCATCTGACTACATTTACAACACTTCCTGTATCCTCAAAGTCATTTCCAAAGATAGAAAACATTTTAACAGAATTTCCATGTTTATTTTTGGTCAGACTCTGTATCTGCTTGAGAAGTGCTGAGATACTGATACCTAAAGGGATACTGGTCTTCAGTGTGGAAAACTGAGAGCTTAGGGGAGCAGTTGTACTTGGAGAGAATTAGCAAATACTCTCACATCTTTTCTTAAAGCTCTCTATAAAAGATGCATACACATACACACACAGATACCAACCAAACACACAGACATATTCAACCCCATCAAAACACATACACACATTCATGTGTGTGCACGTGCACACACACACACACACACACACACACACACACACACACACACACTGCTCTTTTGATAATAAAAATGGAGATGCAGATATCTGGAGCAGCAGCATTTGTTTGAAGAACACATGAACATATTTCTCACAATGTATATGTATGAGTCAAAACTCAAGCTTTATTATTTCTGCTCATTTTCCCTAGGTTTTTAAAGGTGACTAATTCAGTCACCGCTCCCACGCCGTTCAGTTGCTAGCCTTGCACACTGCCCTTCTGTTGCTCTAAAATCTCTACATCTTTCCAGGGCTGTGATGAATCAGGTGTATGGCAGTGGATGTCATTTGCTGATGGCAAATTAATTCAAACAGTGCTGCCATGTAGGAAAGCACTGTCACGTGAATGTCAGTATTATCTTTTGTGTTCTAACCTAAAGGATGTCAGTTTATTACCCCTATACAATTTCGTGTATGCTGATGACATATTATAGCCGCAAGGAGCTGTTAAGGCACACCATGACAGGTAGATGCGTAAATCAAATCTTTGCCACCAAAAGCAGGAGCCCCGCAGATTAGAAGAGTGATGAATTTTAATATTAAACTTATGACAGCATGGAAAGCCCCTCTGGCAGCCAACTCACAAAATTATTTTACTATATGCCTTCTTATTGAACCAGATTTAGCCAAAATGTATTCACCAAACAGAGTAAGTCTGTCTGTGGGTACCACACCACCATTGAATGCCTACTCTTCATCTCATGGAAGAAAAGTCATATATTATTGAACGCATTCTTGTATGACTTCCAGGATACAAAATCAAATACTGCCTATAACATGCATACTACTATTTCAATCTAATATTTTCCCACATTGCAAAGTATAAAACTGGAATAACTGCCTTACACAAGATGCACAGCTATGAGGCCACTTATTTTATATCGCTAGCACTAAAAGTTGACATGGTCATAATGAAGACAATAAAATCTCATTTGGGATGAAGGGATCAAGGGAGCGATTTCCATCACTCTTAAACTCAATACTTCAAGGGTATTTAGAGGGAAAAGACAGCCTTTTAATATTTATAGAACTCTTTGGTTCTATTCCTTTAAACAAAATGTACATATGATACGAATTTAAGGGCAAGGTAAGCTAGCCAAATACTGCAGGTTTTTATCAACCATATGCCATATGTCTCTTATTTTAAACAATAGGATGGCCATGTTGACTAAATATTAATTTTGAACTATTTTACATCAGACAGATGGCAGGTAGTACTATCCGAGGAATAAAAATGGTTGTGTATTCAGGTTCATTAAAACAATGAAAGATTGACTAAAATTCTCTCATTTTTAATATTTGGGATTTTCTAACTATAGCTTAATATGATTTCTGAGATTTATGGCTTAATATGATTTCAAATGTATATTACAGTACACAAAGATAGATTACTATTCATATTTCCATTGCTTACCAACAAATGTAGACTTTGAATGCTCATTGCATTCTAAAGGGCATTTATTATAGCTGCATAATTGTAAAGTCACTTAATCCTCAGTGGCTCATGTCATAAAAGGGAATGAATTAATGGCTTCTTTACTAAAGCCAACTTTGGATATGGAAACAAAAAGGATATTAAATCATTCCCATCTCAAGTGAACAGATTAAGGAATTAATCTCATGTAATAAATTGGGCAGGACCTCAGGCTCAAGACTATAGCATTGGTAACTAAGAATTTAGACAGGGTGACAGTAAGAGAGAAAATTTAACATCCTAAAATGAGTCCTTGAATGGCATGTTATTTGTTTAAATAAGTCTGTTGACCTTGTTGCCTCTAACTACAGGGTGTGGACCTTATTATTAGGTTATATTTTCTTCTTTACTAAGATAGGATGGACAAAACCCTTTTTACTTCAAGAATGCAAAGTGATGTTTTCAAATGTTTACAAATAGTGAAAGTATTTCCACCTACCAAAGCTATACACGTGACCAGATAGTGACCATTTACTTTTGTGCTGAAAACACTCTGTTAGCAACTTTAAAACCTAATTTGTTTTAATTTTATGTGTGTGCTGAGAGCTGCTGGTGGCAATCGCTTTACCAGATGTGAATGAGAACATACAGAGGATGACAATAGATATGCATAAGGTTGACCTACAAGACAAGCAAACTTAATATCTGGAGAGAATCTCATGAAGCAAGGCTTATGAGACCATTACCTATGAATAATTGCTTGTTTTGTCAGTAATTTTTCTCATGTGCCACTATATTGCTTCCCTAAAAACAGCTATGGGTATTTTCCCCACTGCCTACGTGTTTATCTTGTGAAAATATTCCATCTCCACATATCGCTGTGGATGGTCACAAAAACAGTTTCTGGTTAATCTGTATAATTCTGAGTAATAGAAACAATACTAGGATATTTTTCATTATGCAGACTTACATAGGAAAATAATAGTATTCTCAGTCACAAAGACAGCTAATTTTTGACTTCAGAAGAAACTCAAAGCTATCTGGTTGCCCCTGAGGATGAATACTCAAGGATAAATTCCCAGGCGTTTATTGCTGAATCAAGGCTAGGCATGAAGCAACTTTTGTTGCCATAACCTCCAGTAGTAATGAATTTTCTTGCAGGTACTGTTTACCTCAAAGTTCAGCCAACTAACTGATATTATTTAAGTCCTGAATTTCAATGCCTCTTTTTGTCTGGGACCTCTGACCACTTAGAGTTTTGTCCACAGCCAACTGTTGCCCACAGACTGGTTAGTGTGACATTCTTAGCCTCAGAGAAAGTGTGTGATTAGTATGGCTCTGTTTCTCATTGCTTACTCAAGAAGAGTTGTGTGACCGTGAAAATGTGATTCATGTTTGTACAGAGGCTTTGCTGTAGAAGAAGAGAAATGTGAGAGGTGTATGTGTGTGTGTGTGTGTGTGTGTGTGTGTGTGTGTGTGTGTGTGTGTGCGTGTGCGCGCAAATGTTGTAGGGAGTTGTAGTTGAATGTTCAGAGACAGAGAGAAGTGTGAAGAGATGTAGTTGAGTGGGTAGAGAGTTACAGAAGGTGTAGTTGTACAGAAGAGAGCTGTGTGTAGGGAGGGATATATGTGAAGGAAGAGAAGTTATGGCTGTATGGGGAGTGAAACTTTGAAGAGAGATGTGACTATGAAAAGAGGAAGAGGTGTGAAGGTGTGTAAATGTATGAAAATATATGGAGAATGTGTGCAGAATGTAACTGTGTGAAAATAGATGTAACTATCTATAGAGATGTATGGATGTGTAGGTGAGAGCTGTATGTACGTAAAGAGAGAAACATAACTCTATTCAAGAGATGTAACTATGTAGAGACAGAAATTTTCAGAAAGGCATTTTACAAGGTGAAGTAAAAGAGAAAGTTACCATCAGAAAGCGTGTATTTCCTTAATTACCCTCAGATAGAGAAGAATTTTTCTAAGATACTCTGAAGGCATTGTTTATGCAATGTGGCACAGTTCTGGGAAGTGACCTCTCCGGGCTTCAATATGTGTGTTTGTGTTTGTTTATGTGCACATCTGTGTAAGGGTGTCAGATCCCATGAAACTAGAGTTACAGACAGTTGTGAGTGTCATGGGGGTACTGGGAATAGAAGCCAGGTACTCGTGAAGAACAGCCAGTGTTCTTAACCGCTGAGCCATCCCTCCAACCCTTCTATTAGCAACTTTTAAATAAGCAATGTTATGTTGTTACTGTTGTTATTAACTACAGTTTTCATGCTATTCCTGGTTACCATAACTTATCCATCTTGATTCTAAAATCTATGCACTTTGACAAATATTTCCCTTCCTCTCCAAGTACCTAGCTGTGGTTCTTGTAATCACAGCTTTAATCTCTGTTGCATTTGAATTTCACTTAGTTTTTGATTCTATACCCAACTCATATCATGAAAACACTTCTCTCTGTGTGTAGGATATCTTATTATTCATATTGTCTTCCTGACTTTTGTGCCACAAGAACTAGATGAAATTCATTTTTACAGTTGAGTAATATTCTACCCTGTGTGTACTGTGTCTTTCGCTATTCATCTGCCAGTGGAAGCATAGGTTATTTTTACATTGTGGCTATTTGAAATGAACGCTTCAACTAACCTGGGAATGCAGTTTGTCTGTAACCATTTTATTTCCTTAGGCTGGATCCATGAAAGTGGCATCTCTAGGTCTCGTTTAGTAATTATAAAACTGCTTTTCTTGGTAGATGTTCCCATTAGCAATATAATTTGACTCCTTTAATATATATCCTTATTTCTTGCTGCTTGTTAATTATTTAGGGTCAGAGACTTGTACTGTAGTTCTGGCTAGGCTGGATCCCTCACTGGAATTGAGCTGGCTTCAGATGCATGGCAATCAACATTTGTTTCTTTTGATTTCTTAAGAACAGAATTCCTGTCCCAAGTGATACTACATGGTAATTTGATTTGAATCTCACTGATGATAACAAGATATCTGTGCCATGATCTAATACATTAAACTATTTTTAATATTAAACATGATCTCATATTCCTGCTCAGACATACTGCAGCCTATTGTATCATCGAAATCTTATATTTTCCCAAACATAATGTCCATTAATATATCTATTTTTCTATAGAATTTATGTTCCACTCCACATTATTTTAATTTTCCATTTTTGATTCATCAAATTTCTCCACAAAGAATATGACAAGGATATTTGTGATCATGGAAATATTGTGAAGTTTCTTTACCTTTTGTTACTTGGTGGTATGGGTTGTTAATACTCTCAGTACAAAAAGTCATCCAAAAATCTTCACTTAAGCATAACTAAAGCAGACACTTCAAATTGGAATCTATATGGTTGATGGAGGAAAAGCAAATATGTTAGATGTGGTGGTTTGTAAAAGTAGGGGAAATGTTAGCTGAAGCTTTGATGTTTAAATTCACCAACCAGCAAGTGTGTACTTCATAACATGTGTATAGGACACTACTAGATTCTTGTCTCAGTCAAATACAATTATGTGGTGAGTTTCTAATAATCTCCTTTAATGATGTTTATTTTTAAAATACAACAAATTAGCTTTGAGATGCAATCAATAATCAAGAAATTCTACATGGTCATGTATAATAGAAATGATCCTTAGCAAAGTGAAATACGTTTATCTTAGAAGGGTGGGCTCTGATTATCTCAGTTGTTCACTATATACTCCAGCACACAGGAAGGATCAATGGCCTTTGAAAGTCATAAGGTAAAAGGTCAGTAAGTACTGTGTCATGAGGTCTGGTTCCAAAAGAAAGAGTACACTCTCACAAGTCTCATAGTTGTAAGCTGATCCGTCAGTGATTCTAGACCTGTCACGAATTCTTTATGAAACAGCAGGTTCTGGGAAGTCACTTCTCCTTCCTTAAAGCTCATCCTCTTCATTCATTCCAGCAGCATCCACAAACACTTTGACACATCGTCTCATATCACCCTAGATGCTCTTCTCTTCAGTTGTGTCCTGCTGTTTTAGAGGTAGTTTGTGGGAAAATAAATGAGGCCAAATCTATCAATAGAAAGGGTAACTGAGAATCTTTTGTCATTTCCATAAGCGAACACAGAATATAAAATGGAAAAAAGAAAGCATATTCAACTAATGGTGCTGGCATAACTAGCATATCAACATGTAGAAGAATGAAAATAGATCAGTATCTATTGACATGCACAAAACTCAAGTTCAAATGGATTAAAGACCTTAACATAAAACCAACCATACTGAACCTAATAGAAAAGAAAGTGGGAGCCAACAGTGGTGAATGCCAGCACTCACAAAGCAGAGAGAGGTGGATTTCCATGAGTTCCAGGCCAGCAGAATCTCTGTGAGTTCAAGGTCTGCTTGGTCTACAAGAGCTAGTTCCAGGACAGGCTCCTGGCTCCAAAGCTACAGAGAAACCCTGTCTTGAAATAATAATAGTAGTAATAGTAATAATAATAATAATAATAATAATGAAAGAGAGAGAAAAAGTTCAGTTGAATGCATTAGCACAGGGGAACACTTCTTAAATATAATACCAGTAGCACAGACTCTGAGAGAAATAATTAATAAATTGGACCTCCTGGAACTGAGAAGCTCCTTTAAAGCAAAGGATATGGTCAACAAAATAAAACAGCTGCTTATAGAATGGGAAAAAACTTCAACAACCCCACATCGGATAGAGGGCTGATCTCCAAGATAAACAAATAACTCAAAAAATTGGTCATTGAAAGAACAAATCCAATATAAAAATGGGGTAAAAACTTTAACAGAGAATTCTCAACAAAAGAATCTAAAAATAACTGAAAGACAATTAAGTAATGATCAACATCCTTAGACATCAGAGAAATGTAACTCAAAACAAATCTTCGGTTCTATCTTACACCTGTAAAAATGGCCAAGATCAAAAACACTGATAACAACTTATGCTGGAGAGAATGTGGAGTAAAGGGAACACTCCTTCATTGCTGGTAGAAGTGCAAACCAGTACAGTTGCTTTTAATATCAAGATGGCATTGTTTTGTTTTGTTTTACCCCATTGTATAAATGTACCACATTTTACTTATCCATTCTTCAGTTGAGGGACATCTAGGTTGTTTCCAGGTTCAGGCTATTACAAATGATGCTCCTATGAACATAGTTGAGCAAATGCCCCTGTGGTATGATTGTCATCATTTGAGTTTATGTCCAAAAGTGGCATTGCTGGGTCTTGAGGTAGGTAAATTCCCAATTTTCTGAGAAACCACTCTACTGATGTCCAAAGAATGGAAATTTCATAGGTGTGTGGGTTAATATAAGGGTCTTAAATTTGAATCCATTGGTCCACCTGTCTATGTTTATGCCAATAACAAGCTGTTTTCATTACTACAGCTGTATAATAGAACTTAAAATCAGGTATGGTGTTACCTCTGGATATTCTTTTATTGCACAGGATTATTTTGGCTATCCTGGATTTTCTTGTTTTTCCATATGAAGTTGAGTATTGTTCTTTTGAGGTCTGTGTTCAGTTTCAATGGTGATTTCATTGAATCTGTAGATTGCTTTCGTAAGATTGTCACTTTTATTTTGTTGATCCTACCTATCCAAGAACATGGGAGATCTTTCCATTTTCTGATATCTTCTTCAATTTCTGTCTTCAGTGACCTCAGGTTCTTGTCATATGGGTCTTTTGCTTGTTTGGTTAGAGTTGTCCCAAGATATTTTATGCAATTTGTGGCTATTATAAAGGGTGAATTTTCTCTTATTTCTTTCATAGAACTTTTATCATTTGTATATAGGAGGGCTACTTATTTTTTGAGCCTATTTTATATTCTGTCAAGTTACTGAAGATGTCTTACAGCTGTAGGAGCTCCCTGGTAGAATTTTGTGTGTTACATATGTATACTATCATATCATCTGCACATACTTAAAGTTTGACTTCTTCCTTTCCGATTTGTATCCCCTTTGTTTCCTTTCATTGCCTTATTGCTCTAGCTAGAACTTCAAGTACTATATTGAATAGATATGGAGAGAGTGTAAAGCCTTGTCTTGTTTTTAATTTTAATGGAATTGGTTTGAATAAATGGGACCTTCTGAAGCTGAGTAGCTTCTGTAAAGCAAAGGACACTCTCACTAAGACAAAAAGGCAGCCTACTGACTAGGAAAAGATCTTCACCAACCCCACAACAGACAAAGGTCTGATCTCCAAAATATATAAGGAACTCAAGAGACTAGACCTTAAAATGCTAATTAACCCAATTTAAAAATGGGGCAGAACTGAACAGAGAATTCTCAACAGAAGAAGTTCGAATGGCCGAAAGACACTTAAGGGCATGCTCAACCTCCTTAGCAATCAGGGAAATGCCTGTGTTTTCATGAGTACAGCTGCTGTGCACGGAGCCCCGTGTCTGTGCTCTATGTGCTAGAACCCAGTTCGCGAGCTTTGGTCAAGGGGCTGGAGGTTGAGAATATACACGCAGAGACAGACCGACACATAGACCTTCTAACACTCATACCACAGCCCCTCTTTATTAACACCATTTAATACACATTAACAGTGTATTAAATACACTGCAGTCAATGGTCAACAGGTGAAAATCCCATCCTCTGATCCTCTAGGCAAAGCACAGCTTTTAGTAACTTCAATTAGAAGGTTCTAGGAGGAAAGAGCAGCTGAAGGCCAGGACTCATTAGTCCCAACATAAGCTAATTTCCTTGGGTTGGAGTTTTTCTTCTAGTACTTTCTGTATTTGTGAATAAGTATTGTTTAAATCTGGTTTTGTCATGGAATATTTTGTTTTTTCTGTATATGGTGATGGAAAGTTTTGGTTGGTAGAGTGGTATGGGTTGGCATCCATGGTCTCTTAGTGTCTACAACACATCTATCCATGACTTTCTGACTTTCATGGTTTCCATTGAAAAGTCAGGTGTTATACTGATAGGTCTGTTTTTATATGTAAGTTGGGTTTTTTTCCTTTGAAGCTCTTAATATTCTTTCCTTATTCTGTTTGCTTAGTGTTTTGATTATTATATAATAAGGGCACTTCTTTCTTGGTCCAGTCTGTTTGGTGTTCTCTAAGCTTCTTGGGCCTTCATAAGCATATACTTCTTTAGGTTGGAAAAGTTTTCTTCTACAGTTTTGTTGAATATATTTTCTGTGCCTTTAAATTGGAGTTCTCCTTCTTCTTTGCATATTATTCTTAGGTTTGGTCCTTCCATGGTGTCCCAGTGTTCCTCAAAGTATCATGTTGAGAATTTATTGGTGTTAACATTTTCTTTGACCAAGAAATCTATTTCCTCTTTCATATCTTCAATGCCTGAGATTCTGTTTTCATTTCTTATATTCTCTTGGTTATACTTACTTCTATAGTTCCTGTTTGTTTACCCAGATTTTCCATTTCCAGAATTTCTTCAGTTTGTGTTTTCTTTATTACTTCTATTTCAATTTCCAAGTCTTGAACTACTTGACCTGTTTTTTTTTTCACCTTCTGGATTATTTTTCTTTGTTTTCTTTAAGGAATTTACTGATTTCTCTCAATTTTTATTTGCCTTTTTCTCCATTTCTTGAAGGGAATTTTTAAAATCTTTTAGGGCCTCTATCATCTTCATAAAATTATTTTCCAGGTCGTTTCCTTCTGCTTCATCTGTATTGTGCTGGTCAGGCCTAGCTGATATAGGATCACTAATTTCTGGTGGTGCCATTATTTCTTTGTGATATTGAATATGTTCTTACAATTACATCTTTTTTTTTCCTCCAGTTGGTGAAAGTAGAGCCTCAACCTCTGGGGATCCCAGTTCCTCCAATCATTGCAGGTGGGGCCTGTGGCTCCCATGGTCACTGATTCTGTCCCTCCAGGTGCAGTTGGTGGGTTTGGTGGATTTTGTGGTTGCTGGTGCAGAGATAGATTTTGTGGGGAGGCAGGATCAGGTTATTTTGTAAGGATTACTAAGTAAAATAAACAGAAGAAACCATTCTAAAGATTTGCATATTTACACTGTTGCCCTCCAATGCAAAATAACATTGGAAACATTAGGAAATTAATTCCCTAAAGTGAAATTTAAATTAATTATATTGTCTTAAATATTTTCTGAGAGGTAATGACCCTGAAAATGTGTGCTCTTTGTAGTGACTTTGAACCACTGTTCATTTTATGTATAACTTGCTATTTATCTACTTTATCAGAAATCAGCAATTACCCTTCAAAATGTCACATATTCAATTATCCCCAATTGCCAATTATCAAGGGATCTTAGAGAAATTTCCAAGTCGAAACTTGCATTTAAGAAAGAGTCAGAAGGAATCATGGGTCTATGCTTTCATTATTTACTAACAGTGATCACTTGAAGATTAATTACATACCTACAATGGCTCATTGTGAACCAAACAATAAATAGTGCAAAGCATAAAATTATACAAGATTCCTGTTTAATAGTTGTGACGCATATTATACACTCAGGCCGTGTCACTGACAGTTGCTCACATATTTTATGATGAGTAACTACGAAATAGTCCATTACATTCCTAGGAGTTCTTAGAGCAGAAGTCAATTCCTTCAACAAGAAGTTTATGCCAAAGTGAGACTTTAGAGAAGTGGAGACGTGACTTTCTTTCCCAACAATGTTTAATGATTGTATGATGACTGTGACAAACTCTAAAATAATTCTAATTAATTTGTCTTGATCTAAAGTATTCATAAAGGTACACAGTTCAAAGACAGACAAACTTCAGCAGACACCTGTAAGAAAGTTCCCACCCTGGGTATAATGATGGACAGTCCATTCCTGTACTTTGTAGAGGCTGAGGGGGAGAAAATTCTATCATTTGAGGATCCATAGCCAATAAGACGTCTCCCTTATTAGCTGCTGCAGATAGGAATCTGGGGCCATCTGATGGTAAAATCAGACTTATGCAAAAGAGTGTTTATTCTCAGATTTATCAAAACTGCAGAGAAAATTATCATGGAGCCTGAAGAAGATTGGCCGGTTATTATTTCTGGCCCATGGTAGTTGATGGGCTTACTCTTTGCTCTGCCAAGCAGGGATTCCCTTCTCTTCTATCTTCTTCCCCATCAATAACCTAATGACATCTCAGGTGTTTTACTGGCCTTCCGTGTAATGATGGAGTCTTTCCTCAATTTCACATCTAGTGTGGTACTGGGGATATGAAATTTGATTAATACAATTTAAAACTGTGAAACATTGGGAAGTATCTTACGAATAATTATGTGTACTCTATAATGAACCATGGTACTCGTTATAATTTATTCATAAAAATAAGTCAAACATTTGGAAATTTCTAACCATGGTTTGAATAAAGAGCCCATTTGGAATTGGTAAACATTTATTAGCTCAGTTTCCAGTCACTTTTGATATTCTAAAATTAAGATCACGAAACTCTAGTTCACAAGTAAAACAAGTAACAGTTTAATTTAAATTTTGGATAATCAATAACTCGGACCACCAATGTGTGCATATTAAATATTGGATAAAATTTTTATAAAAATAATTTATTATATTTGTTTGGAATTAAATTTAAATAAACATTTTATAATTTTATTTTCTAAACCAGTAGTCCTAGCAAAAGCAATCTATAATAAATTTAGAGGCAAAAGGTCATGGTCATGGCCCATAGGCATAAAATTGTCTTAACTAGCACTTTTATTTATCCCTGAAAGAGTTTAACCTTATTGATTAACTACAGGTCTGTCTTGCATCAGGCTTTATAAAATTTGTTTAAGCAAATATCCATTAAAATATAATTTCGTTCCTTAGTGTTTTATTGACAACAATATAAAAAAACTGATAAAATTGTATTTCATTTCCCAGAAAACAATTTAGTATACTGACTTGTGTTTATTAAGAAAAATGTACCTAGATTTTAGTGATAATAAAAAATATTTTCCTCAAGATTATCTATTGAAAACGTTTTAATCAAGATGAGGGTATATCACTCATTTTCTCTTTTGTCATTTCTGGAAGGTGATCAATCAAGCTGAGAAGGCTCCCACAGAGCCCGTCCATGCAGAAGAATCAGAGCCCAGAGCCATTGTCCTTTGCTTCTTAGTCAGCCCCCGCTGTTGGCCACACTCAGAGAGACGGGTTTGGTCGCATGATCCATCAGTCCCATTCCAACTGGAGTTGGTGATCTCCCATTAGTTCTGTCCCACCGTCTCCATGAGTGAACGCACCCCTCTCGTTCCTGACTTTCTCCCTCATGTTCTCGCTCCTTCTGCTCCTCATCAGGACCTTGGGAGCTCAGTCCAGTGCTCCAATGTGGGGCTCAGTCACCTTCCCCATCTGTCACCAGCTGGAGGTTCCCTCACGGTCCTGACTTTCTTTCTCATGTTCTCCCTCCTTCTGCTCCTCATCAGGCCCTTGGGAGCTCAGTCCGGTGCTCCAATGTGGAGCTCTGTCATTTTCTTCATCTATCGTCAGGTGGAGGTTCTATGGTGATATGCAAGAAATTCATCAGTATGGCTATAGGAACTGGTCTTTTCAGGCTCCCTCTCCTCAGCTGCCCAAGGAACTAACTGGGGGCATCTCCCTGGAAACCTGGGAACCCCTCTAGGGTCAAGTCTCTTGACAACCCTCAGGTAGCTCCTTAAATTAAGATATATGCTTCCCTGCTCCCATATCCACCCTTCCTATATCCCAAGCACCCCATTCCTCCGAGCTCCCCCCGTTCTCCCCTTCACACTTTTCTCTCCCCATCTTCCCTTGGCCCAGTCTTGCCCAACCCTCAAGTTCCCAATTTTGCCTGGCGATCGTGTCTACTTCCAATATCCAGGAGGATTACTATATCTTTTTTTGGGAGTTCACCTTCTTATTATCTTCTCAAGGATCCCAAATTTATAGGCTCGATGCCCTTTAATTATGGCTAGAAACCGAATATGAGTGAGTACATCCCATGTTCATCTTTTTGGGTCTGGGTTACCTCACTCAGAATAGTGTTTTCTATTTCCATCCATTTGCCTGCAAAATTCAAGATGTCATTGTTTTTTACCGCTGAGTAGTATTCTAGCATGTATATATTCCACAGTTTCTTCATCCATTCTTCCACTGAAGGGCATCTAGGTTGTTTCCAGGATCTGGCTATTACAAATAATGCTGCTATGAACATAGATGAGCATATGCTTTTGTTGTATGATTGGGCATCTCTTGGGTAGATTCCCAATAGTGGAATTGCTGGGTCCTGGGGTAGGTTGATCCCGAATTTCCTGAGAAACCGCCACACTGCTTTCCAAAGTGGTTGCACAAGTTTGCATTCCCACCAGCAATGGATGAGTGTACGCCTTACCCCACAACCTCTCCAGCAAAGGTTATTATTGGTGTTTTGGATTTTAGCCAATCTGACAGGTGTAAGATGTCATTTCTGAAAAAACTAACATTTTTGGTATGAATTCTCAGTAGTGATAGGGATTTGTTTAGGTATATCTTTCTTGAAATGATAGAAAATATATGAAATTATTGTTTCATTCTATTTTTCGTATATTATGAGTCTACACCTGGCCAACTTTTGCACAGTAATCAGGTCATCAGTATAATTTTAATGATTTTTCAGAATGTGAAATTTATTTTGTCAGATTATATGGATATTATAGATCTTAAGACTGATACAGCTATTATAAAATAGTATTAATATTTTATTAAAATTATTACTAAAGTTTATAATAACACATTGATGAGGAAAACATAAGTTTTAAGTAATATGTATGTAGTGGCATATGTATTTATGATAGAGGTTTGTTTAAATTCGTACACTATTGAATATCTGGTATTCATAACTATATTTCTTGATACATACAATCAAAATTTTTATTGATTGTTTAAAAACACTAGGATCTAAGAGTCAAGGACATCCAGCTAGAGTCTCTCTGTTTTCCAGACCTGAGTAGGAGCCATAGCAATACCTCAGAAATCTGTCAGAAAGCCACGCCCAGGCAGGTTCAGTAGGAGAGCCCACTTTCATCCCGCTGGAGCCTCAACGTTAATATTGTAATTGGACAGTGTTTCTTTTATATGTTTGCCTATGTTTAAAAAGTGACAATAATAAGTTCGCATGCCCTGAAAATTTGTACAATCAGATTTCAGGCGATAGCATCAAATGCTTCATTTCATAAAGACCAAATGCATGAACTGGTCTAGGTAATGTAATCCATTGGAAAAGAACAAACTTAAATTTTTCTAAAGCTGATGTTGGAATATGGCTCAACAGTTAATAACTTGCTATTTTTGCAGAGAGCCAGAACTTAGTGTCGAGAACCTACATGGTGGCTTACAATTGTTGACTACTCCAGTTACAGGAGATACAGCACCCTTGTTTGACCTCTGTGGGCTTTGTTCATATATGTAAATACATGCGAGAATGACACTCATACACATAAAATAAAAATCTTCAAGAAAAAAAAAACCTCAAAATCTTCCGGTTTTATCCAATAGGTCACTCCAAAATGAAGAAGTTATTAATTTGCTTTTTATCAATTATTTTATATATGCATATGGTTAAAAATCTATTATTAATTAGGGCAATATAATACGTGTGTATAATATATACACATATATCTAAATTAACTTTCAAATATATATAAATTTTCAAACAGCAAAGACATATCATTCAATTATTTGTATTTATTATTTATTATTGCTTGCAATAAGGTGGCAATGACAAGTGATGCATTGGATGAGTACAACCTGCTAGAATTAGACACACTAAGTTCTGGCTTACAGGTGTTTATGTGATTTTTTTAGTAATTCTTATTTTAGTACCGCCATGCTTCAGTGAGTTGATTATGCTTCTAGTAACTTTCAGAATAAAATAGCACTTTCTTATTACTCTTAATTTGTTAAGATATCTGTGCTTTTGTTAGATTTTTTTTTTAAATTTATGTTGTTGTGCTGGATTTGTTTGTTTTGTTTTTTTGAGACGAGATACTCAGTATGTAATCTTGGCTAGCCAGGAGCTAAGTAAGCCAGGATGGTCTCAAACTATCATAGTGAATTGCACGCCTCTGTCTCACCAGTGATGGAATTCAAAGTGTGTACCAACATGCCTTGAAAACTGTAATTTCATAATTCTTATTTCAGCTCCCCTTGCACACAGCTCTCTACCTCAGATAAAAAAAAACAACCTTAAGGTAATTAATTTGTGATAAAATATTACCTTCTTCTTATTTGCCTGTGTTGAGGCTACTGAAACTGAAAACCTGTTTCTCACATTAGCAGATGATAACACACGGGGGTGAGGGACATCATACTCTGTTTCTCAGTTCTTTTAGAGAGGACTTTTTTGGCTTGTCTCATTGTCATACTGGAAGTCTTAAATGAATGATATGCTTTTCTCAACACGGTAGGTTTGCTGTAATGATCTTTAAGAAGACAGAAACAGCTACAGTTACTTAATAGATATACTTATGTATGCTTTGTAAAACTTTGACCTCATTGTCTGTCAGTGTTTGGGAGAGGTGTGTGCAGCCTGATTAAGCACTGTACCATTTAAACAAGCTAAAAACACCATGTGATATCTCAATTATGTGTGCAACTCTATATGTATGTAGCACTTAAAATAAACTTTGCTTAGGCTCTTAAACTTTCATAAAATATTAATCAATAACTAACATGAATGTTTGAAAGAAAGACAAGGATTTGGTGTTAGTTTCTGAAACACCTAACTGTGATTTCTTAAACCATCTATAGTGACAGATCATCATAAATTTTCTGAAATAGTTTGCAATTTTTAATTTATATTTTATACAGAATTCTTTCATTTCATTTGTTGTTTTTGTGGATCATTATCTTTTTCTGTATAGAGCTTAGTAGTGATATGTCAGACTATTCTTTCTCATGCCTAAACGATTATTATAATTAATAAATGGGCAGGTTATTATCACACATTTACTGAAACTCTAAGCTTTTCAAAAGTATACAGCCTATTGCATTTTTACACATGGGTAGAGACATAAATCAGGCAAAACACCCATATGTGAAATAGAAGTGTTTCTTTCTAAATTTAAAACCATAAATATTAAAATATTTATATAAATATGAAATTGTAAAAGAAATACAAAATTCAGTATTTCTCTAAGGAATTACTTTCAGTTTTTAACCCTTTTGCATTTATTTACCCATTTGTTTGTGGGTATGTGTGTTCCTGTGTAGGATCATGCATGTCTTGTGAAGTTCAGAATTGATTTAAGGAGTTGGTTCTTTTCTTCTACAATGTGGGGCTTGGGAGGAAAACTCTTTTACCCTTGATACAACTTATAGGTACAACTTTCAGATTTTTGCAATGATATCCTTTGTAATAACATCCCCACTCTAGCAGCCAAATGAAGAACATGTTTTAGATGACAGTGTCACCTGTCAGCACAGACAGAAACTAGTCAAATACCAGGCTCTAAACGCCTTTGCTGGAGTTCAAATTCAAAGATATTATCTGTGCCAAATTAAATTGTTCCCTACTGTGACAAATATTTGATATTCTAGGAGATAATTTCATAAAGTAGAGGATATTTATTTAAGAAATATAATTGAATTCAAATTGGTTCCTTGTCTACATTTTAGCCTGACATTTCAAACAAACCTTATTACACAAGGTTAGCACTCATAATGCACAATTTCCCTTGAACTTCTATTTGCTTGACTCTACCTGGTACATAAGCACCTGATTCTAGCAGTTACAAAGCTTGAAACCACTAAGAGAAAAAAAATAACTAAAATATTGTGCAAAAGTAATGTCAGTAATTATAAATATGAAAATCTGGCATTAATTACATTGAAATGTAATGTCAGAATGTCTGAAGAATAATCTGCATTAAAAAAAGCAAGGTTGGGAATCAGCTGCTTCTCCATTTTTATTCTTAATGCTACTAATTGAACATAATTTAAGATCAACAAAACTCTGTTCTGTTAAGAAATCCAAACATGTTGCCTACTGAACTGGATCACTGCGGTCATGACTAGGTATTGAGGATTTGCTACAGACCAGATGTTGAATATGAAACTGGCAAATGACCCAGGATGACAGACAATCTTACCACAGTGTTTCTCTTTTCTTTCACATTGTGCGTATGCTAAAAGTTATTCCATCATAGAAATTTAATAATACATTTCTTCCCTTCTGTAGTTTATAAGATTGCAAAAGTCAAGTGAAATAAAGTACCATACTAGAGTGTGTTCTTAAGTGGATATTAGAATACTCTGTTTAATTAGAAGCAGTTTTTAAAAATACAACTAATAGTGAAATCTCTGGACTATTTAGTCTGTCCCCAGTTCCCAAACAACAATGAATAAAGGCAAAGTGGAGGTAAAATTTTCCATTTTTATTACATTAGAAATGCAACAAGCAGCCTCATGGGACTTGGCCGCACACTCTGGGTTCCAGTTATCTCGAGCTGCTCCACCCCTCCCTAGCCCACCAATGGTTCTCTCTGCAAACGCTTTGGATCTAAGAAGCTAGTCTTCTGGGTTAGCCGATGTCTGCCCTGCTTTCCGGTTACTCACATTCTGTTTCTTGCTTTAAAAGAAAAGACAAGACTGTTGGACCAGTATTGCAATTATGTAGTCATTTCTTATTAAAACAATAATGTGATTACCAAATTTGGCATATTTAAGGCCTAATGCCATTCTAATAAAGGCAAAAATTTCTTTTAAAAAAAAAAAAAAAAAAGGAAAGAGAGAACACACACACACACACACACACCCATACTTCACACCCACACAAATCCTGAGATGTCCAAAATGCTGAAAGCCACACTATTTCTAGCCAGAGCAGCATGATGCCTCCAACCCAGTCATTTGCCTTTCTTACTCCACTCTACTTTCAATGAGCCATGTCAAACATTAGATTTCCCCACTAAACTTTCTCAAAATACCTGTCAGTCACTATGTGTACAAATGGGAAACCTGGAAATAAAAAATGGAATTTGTCTTTTTTTTAACTCTGTAATGTTAAAATGTAGAAGACGTTCTTAGCAGTGTAGCTCTGTCTGGAAGCAGAGCAAGGAACCATGAGTGAGACATCAAGTAGTTACGAAGTCACGATTCCACTCTAGGGTGAGTATCGCCTATTTGTTGATGCCACGAGGTAGCCTACAGACGAAATGGTGATGTATTCATCAATGTGGCGAGGTTATAAAAAATGAGTAAGCTAAGAACAGGGGTTACTGTGACTTGGGAGAAAATATTGATGAGAGAGATAGTGAGGGAAAATGCAAGAGAGGGACAATGAACACCGTACGAGTTCAATTCAAGTCTGACAGACTTAGCCTCTCATTTAGGCCGTGAAGGATGGAAAACTTTGGCTTTAACTTTCTGCAATCTCTTTGGGTAATAGGGAAGAAAAGGTCAAATAAAGGATACATTTTAAAATCCCTATCTTAATGTCTGCTTTGTTTGTTGTTAGCAAGAAAAGATGTAAAAATAAATGTGCTATTACTTCTATCAATAAAAGATATAAAATGGATAATTTTAATAAATGCAAACAAACTTTCAATGAAAACAAATCTGTGATGTTGATGATTTCTACATTTGACAGATTCAATGGAAATTAAGAGCATGACATAGAAGGTAAGCGTTTGCTTTCCACCTCTGACAGATGCCCACAATTTGTAAAGTTGCAGGAGACCACAGTATATTTTAGTTCATGGTTTAAGGGACGTTAGTTCTTGATCAAAACCTATCTTCATCAATGATCTACTTACTTCTATATTTTTGAGTGTTATTAAAACTAAAAATGGATGAAGATAAATGCAGACTCAGAATAAGGTAAAATGCACAGAGACTAATTCTGAAAGAGAATCCCTGATCACAGCACATATTCTCTTTCAGGCTTAGTCTCTGTTTGGGCATTTTACCTCACTCTGAGACTGCAGTCATTTCTCTTCACCCATTGTAATTTTTATAACACTCAAAAATATTGAAATAAAAAGATCAATGAACAGGGAAGGTTTGAGTCACACACTGAACTCATGACCTCACTATATTTAATTTTGATTTTTGTCCTGTTAAGGTGTTCTACAACAAGCTTTTTTTTCTGATTTTAGAATAGCCAGATACTCCAACTTTATGATGCTAGTCATGATTGTTGTTGAAGTCAAAATTATTTCAGTGTTATCTGATAAAGAAGTCTGAATTTGAACTGAAAAAGTTTGTTTACTTTTAAGATTGTTTAAATACATTCATAACAAAAATATTTCATCTAGAATTACTTTTAGAGTTAGATCAATTAAATGTTTATTGACTTAGAAATCTGTCCATAAACATGAAAATCCCTACAGCATTTTCTTTTTTATTAAACCCCTTCATGAAAACAGTTTTAAAAACAGTTTTGCTATTGAATTAATTGTTTTTATTTAATAACATGAAAACTTTATTCCTTTTTCTTATCTTATTAATCTTTCTTTTATTACCATTTAAATATAAATTATCACAAATTATTTTGCCATAGATATAAGTATAATTTTAGTTCTTTGAAATTTAATACTAACACAGAGACACTTAAAAATACATACATATTTTCAGTAAAATACATAATAGCTGCAATGGAGTTTGTAGTTATTCGGTAGATGTGGCCTATAAAATAATAAAAACAATAAATACCGCAGTTAGAAAAAGTTATTTATCTATATTGTAACTTATTGAAAAACTGCAAAATAAATGTTTAATCTGCTTACGATTTCAATTTGTGCTTTATTAATTACAATATGAACTGTACATGTGTAAAGTATGGTGATCATAGGCAGAAAGACTAGCAAGAAACTGCTAGTTCCATTTATTTATCATCAATTTTAATTCAGGATATTAAGACTTATGATTAGATTTTCAGGAACCATCCCAGTGTAACAAACTCGATACAAGAGCCAAAATAAATGCTGGCCATATTCTGATCCAATGTCTGATTTTTATGAGAGCATGTGGCAAGAGAAAGAGGAAACGAAAGAGTTGGAGTGGGGAGAATAACAGAGATGAGATAAGAGAGAAGATGGAAGAAAGATGCTTGGCTGGAATCTAGCACCCTTAAACCCATAATGCAATGGATTTATATTAGGTGAGAATATACATGAAAAATATCCCATCTTCATTTATGTCTTCATACTGATTAAAACATAGTTACACTCCATGGGAGATAAACTCAGTGATTCACAGTTAGATACTTTAAAATATTTCTTCCAAATATGAGAGGCTGGTGCCAACACCTGTCAGAATGCCCAAATATGAAGATGCCTAAGTTTTTTTTTCTTTAAATAACATACATAGTATTTGTACATCACACACACACACACACACACACACACACACACACACACACTTCTTCTCTTGGTTTAAATAACCTTATCATTACTTAGAACAGCTAATACAAGGTTATTCTGTCTAGTCACTATAATGCATTATTTAGTAAATAATTGCAAGCAATAATAGTCTGTGTATTTAATACAGAAGTAAGCTTATTCATCATTGTATTTGCAGTTTTGATTTAAAACTGCTACATATTTGTAGAGAATAATGTATCTAAAACTGCTACATCTGTAGTCCCATTATCTTCTTGTGGGAGAAAGGTTCAACACTGTAAGAAAGAATAGTTTTTGTCTATGGTTTGCTAATTACTTGTGTCATCTTGAGTAAGAACCTCATCTGCCGTGAGCTTCAGATATTTCAAGCTACACTATACACGTTTGTTTTTACTGTTCACAGGACAGTAAAAGATTTAAATGAAATTATGCTTTGAAACTATGAAAAATAGATGTATATTTTCTCACAAACACAGGCATGTTTATTCTGTCTGTTTTCTTGCTCTTAAAGAATTATAAAGCATTTATTTGTTGCATATTTGACTTTCCTGGGATTCTGTTTTGGATCATTAAGGACAAAGGAATTGATCCTTGTCTTGGGCATGTTCCCATATAGCAGGACCCAGATGATGTCAGTAGCTAAAGAGCAAACTAGTAGAATCATCAATGGCATCAACTTGTATCTGAGAGTTGCGGTTTCCAGGGGATTGCTCAGCCACTGGCATTTCTAACTCTATTAGGCACATGTCTAAAGAGCTGGATCTTTTGTCAATTTGATTTATATGCAAATGCACAATTTAGGAAGCATGTGATTTCTGATTACTTGCCACTTTATGTACATTTTTTTTCTGCACACAACCAACCAAATTGGCTTATCAATTCTTATTCTTCATCCTTTCCTTTATTCCTCCTACTCATAAAAGGAAAAAAAAACAAAGCATTTCATATGACTTACTCAAAGAAGGTAATTTACATGTGCAAAAGATAGATTTTATTTGAGGCAAAACACATTATTTTATTTAATTGATTTATGTCTAATTATGTGACCAACAGGGGGTGATGCCTATTGTGCCGCATATCTCAAGTAAATGTTATTTAACAGCATGGTGCTCCAACAACACATGAGCAACCTTCTCATCATTATTTCATCCAAGGCCAGGAAACCCCATGGCGTCAGCTTTGCATTATTTAAAATCTTTCATCACATATTGCCAAAAAGTCTCTGGTGATAAGTCCAGCATAAATGCATTTTGATGATAAAATTACCTGATAAGTTGTAGATATCATGTAGATAAACTTTATAGATCACATATATAAAAGGCTGTGTATATATGTGTGTGTGATGTTTCTTAATATTTTCAGTTTAGTTAAGTATAGACTGTGATTATGTTAATATACACACACTAGCACCATTATTTTTTTCAATCATTCTTTTATTTTAAAATATATTTTTGGCTCCTGTCTTATTGAAAAAGATGTCATCTTACTTTGTTAGTTTTACATAAATGTAGTGTGTGTGTGTGTGTGTGTGTGTGTGTGTGTGTGTGTACATGCATATGCATGTGTATATTTGCTTTAATGTGGAAGTCTAAGAACAATTGTGTAGTTATTTTCTCTTCCTACCGTAGGTATAGCCTGGATCAAACTCATGTACTCAGGCCTGAGAATATCTGCCTGTATTTGCTGAGCTATCTTGGTCCCCTTTTAGTATGTTTTAAGACAGATCTTGTGTATCCCAGGCTTCTCTCTAACTTCCTGTGTTATATAATGAAGTGTTATTTTTAACTCCTGGACTCCCAGCCTCCATTCTTCAGCTTCTAGAATTAAAGGCATGGTATACCACATCTGGATGTATATAAAGTTTTTAAGTAAGGCCATCATATGATAATAATTTGATAGGAGGACAAATGTGTTCATCAAATTATTACTCTTTTTTTTTTTTACTTTCTTTATTCCTTCCTCAAAGGACCTGGTACTCTGACATATATTCCCAAAGACAACATCAAAACCTGATTCCTTGATTTTCCTGCTCACTGCAAAAAAGAAATGAATGATTCCCATCTAAAAGAAAAAAGAAAAAGAAAGAAAAAGAAAAAAGAAAGAAGAAAATCTATTGGGGAATCAAGAAATCTATACATACATATACATTAACTAGACTATGTTCAATGTACACATGTATAAATATGAAATTCATGGGAATCCTATTTTCGATTCAACCCCATTTCTAGACATCACTTGTAAGCTAGATTCTACACTTACTGTTTAAAAGTGTTCAACAGCAGATTCTATACTGTAAAAATAATTTCTACTAGACTTGTAACTATAGAAATAATTACATTCCTAGAGTCTAACTTGTAAGATGGGGCTTCCTACTGCTTACCTGCTAATGACAGAACCTTTAAATTGTGCCCCTATACCTCCTGACCCCATTGCTTCGTAATTAATAGCCTCTGGGCACTTCTTGTTAGTTTGGGAAATAAAGAAGTGTTTCTTTCCCCCTCCCTTGTTCACCTGCAAGAACATTCTGTCCCAGAAATGTTCACAATACGAGAGAAGGAGTAGACTCAAATGCCTGTGAGATTCAGCTGAGAATGTGCAAGAAAATATATTAAATATTTTTATGATGGCCAGATATGGTTGTAATTAGGAACTGGCAGCTCTGAATTAAGTCTTTGAATGATGTATTGGCTTATTTTAAATGTTTTTGAATGTACTGAAAGTAGCTATTTCTAAGATAGAAACTTATGAGAGTCACCTCAAAGTAAGTTCTTTGGCCTATATTGTGAATGGAAGAAGATTCAATGGCAATTATTATGAGAGAAAATTTAAATAGATATATGTGTCCATTTACTGTGGGTCCATGTGTGTATATGTACATGATACATATTCATTTGTGTATTGTTGGATAGGTGCATATGTTCATTTCTATGTGTAAGTGTATTTCCCTGTGTACCTGTGTGTTTTTGTTTGTGTATGTTATTGTGCCTGCACACATATGTACTTTTTTTTCTTAAGACCAGAAGACAGCCTCACATGTTGCTTCTCTATGATACCCATCCTGATTTTTGATACAGTATCTGACTGGGATCTGAAGCTTGACCTATGTAGGCTGACTGGCTAGCAAGTTGCAGCGATCTGCCTGTCTCTGCCTCTTAGCATGAGATTACATTCATGTGCTACAACATCTAGCTATTTGTTGAAAGTTCTTGGGATTAAACTCAGGCCCTCAAATTTAAAACAACAAGTATTTTACTGATTGAGTTCTTTAGACTTAACAATTAAATTTATAATCTTATTCAATTTATTCTCGGTCGATATGGACGTACGACTAAAGCTATTTTTTTCTTACAAGAGTGATTCATGTAGATAAAAGGCAGAGAGAGGGAGTAAAGGGAGGGAGCGGGGAGGAAGAGAGCCTTCCAACATGTATAATGTTACATAGTAGTCTTTGGTACTTTTCCCATGGGTAAGGCAAACCAGGTGACACATGAACTTTTTTATTAGGATGACACCCAGAAGGCCAGGAGCTGTGAGTCACTAAAATCACACCTGGCAAGCAGCTGTCGCCAGTCTCCTCTTGTTGTGGCTAGTTTCAATTAAAAAGACCATTTTAGGATTAAAGGAAGCTACAGTCCCATTTATTTTGCTTATACCACACGAAGAATTCTTTATTTAGAAGGATGACCCCATAATTTGGAAAGAATAGAATTTTCAAAAGGGCATGTGTAATACTGGGCAGAATGCCTTTGCAATGGAGCATACATAGGGCACAGCTTACTGTTTAAAGAGTATGAGGAATATTTTTGTTATCTTTTAATGTGGCCACACTAGACAGTTGGATGACACCTCTGGAGTCTTATAAAGCAGCTTGCTCTGCATTCCAGAATCAAAGCTTAGTACTGTAAGCTTCCTAGGTTCATTCCTCAGACCCCAGCCCACTCATCTGTGGAAATAACCCCTTCAATTCCTCAACCTCTAGTCTATCCAGCTTCACAAGGCTATAATACTCATTCTTGGATATTTTGAAATCAATGCACATTCTAATGAGCAAGCAGCATATTGTCCTTTACGACTTTAGGGCAAGCTCTTGTTCACTGGCAGATTGTCATAACTAGTCACAGCTGCCACTCAATCAAATGTCAAAATTGCTTTAGGGCTTCCTGTGTGTTTGGTAGGTTTTTTTAGAACACCACAATATTTTTATGTATCATTCAGTTTCTTCTTTCCTAACATACTGCGTCATTTACATATTTCAATAAATAACATACACGTATTAATTCTGATACTGTACTACTGAACTAGTCTGTAAGCCAAACTGGGGTCATCTTCAGCAATTCTAGTTCTGCTTGCAAAAGATCATCACATGACCGTTTACTTCCCTATAAAGGAGGGAACAGGAAGGCTCATTGGACCCTCATTTGAGTATCCCCTTTCCAGTCATATGCTATTCCACTTTAATTGCGCTTTATCTCTGGGTCTCAGGAGAGGGTCAGCAAGATAATGACATAGAAGAACTAGGGGAGTGTGCTGTGCATCTGTGGAATAAACACCCTTCCTGCTGAGGCCTTATGAGTGGAGCATCCACTCACCTGTAAGAAACCACAACAAATTCAGTAGTTCTCCCCAAACCATGATTTTAGGAGGAATCACACCTTGGTTTGTTGTTTGGACACTTAACATGACACTGTTTTCATCCCATAACTCAGAAAGGACTATTAATAATAAGAACAGCTTATGACATGAAAAGTATTCCCAGTGCTTTATATGGTATTTTCTACGAATGTGTGTGCAGGATCTTGTGTTGGTGTAAGCACATGAGGTTTGCAGCTGTGTAAGAAGCCCTGATGATATTTACAATGAAATTTTCCCTCTTCTCTGTAATATAGTCTGTTTGGTGTATTTGATATACAGCTGTAAATGGGTACTTCTTTACCTGCTTAAGAATCCAGAGTGATCCTGGGATAGTGTTCAAGACTTGCACTTGCGATAAGGTCAACACAGTGCAAGAAGAATTCCACTGGCTTCTAGAATCTTTATGTCCATCTTTTAGTTCCCAGACATAATCTGAGCTCCAGTCATTCTGACCTACTTTCAGGTGTCTGGATTTCTTATTTTCATCCTGGTGTGACATCTCTAAAAATGTCTGTCTTCTTTGACAGGGATACCCATTTCTTCCCTGTGTCACAGAATTTTCCCTTTCCAAGGAGTACAGCAAATGTATTTGACTTTCAATGAAGATATTAGCATCTCCTAAAGGCAATAGTATATTTGACCACAACAGAATAAGAACAAGATCTTAATCAACTAACCTGTGTCTAATAAACCACTGTTGTTATATAAAAGTGTTTCAGATGAATGAAAAGAAATAGGATGAAATCACAATAATATTGCTTTATTATCGAATACATATTATGAGGGGAATCCAAATATTACTGGAATTTAGAAAAGATGAGCACAGATTTTGGATATGATTTCTTTTGATGTTATTCTATCTAAACATTTTCAAATTGTGTTGGCCAAAGGGCCTTCCACCTAGAAAGGTATTCTTTCTGGTTCTCTTGAGTGATGGCCAAAAACTGAACTGTATGATCTTACATCCCAACTAGACCAAAACGGCTTGACTTCTTTCTAGGGGCTTAAATCAAATTTGAATCAGATGTTTTCTTTTGGAATGATTGCATGTTGTGGCATTAACAGAAATTCTCAGGGGGATTTTTCCCTTTCGAGGAAATTGGTTGATAACTAATGAGTCCTTTTAGTTTGTAGCGACCCTTGCCCTTTAGCAACTAACATGAGATAGTGATTCTCCACTTTATGGCAAAATAAAATGGTGAGTCATCTCTGGATGGCACACACTTGCCAGACACAACATCCATTACTCTTTCTCCTTTGCTTTTAGTTAAATTGCACAGAGTACCCTAGAAAATTATTACATAGCACCATGACTTTTAAGACTGGCTCAGCAGCCAAAGTTAATTACAAAGGTGTCAATATTTTGTACAAACTATTCTTGGTCTTGAATGAGGAAAAAAGGGTATAAACTGTAATACATAAAAGACCCTAAAGTATCTGTGGAATTAAAATGACATATTAACTACATTTCTTTTCTATTGAAGGTGTGTAGTGGTGCAATTTCAGTCGCTTTCAGTTTCTGTCTCAATCTTGGTTTATTTTCAGATGAACTAAACCCACTTCTTCAGGATTCAAGTGTTCACGGTACGAGGTAAATTAACTCTTCCAGTGCTCAGAGGCACCAATTAATGCCCCAGAGGAGGTAAATTACTAAATGGTACCCTGCTGCTCTGGAAGACTGAAATTGCCTCAAATGGGTTTGTGGCTCCATGACAGAGACTAGATTACTCTCAATGCACTGTAGGACAGCATCCATTCTTGAATGGGGAATTGAATTTGATCTGATCGTCAAGCTAAGGGATGAGAAATAAAAGATATAATAGTCATGATTAGGCAATCATATAAATGCCTGTAACCAAAGTTCAAAAGACAGTGAAAAAAAACACCAGAGCAGACTATGAGCTCCTGTTACATATATAAGCCTGTGTGAGCCAACTAAGAACTTGAGATGTGAATTTCTGTGTTTAGGTGGAAACTATTATGATTATTGACAGCATGCACACTCTGTGGTACCCTAGAAATACTATGTTGCACCAAAAACTTTCACACCTCCCTCATATTATCTAAATTATACAAATAATATGTAGAATCAGAGAGGATATGCTTTCATATTTTTTAATATTCTCATTTTCTTTTTAATTTTCACAATGTGTAAATTTTGGCAAGGAGGATTAAATTCTTTTTTTATTCCAATTAGTTTTTTTTTTTTTTGATTTTTCGAGACAGGGTTTCCCTGTAGTTTCTAGAGCCTGTCCTGCAACTAGCTCTTGTAGACCAGGCTGGCCTCGAACTCAGAGATCCGCCTGCCTCTGCCTCACGAGTGCTGGAATTAAAGGCGTGTGCCACCACCGCCCAGCTCCAATTTTGGAGGAAAAAATAGAAGCACATCCTTCCAGTGTGTGGTTGTGTGGCAGTATAAAGGAGAATATAATTTTCTGTTATTTCTTTTGTCCTAAAGATATTGTCCCTCCTTTGATTTATGAGAATTCTTTTCTGACCTGCATCAATTATATTTTTGAGTCCATTTGTTGAAAGTGTAAGATCTCACTGCAGTTACAAGATATTTTTTTTGACTAATCTAGTCAGAAATCCTACTATAAAAGGAAGTTAACAAAAAAAAAAAGATTCTTTTCTTTACCTCCATTTGTTCTTTATAGAATCTTAAGTTCCTGTTAAGTGTAAAACACAGCATGTATAAAAGAGAAACAAAATTGCACCTTGGTCTTCTTAGTTTCTACATTCAGACAGTTAGGAACAAAACTAAACCATCACTGCGTGTTACCCTGTTCAGATATGTTCTGTTAAGAAAAAGCAACCTTGTATCCAAGGGCGACAGGAATGAGGTAGGGCGCTATGGGGAAGTGGAGAGATAAACAGAACTCGTACTATAAGTTCTATCCATTATCTGTCTATCCATCCAATAATCTATGGTCTATGTATCTATGTGTCCTCCATTTAAGATCTGTTTATACATTGCCAACACATCACGTCTTCAAAAATCTTGGAATAGGCATAATGTAAACTTAATGAAATTTATAGAAATAGAAAGAAATGATTTTATAAAGAGACTTTAGATAAGATAGCAAAGGCAAAACCCTACGTGACGTCGACTGTAGACAGTGGAGAGACTTAGAGAACCAACCAAGAAGACTAAAGCGTAGTGTAGTCTTTTAAAAAAATAATTTAAATAACTTTTTTTTTTCCATTTACTTCTCATACCAACCCGTTGTCCCTCCCTCATATCCTCCCATCCCTTCATGGTTCCCATTTACCCTGTTCTTCATTCACTTCTCCATTTCTACTCGGAAAGAGACAGGTCTCCCATTGACTTGCACAGCGAGGTACATCAAGTTAAGGCAGGACCAAACTTCTCCTGAGGCACGGTCAGGTAATCTAGCATGGAAAACGGGCTGTCAAATTCCAGCTAAGCACCAGGGAGCAGTCCTGCTTTCACTGTTGAAGCCTTACTAAGAGACCAAGCTACAGGATACAGAGGGCCTAGGTGGGTCCCACACAGGCTTCCTGACTGTGACACAGCATCCACGAGCTCCCACAAGTTCAGATCTGCTGTCTCTGGGTTTCCCCATCATGACTCCTCTGGCTGGTACAACCCCTCATCCCTTTCTTCCACAAGACGCCTGGAGCTCAGCAAAATGCTTGTCTGTGGATCTCTGCCTTTGCTTCCACCATTTAGTGGATAGAGTATTTCTGATAGAATTAGGAAAGTCACCAATCTGCTTATAACAGATAACTACTTCGAGCACCTTTTCCACCGTTGTTAGGAGTCTCAGATATAATGGGAAGCAATTCAGGAAGGAGTGGTCATATGGAACTAAGACAAAGAAGTGTTCAAATAAAGAATGTGGTGGCTTTCTACCGAGTGCTCTTGAGCAGTATTGGAAATGACACAGAAGTCATTCCTGGATCACATAGTAAGCTGTGCCCATGAAAGATATTTTACTAAGTAGTAAAACACAGGCAAATGGATCCTTTGAATTTTATATGAAATAAAAACAAAACTGAAGTAGAATACTGAGTCAACAAAACAACAAAACATGTATACACACACAGAAAGAGACCGTATGGATATGCTGATAACAGAAAAGGGAGCCATTGAAGATACATAAGAGGAAGCATGAAAATGACCATATACAGACTCGCAGCAGACAAAATAAAGAAAATTTCTAATAAGAATGTGGCTGATAGTGGAGGAGGACTGAGAAACCAAGGACAACGGCAATGAGCATGAACTCTACAGCATGGACGGGCTCACTGTGAGCCTTGTCAGTTTGGTTGCTCACCTTCCTGGACTTAGGGGGAGCTGGGAGAACCTTGGACTTAACATAGTGAAGGGAACCCTGATGGCTCTTTGTCTTGGAGAGGGGTAGAGTGGGGGTATGGGTGGAAGGGAGGGGAGGGAAGGGGGAAGAGGAGGGAAGGAGATGGAAATCTTTAATTAAAAAATGAGGAAAAAAAATAAATAAACTTTCATGTAGAAACCAAAAAAAAAACATTATAACAGCAAAAAAAAAAAAAAAAAAAAAAAAAAAAGAAAGAAAGAAAAGGGATGCTCAGCCTTTGAGAGGAAAGGGACTTCCTTGTTTAACATAGTAAAGAAATAAGGAGTACAGAGGTGGGAAAGAATTTTGTCAGGATCCAGCCCTAACAGTAATGTCCAGCAGGGCACTAATGAGAGAAATTTAAAACTGTTCGTTGATGGAGGAGAGTTATCTGTCTATGTTTCTTTCATTGGTTAATTAATAAAGAAAACTGCCTTGGCCCTTAAAGAACAGAAAATTAGGTAGGTGGAGTAGACAGAACAGAATTGTGGGAACAAGGAAGTAGAGTTGGGGAGACGCTTCAGGCAGTCACCATAGGAGTCTCCATGCTGCTCCTCTCCGAGATGGACGCAGGTTAAGATCTCTCCTGGTAAGCCACAACTCGTGGTGCTACCCAGATTACTAAATATGGGTTAAAGCAAGATGTGAGAATTAGCCAATAAGAGGCTACAGATAATGGGCCAGGCAGTGTTTAAAAGAATACAGTTTCCGTGTAATTATTTTGGGTAAAGCTAGCCGGGTGGCGGGACACAGCCCGCCGCTTCACACTACAGATTAAACTGTTCATAATGAGCCACACTTGTGATAATCCTTTTGCATAAGCTCTTGAAATCACACCTCAGAACTTTAGAATCAGTATTTTAAATTTTTAATTAGCAGCCAAGGGAACTCAAACTCAGAAGAATCAAGTCACTTTCCCCAGATCACAATTATACTAATGACTAAAAATGAAGATTGATAGTGTGCTAAAGCCAAATATAGTGCTAGATATTTACTTTGTTATTAGCAAACAAGTAGTGAATTCCAAAGAGCAACTTCAGTCTTGATGATGTGTGAATTTCACTGCTGCCAGGAATCAGTTAAGATTCTTGTCACTAGGAGTCTTTCCATTAAATATTTGCCAATCGTTTCAGAGGCAGGAAGTGTCCTCTTATAAAATAATATGTAACCATATTATTCATTGGAAATTTACTGATGCAAAGATAAGAATGCCATGATGGAAAGTCATGAGAACTCAATATATTGCTCACAAAAAATATAAATATAAGCCAAATGGATCTAAGAACTCTTTATAACTATTGCAAATGGTATTAATGAGAAATGTGATTATAAAAGTTTAGTATTTAAATATTCCCAAATAGTTTGTTAACTTTGAATCAGGATTCTAAGATGATACTATATATAAATTTATGTAGATATTAATATTGTATGGTGTATTATTTTGAAATTATACCTTGAATTTTAATCCTTATACACGCAGAAACATTTTTTACAATTTTAGACTGTATTTATCTGCAGTGTGTGTGTGTGTGTGTGTGTGTGTGCATATGCATTGCCACAGTACTCATGTTGATTGACATCTGGTGACCACCTTTCAGAACTGGGTTCTCTCGTTCAACCCAGTGAGCTTGCATTCTTTCTTGTCTAGCTTGCATTTTCTTTTTTTTTCCAGTTTATTTATTTTTTATTAAAAATTGCCATCTCCTCCCTTCCTCCTCCCCCTTCCCTCCCCTCCCCTCCACCCACGCATTTTCACTAGCGGGGCCAACTCCCAGGTCAGCTACCAGTTTTGAATAACAACTTTGATTTTATTTTTTGTCATATATTTAAGTTTATCTTTATTATCAGGTAAAATGTACATATTCATGAGATAGTATTAGAGTAGATATACATACATATTATCTGCTGTATAAAACACATTACCTATTTCTCCTAAAATATTTTTCCCCTTCTTGATGGTCTAACCTTAGAAATCTTTTATTTTGGTGGAAATGAACATCACTGTCAACTGAAAATCTCTCTGTTATGCATCAGCATGCTGGGATATTTTACTTTCCACTGGAACTTGATCAATCAGTCTCTCTCTGTTCATGTCTCCTCACCTCCCCATTACTCCCTAAAGTCTCTGAAAATCACCAGACATTATCTTTTTCTTTTTTTAAAGAAATATTTATTTATTTATTTATTTATTTATTTATTTATTATGTATACAATATTCTGTCTGTGTGTATGCCTGCAGGCCAGAAGAGGGCACCAGACCTCATTACAGATGGTTGTGAGCCACCATGTGGTTGCTGGGAATTGAACTCAGGACCTTTGGAAGAGCAGGCAATGCTCTTAACCTCTGAGCCATCTCTCCAGCCTGCACCAGACATTTTCAATAACAATGAGACCAGCATTTTAAAATTACACATATAAGTGAGATTCTATGTAAAATATGTAGCCATGTCTGAATTATTTAATTTAAAATAATGAGCCATGGTTTTACCCGTGTTGTCAAAAATTTTCACTTTGTGGACACATAGTGTTCAATTGTATGTGCGCATGTGTATATATCCATTTTATGTTTTTATTCCACAGTTGATGATCACCTGACTTATTTCCAAATGATAGAAATTGTAATGAACATGGGTTTGAAGACTTCCCTTTCAATATTGGTTTCATTTCTTTTGAATACATACTGACTAGTGGAAAGACTGGAGTGTGTGGTCATTTTATTTTACTTTATAGTTAATTTTGCAGAGGCTCTATAATGTTTGGCACAGAAATTATACTAATATAGACTCTTATGAACCATGGTACATCATTCCTTTTTATTCCCAATTTTTTTTTCTTTTTCTTTTTTTTTATGCTTTGATAGCTTTATTAAAATTAACTGAATATAGCTGTGGGAATTTATTTCTGCATCTTCTATCCTATTCCATTTATCTGCAAGTCTGCTGTTTTTATTACTGTGGATCTGTAGTATAATTGGGGATCAGATATTGTGCTTGTCTTTAGTATCTGCCTTCTGCTAAGATTGCTTTGGCCATTCAGGGCTTTTGGATTTCTGTATGAATTGAAGGGTTTGCTTTCTAGTTCTGTAAAGAATGCCATTAACATTTTGCAGATACTGCATTGACTCTATCCACTGTTCAAAGTATATAGCTATTTTCACAACATTCTTTTTCCAATTCACAAACATGGGAGGACTTTCCAGTTCCTCGTGTCTTTAATTTTGTTCCTCCCTTTCCTTTCTTGGAAGTTTGTTATTGGAATGCAAACATTACTAATTTCTATCATATGCAAGTGTCTCTTATATAACAGCTTTGGAGTCCTTTAGGTAAACACCCAGAAGTGGTTTAGCTGGGTAATATGCTAGATTAATTTTGAGTTATTTGAGAAACCTCCATACCAGCTGCCATAGTGACTGGACTAGATCGCATTGCCCAGCAGTGTGTAAAGATCACCCGTTATCTACTTATAAAGGAAAAGTAGGGCAAACACTGAAAGATTTAGGCATCGATAAGGACTTTCTGGATGGGACTCCAGTCGCTCAGGAAACACTGTTAACGACTCACAGCTGGAATTTTATGAAATTGAAAACCTCTGTGCAGCCAAAGAAACAATGAATTGAGTCAAGAAACACCCTACAGATTGTAAGAAAATCTCTGCTAGCAGCTGGCTATATTTCTGACAGAGGATTAACATCTAGAATGCATCGGAATCACACTGAGATTCCAAAGCCCTTCACTGGTCAGAATGCAGTTGATAATAAAATAAATGACAAATGTTCATAAGTAGATAACGGGTGATCTTTATTCCCAATTTTTATCACATATCTTTAGTTTTTTAAATAATATTCATCTGATTTGGATAATAAAATATTATGTATTTAACTTATTAGCTTGATAATTGATTATAAATATTGTACATTTATTTTTCTATGACAAATGTCTGTTGAAGCCTACGCACTTATTTTTAACAAGTCATTTGTTGTTATAGTTTGTTATTGAGATTTTTTGTTGTTCCTTCTATATTTGAAATATCAACAACTTATTACAATTCAGGAAAGTTTCACAACCATGCATTTAAGAAAATTTTATTATAATGGGAGTTGCAGTTTTCAAGGGCTTATGTATATTAAATATATCTTTGCAACATTATAGAGACACGTAATCTAACTTTTTAATAGAATGGCTGTCAAGTTTACAAACTAATACTTGGAGTGATATTTCATTTGTACTTTAATAAATAAAGCCTGCCTGAAAATAAAAATGCAAAACTGTCATAGCAGTCAGCCATACAGGCCAGACAGTGGTGGCACCTCCTATAATCCCAGCAGCCACACTGCTAGCCATAGAGGCTGGGCGGTGGTGACTGAACCCCAGTATCTACCCCTGGGTTTTTATTACTCATGCTACAAATACAATACAATGCCAAGGAAAAATTTTAGTTCCTTATCATGAGGGAAATCTATGTCTTAAATTCAATCTCATGCCTTATAATCGAGCTTTAGCCTTGTGCTGTAAAAGTGTTATCTCAAGAATTGTTTTCTTTGTCCTCCACCTGCCTAAAGCACATCAATTCATATGCGTGTCTCTTTTTTTTATTAAAAATTTCCATCTCCTCCCTTCCTCCTCCCCCTTCCCTCCCCTCCCTTCCACCCATACCCCCACTCCACCCCTCTCCAAGACAAAGAGCCTTCAGGGTTCCCTTCACTATGTTAAGTCCAAGGTCCTCCCAGCTCCCCCTAAGTCCAGGAAGGTGAGCAACCAAACTGACAAGGCTCACAGTGAGCCCGTCCATGCTGTAGAGTTCATGCTTATTGCCATAGTCCTTGGTTTCTCAGTCCTCCTCCACCGTCAGCCACATTCAGAGAGTCCGGTTTGGTCTCCTGTTCCATCAGTCCCATTCCAACTGGACTTGGTGCTCTCCTGTTAGATCTGTCCCACCGTCTCAATGGGTAAAAGCACTCCTCACGGTCCTGACTTCCATGCTCATGATCTCCCTCCTTTTGCTCCTCATCAGGACCTTGGGAGCTCAGTCTGGTGCTCCTATGTGGGGCTCTGTCATTTTCTCCATCCAATGCCAGGTGAAAGTTCTATGGTGATATGCAAGATATTCATGAGTATGGCAATAGGATCTGGACATTTCTGGCACCCTCTCCTCAGCTGCCCAAGGACTTAGCTGGTGGCGTCTTCCTGGACACCTGGGAACCCCTCTAAAGTCAAGTCTCTGCCAACCCTAGAATGGCTCCCTTAAGTAAGATATATAATTCCTTGTTCCCATATCCACCCTTCCTTTATCCCAACCATCCTATTCCCCCAAACTCTTCCCATCCTCCACTTCACACTTTTCTCTCCCCATTCCCCCATCCCCCCATCACACCCCACCCCCATGATCCCATTTTTTTTTTGTCCGGCAATCTTGTCTACTTCCAGTATCCAGGAGGATAACTATATGTTTTTCTTTGGGTTCACCTTCTTATACAGCTTCTCTAGGATTTTTTTACGAATTATAGGCTCAATGTCCTTTATTTATGGCTAGAAACCAATTATGAGTGAGTACATCCCATGTTCATCTTTTTGGGCCTGGGTTACCTCACTCAGGATGGTGTTTTTTATTTCCCTCCATTTGCATGAAAAATTCAAGATGTCATTGTTTTTTACCTCCGAGTAATACTCTAATATGTATATATTCCACACTTTCTTCATCCATTCTTCCACTGAAGGGCATCTAGGTTGTTTCCAGGTTCTGGCTATTACAAATAATGCTGCTATAAACATAGTTGAACAAATGCTTTTGTAATATGATTGGGCATCTCTTGGGTAAATTCCCAAGAGTGGGATTGCTGGGTCCTGGGGTAGGTTGATCCCAAATTTCCTGAGAAACCTCCACACTGCTTTCCAAAGCAGTTGCACAAGTTTGCATTCCCACCAGCAATGGATGAGTGTACCCCTTACTCCACATCCTCTCCAGCAAAGGCTATCATTGGTGTTTTTGATTTTAGCCATTCTGACAGGTGTAAGATGGTATCTCAATGTTGTTTTGATTTGCATTTCCCTGATTGCTAAGGAGGTTGAGCATGCCCTTAAGTGTCTTTTGGCCATTCGAACTTCGTCTGTTGAGAATTCTCTGTTCAGTTCAGTGCCCCATTTTTTAATTGGGTTCATTAGCATTTTAAAGTCTAGTCTCTTGAGTTCCTTATATATTTTGGAGATCAGACCTTTGTCTGTTGCGGGGTTGATGAAGATCTTTTCCCAGTCAGTAGGCTGCCTTTTTGTCTTAGTGACAGTGTCCTTTGCTTTACAGAAGCTGCTCAGCTTCAGGAGGTCCCATTTATTCAATGTTGCCCTTAATGACTGTGCTGGGGCTATATGTAGGAAGCGGTCTCTTGTGCCCAAATGTTGTAGAGTACTTCCCACTTTCTCATCTAACAGGTTCAGTGTTTTCAGATTGATATTGAGGTCTTTAATCCATTTGGACTTGAGTTTTGTGCATGGTGATAGACACGGATCTACTTTCATTCTTCTACAGGTTGACATCCAGTTATGCCAGCACCATTTGTTGAAGATGCTTTCTTTCTTCCATTGTGTGCTTTTAGCTCCTTTATCAAAAATCAGGTGTTCATAGGTTTGTGGGTTAAGATCTGGGTCTTCAGCTGTGGCATGCTGTGGTTACCTTTCCCTTGCAGACTCCAAATAGCTTAGTACGGATGCAACTGGAAAATTCACCTGAGCTCATATCCTGCAGTTTGCTTCCACCTAAAGCTTTTCATGAAATCCACAACACCATTGTCCTGTCCTTTATAAGGTTAACACCAGTGACACTTCAGGTGTATTGAATCCTCTCTCCCCTCCCATTTCCCAGTCATTCCCACTATTTTATCAAAACATTTAATAATCATACTCGCACAGAACTGCATCAATTTTTCCAACAATTTTAAGTTTGTCATTTTATTATACAGGCTTTCTGTTGCTTGGGGATTTTAGGTTTGATTAATTGTACAAAAGTGAAATTGAGAAACATGAAATAACAACATAAATCAGTTATGTTCTGTTGTTTAGCCAATCAAACTTAATTGTAATTCATAATGCATTCTGATCACTCTTGATATCTGACATTGTACATGAAGAAAAGTCAATCAACTTGTTTATCAATTTATTTGCTTGGTGTTAACTCAAATGGTTTGTTTTAATCAGTTTTATACCTTAAGTTAAAGGCATTTGAGAAATTCTTACTTGAGTTTTCTATGAATAAGCACTAAGAATGAATTAGTTATCAGGTGATGCTAGGTAAAATTTTTATTGTAGACATTTTTTTTCTGTATTAAGTACATATAGGCAATTTAATTGTATTAAGTGAAAGAATTATTAAGGTCTACCTAAGCAGCTATGTTGGCATCAATGGTATCTATAAAAAAGGAAATGTTATTTTAACTATTATTTTTCCCCCAAATATTAACTGAGTCCAATCCAAAGGTGCAAAAATAAGATGAATGACATATAGATAGACAGAGATATAGATGATAGATAGATAGATAATATACTACTATATATAGATATATATATACTTAGATGATGTATAATATAGAGATGATGATAGACGATGAATATATATATATAAATATATACATACATAGATTACAGAAAAATGATAAATTTTTCTCATAGCTGATAGATTAATAAATAAAAATACATAGATGACAGATTATCTTAGGGTTTCTATTGCTTTGACAAAACACCATTACCATATATAGTTTGGAGAGGAAAGGGTTTATTTTGCTTACAATTCTGTATCATATAGCCCTCACTGAGGGATTTGTGGAGATGAAGCAGAAACTCTGGAGAACTATTCCTTACTGGCTTGAGAAGTGCTCCTTACATTCTTGGTGTTCAAGGATTTCTCTTCCTGCTTTTTATAGAACCCAGAATCACAGTCCAAAGGTTGACTGTTCATAGTGTGTTGGACTCTCCCACATCAATAATCAGTCAAAAATTAACCACAAAATTGTTCATAGGTCAATCTGCTGGAGACATTTTATCAATTAAAGTGCCCCTTTTTCCCAAATGAATCAAGTTTATGTTAAATTGACCTAAAATTAACCAGCACATGGATATATATGGATGGATAGATGATAGAAGAATAGTAGATAAATGAATGATTGATCCATGATAAATGACATTGAAGATTGATAGACAATAATATGGTAGATAAATTTATAACAAACAGATAAATTAATGATAGGAACATGTCAGATAAGCGATCAGAAACAGAGTGATATACTAGATATAGTAGACAATTATTTCCCTTTTCTGTAACAATGAGAATTTAGAATTAAAAATTTTGCATTGAATAATTTTAATAATTCCAAACATTTGAAATTTTCAAAAGAAATTAAAACATTAATTGTATTGCAGAGAACATCCAAAAGTTATTCTTTAAAGTTAGAAAGTTTTAAGTTAGTGACTTAAAAAAAAATACCTAGGAGGAATAAGTCACTGACTTAGAATCCATAGGCAAGGATTTTTACAACATATTTTTCTTTGGACAATACTAACTAAAATCAAAAGTACATACAACATTAAGATTACCCCACCCCAAAAAAAATCCATCTAGAAAAGGTATGTTTGACCTCAGATGACAGGTCCAAGAAGACCAAAAGAATTAGGATTGTGTTCAAAATCGGTTTCTCCTGTTTCTGTGTTTTTATCTTCCCCATCCATCACAAGCTCCGGCTGTCCTGGAGAAAGTGCTCATCATTTATTTATCTGCAGAGACTGGCGCCTGAATTGATCTTCATTTCCATCATGCCCTGAATGAGAGAATCGTGAAAAGCAATTTGGGCCCAGACACATGCTTTCTCTGAAAGAGTGTCAGTGCTTTTGCAGGCACGCTACTCAGAGCCACTTCTGCATAGTAACATAAAATTTCTATGAAATCCCCACTCCATGTTCAGATAGATGTAGACATTACATTCCCTTGCATTAAATCATGAAAGGAAACCTGACCTAATTTCTCTATTGCAGCTTCCCTTGAAAGACTGTAGTTAATTTCCAAAACTCACTTTACATAAAACTAGCTGCTTTGAGAACTATTGAATTTGAGTCCTGTCTGAGGTTTATGGAAGTGAGCATAGTATTTTCTCCCTGATTCAGAAAACGACTACAATTTTAAATTAACATGTTTTATTATATCCCCTAGCTCTATAGAAAATTTTATTTATATGTATATAGAGATGACTGTTTTAATAGAATTTTCTGATAAAGTAAAAAGAATTTTTTTGTGAACATGTGATTTAGTGTAAGCTAAGTATTGGCTTGGTACAGAACTTTTAAAGAAATCAGACTAAGAACTTGTTGGCCAAAGTCTTCTGTTACCACTTGACGTCATATCCTTCTTTCAAATGAGTGAGGAAAAAGCCTTTGTAGAATGGAACTTTCTTTGCTCTCAATATCCTTTTCATTTTGTTATAAAGTCCATCTATATGTTAAGTGTATGAGTTTTTTTTCCTGCATCCACAGAGGGTCAAATTTCCCCTTATCAACCCTGAATTTGTTCTATAATCAGGTCTACATATCTGAGCATGTAAATTTAATCTGGCACATTGTATTTATTTTAATTTAAACACATATGTTTCTTTATATATTGCTTTTTTGTTTGAAAAATCTAGGATAGTAAAAAATCAGATGGTAAGAAACTCTAAGTTCTCAGTCAGATTCAGAAAAAGAAATACACACAGGTAGACATTTATTTGTGTGTATGTGTGAATTCATGCATGTCATGTGTGTGTGTGTGTTCACATGTGAACTTACATCAGCCAACAAAAAAATCTCATAGAAAATATACACAATGATACCAAAGGATTAGCAGATGGGGAAAGAACTCTGATTGGTCCTGGACAATCTCATGTTCAGAGCTGCTCCTCTTATTTTTTTTATCTCTTTGATTGTGAGAATTACAATTCTTCATGGACAATAAGAGCTTCACTTGCCATTCAGAACTGCTGCCTTAGTAATAATGAAATATCAATTTATATGAGGGATCTATAGATCTGTATAAGACTACACGTCACTTCCATGAGATGACACTGCCTTTCCTCGAGACAAATGTCAGCTAGTGGCACTTCAATATTCATAAAAAAGCATCTTTTTATCTCTGGTTTTGATAACTTTTGTAGCTTTGCATTTACCTAGAATAAGAATTTCTCTTCCCAAGGAATCAACAGTAAACATAGAGTTCATGAATTCAAAGTTTTAAAAAGAGAAAAAAGCATAAATTTTTGTTCAATCAAGTACATTCTTGAAAGATCCAAGATAGTCTCTCAGTTGTACTGTTGGAGTAAGCTAAGCTATCTGAACACTTAATGAATCCTTCTTACTAAATTAAAAAAACTAAAAACAAATATTTAATTTTCTTAAATATATTTGAATAATAAGCTAGCTCATATTGGCAAGGGTTTTCTCTGGATTGTAAATTTTCCTAAAGTAAAGTTATTTGTAAGTGCATTTAGCCTGATCTCATCTATGTACAAACTTTCAATATCATTAACAATTGCTCTGCCCCTGTAATGTTAAGACACCATGGTGTTAGCACTAAATTCAAAGCAGAACATTCTCTTTTTTTTTTGGAGTTGGCATATTCTGTCTCTTGCTAGTATATAGAAATCATGAAAAATATTTTTATTCAACTCTTCTGAGTCAATCTTATTCTTGGCCGTATTACACTTTCCAATTTTAAATTTCCTTTTCCGTGATTTTACTTTATTAGCACTGTTTCCATGTGTGCCTATGTGTGTCCACACACATCAAAAATAGAGCACAGAGCCGGGCGGTGGTGGCACACGCCTTTAATCCCAGCACTCGGGAGGCAGAGGCAGGCGGATCTCTGAGTTCGAGACCAGCCTGGTCTACAAGAGCTAGTTCCAGGACAGACAGGGAAACCCTGTCTCGAAAAACCAAAAAAAAAAAAAAAAAAAAAAAAAAAATAGAGCACAGAATCTGTCCATTGCCTGTGAATTCTGGAAACCTCCACTTCTCACTGAGCCACAGCTGAGCTCTTCTTGCTGCCATTTTTGTTGCTTTAATAAAACAATTTGGACAAAAGCAACTTGGAGAGAAAATGATTTGTGTGATGCATACTTAGGAGGTCAGGATAGAATTATGAAGGAATTGAAGCAGAATCCAGTGAAGAATGGTGCCTGCTGGGTTGCTTGCTGGATCAAAGTCAACCAACTTACCTACAGAGCCCAGGCCTCCTTGACTAGAAACAGTGATGCACAGGACAGGCTGAGCCCTCTGTATCAATTAGCAAATAGGACAAAACCCTATTGATGTGCCCACAAGGCAACCTGAGCTGAACAATTCTTCAGTTTGAGGCTCCCTCTTCCCATGTGTCAAGTCCAAAACCAAAAGTTCACCAGACCATCCCCTATCTAAGACTTACAAATGTTGCAATTTCAATGTGAACTTCTAAAGCAACACAAAAGGAAGAGCACCATAAAGATACATAAATAATTTTCCAGTGTTTTTATGAAAGATTCTTTCATTAAAATGTAAAGAAAATCTATAAGATAATGATATTATCCAAATACAAATAAGCCTATTGTTTTTCATAAATGCCTCAATAAAATTATAAGATTTATTTATTTAATTCTAGCATATTTTGGTTTATTTTGAAACATAAAATTTAACTTTACTCTAGACAATATTTTGCTAAATGACATTTCAGTACAGAATATTATTTGCAAATGATTGGTAATCATTTATTTTTTAAACGTTTTATATTAAGCAACCATGCTAAAGTAGCTTATAAGATATAATAAGGATTTCCCAGCTCTCACGGGTGCTGAGTAAATAATCATATACTATAACTGCCATAAAGAGTTTATAATCCAGCTTCCTCATTTTCTGATGTGAATATGGATTTTGTCCGTGTGTCTTTATACATCATCATCTATGAAATAAGTAGTTAAGTGAGAGTTAGGATAATAGAAAGAATTCTTAATAGCATTGTGTTGGCTGCATTGCACCATGCAATGATTATGCATCTATAATATACACTTAAATATACATATAAACACTCAAAAACACAGGTTTACACACATATGCATACACACATGCTAACACCTACATACAAGTGCATACAAGCACTTCTATATAAAAGCACGGATATACGGAAATATAAAAACGCAAATATACAAACACAATACCTATAAACACACATATACCCATGCATACATGCATGCGCAAGCATACATATAGATGAAGATGTACATGGACACACATAAAAATACATAAATGCATGAACTTATATACACATACAAACACACAAATATGCATGTGTAAAACCATTTATCCAATTTCATTTGCGTTAAATGATTTTCATGGTAGTTTATATAATCATAAATTTTCATATTTTGAAACAAAACATTCTCTATATAAATATGCACCATATGTCATTGTCCTAATTAGCAAAGTCAGAGGAATTCAGTGATAATTGGAAGCAATGTGCTCTGTATTACAGAGATATTGGTAAAGGGTAAAAACTGTGGACAGAGTAGCTCAAAGGAACTAGATTCAAAATCCATCTTAACTCTGAAAAACCCATTTGTAGTGCTGGAAAGACTCTTGCTATATATTTTAAAGCATCATTAGGGCAAGTGTGAATGGCAGAGTTCATGTTTAAAACACCATTATATCTGCTTGGTGAGTGTGAGGCCCTATTGTAATCCAGGATCATGAAGAGAAGACCATGAAATTCTCAGAATAAAATGCACAGCTAGATAAGCTGAATCAGCAAGCTCTGAGTTCAAGACAAGAGCATACTTGTTTACATAAAGTAGAAGATGGAAGAGTAAGACACCAGCAACCAAGCTCTGCTCTCTACACACAAAAGTACACTTGTGCATATACACAGGCACCTATACACCTGGCATCATACATACAAACATGTACAGCATACAGAGACACAGGCAAACAAATTCATCTGCAGGCCTTTTAGAACTATTTTTTTATAATGGGTTTGAAGATTGAACAAAAGGTATAAAACCGTGTAGTGCCTGAAGCACCAGTCCCAGAAATTCAGTGCCAGCTTCTAGCATCTGCACACATGTGATACACACAAATTATTTCAGGCATATGCATATACACACATAAATGAAAATACTCTTTAAATAACCTTGTAGTATTCAACTACCTTTTGTGTTGTTTTATGTGCAACCTTTTCTTCATTTACATGAACAAACATAACTTGATTCGAACATTCACCTTCTGTGGAAGCAACTAAATCTAATGCTTAGTTTCAGTTTCTTCTCCCTAAACCATTACCATAGGTGAGAAGCTGAAGAGTACAAAACAAGATCCTAAACTTTATTCTTTTCTTTGTGGGTGGTGACACGAGACTCTCCCACCTGGCCTTGTTTTATTACCATATTTTTTATTAATTATTTTTTCCATTTAGTTTACCTACTGACAACAGTTTCTCCTCCCTCCTCTCCTCCCGCCCCCTCCCACTGCCCATCCACTCCTCTTCCATCTCTTTTCAGAAAGGGGCAGGCACAGGATGGACCTAGGCTCTCTGCATGTGTGTAACAGTTGTATAGCTTGGTCTGTTTGTGGGGCTCCTAGCAATGGGATCAAGTCCTGACCCTGGCACTTGAGCTGACTTTTGGGAGCCTACTACCCATGCTGGGTTACCTTGCCCAGACTTGATGAAGAAGGTGTAACTTGGTCCTGCCTGAACTTAAAGTGCCATGCTTTGCTGACACCCAGGGAAACCTGCTTCTTTCTAAAGTTTATTCTTAAAAATCCTTCAATAGCCGGGCGGTGGTGGCGCACGCCTTTAATCCCAGCACTCGGGAGGCAGAGGCAGGCAGATCTCTGTGAGTTCGAGACCAGCCTGGTCTACAAGAGCTAGCTCCAGGAGAGGCTCCAAAAAAGCTGCAGAGAAACCCTGTCTCGAAAAAACCAAAAAAAAAAAAATCCTTCAATAACTCCAAAGTAACATGCAGTATAAATATTAGTAATTTGAATTTTCTTAGAGTCAATGTGAAATTCTCCTAAGCAGGAACTTGTCCCCTTGCTCCAATTCCAAAATAGAGCAAGTACGGAAAGACGCATCTTGGGGTGATAGACCCTTCATAGAGAGGGAACACCAGTTTGAGATATTTCAAAATTTCTACAAAACTACAAAAGTTCACAGGCAATAAGCAAGAATCTTGTGTGTGTCAACGTGTTTTCATATGACTTCCTGATGACTCATTCTCAGCATTTCATGCACAGCCAAGATCTTAAAAAGGCTTTTAGATCTTAAGGGAGAGGCATGACCAGAAAACACAAAACCTAAAACACACCTGCATACACGTGTTCGGGCAGAATGATACAAGACATAGTTTTTTTTTCTTCATGAAATTATATATTTCTAAAAACAGAATACTTTTTCAAAGCAAACAATAATTTCTTCCAACATCTTTCTAGTAAAGCAGTCTCTCAAAACGTGGACCATAAAGATAAAGAGATTCAAATATAAGAAAAGCATTGTGAAGCCTGGAGTGGGAGTCGGCATCTTCAAAGTCCAAAGTTGAAGGCAAGAATTGTGGGAGGCTGTTCATTTGTTTCCCGGCCACTCAGTCCCGAAAAAAAATCACACAGGAACTATATTATTTAAATCACTGTTTGATCAATCACTTAAGCGTATTGCTAGCTAGCTCTTATATCTTTGGATAACCCATTTCCATTATTTTATATTTTACCACAAGGTTCGTGGCCTACTGCCAACGTTCCAACTGGCAGCTGGCTTCGTTCTCTTCTGGTGGCTCCATGGTTTCATCAGGACTCTGTCTTCTTTCTCCCAGCATTCACTTTAGTTTTCCCGCTTAGTTCTACTCTGCACTATCACAGGCAAAGCCAGCTTTTTTATTCATTAACCAATAAAAACGACACATATACAGAATGAATTCTCACCCCAAAGAAGCATAGAGGAAGGGATGGGAAGGATAACTAAAACCTGTAAGTATTATATAGCATGAATAACTTAAATGGTGGACCCATGGTTAAGAGTGCCTGTTGTTCTTGTTTAGGACAAAATTCAGTTCCAAGTACCCACATGATGTTTCACAACTACCTGTAACTCCAGTTTCAGAGCCTCTATTATCCTACTCTAGCCTCCATAAGCACCACATACATCACACTGCACATTCATAAATATATGTGCACACATATAGATAAAATGAATTGTTATAAAATAAAATATCTACAAATGGAACTTTCTAGAGATTTAAAACTCTATTACTGCAATTTCACACTAGGAACAAAAGGAAGATGAAAGATGCTTTTAGAAATAAAAAGGTCCACTGAGATGACCAGAGTTTGTGTCAGAATCATGATCCTAAAAATTCAAGAGCAAGCAGAATGAGGCTTTCATATTTTGAAGGAAAGATTCTTAGCCACATCACCAAATGTGAGACAAGACTAAAGTTGTTTTAAATCAGGTAATTGGTTTACACACTCTCCTGTCTGAGAACCCATGTCATACACACTCTACAAAGTACAAAAGGTAAGACATGAAGTCACTCTCTCTGGATAGCAAAAGAAATATGGCAGGTAAAGTAGAATTTCCCTTGTTTGTTTATGTGTTTAATAAAACTGTGTTTCTGACTATTCAAGCATAATTATAAAGAAAATATAATTACCTTTGAATGTCAAAACAAACAGAAGGAATTAGCTTAAAATGTCTAAAAAGACAAGTGGCAAATATCTTCCCAACTTAGAACATTTCTGAAGTATGCAGATTTTATCAGAAATTCACTGACAAACATGAACCACCTGAGAATCATTGAAGTATTTGTTATCTCCTCCCAAACCTCGCAGTCTCTCTTTGCAGTCAAAAGATCAAATTACCCTTATTTTTTTGCACAAATACACTAAAAGCATTAAGAGGATAACGGGAAATATACACAAGAGGCCACATTATAATTAAAAATTGACGTTAGCTCTGAGGGAAAAGTTAAAAGCAGACCATGTCCTTAGAAGAAGCATTTGATGTCACTGAGGGGGTCACCAGTGTGTCCCTACCATCTCTAATTGATGCACACAATAAAACTAATATTCTGGACTCCTTATCAGGGTCAGGGAAAATGTGGGAAATTAAATAATGGGTTTTAGCTTTTCCAGAAGCACATAAAGTGATCAAATGGGCAATGTTCAAATCTATTCGTGAACAGTACTATCATGTAGATTACAGTGGGTAAAAGTTCAGTTTGTGTGGTTCAAATTTATTTTAAAGGTCTTTTCAGTAATATGATGATGTTCTGAAGAGGATGTAAGATTGAATGTGTAGTATTCACTCCAGAATCTATTTTCCCTCTTGTGAAGTTTTATTTTATGATCTCTATGCTGATATCCTAATTTCAAAAGGTTCTTGTCCTAGAAAAAAATACATCAAATGGGTTAGGTTTCAGTTATTGCTTCAGCTCCTAAAAGAACTCCATAGAAGGATGCAATATATATGTCTGCATAATTTTAAAAAAATGCTATATAGTTTTGTATGTCATCAAGGTACTGATAGAACTCTTCTGAAAGCAATATAATTTCCTTAATTTGACATTCTTAGAACTAATATATAGACAGATAAACTTATTCTTATTACCAGATCATATACTAACAATGATCTCAACCATTGATTTTATATTGTTATATTCAGAGGAAGACAATGAGATTTCGCACTCTCCTACCTCAGTCATGAAGCATGAGCAGGAACATTATCCACGTAACCCCCCGAGTTGTTGCTGGAGACACAAGATCACTGCACAATCACCCAGACAGTAGTCACTGACTTTTTTTTTTTTTTTTTTTTTTACAAATAGACATTCCATAGTATCCCAAATCAGCCATGGCAGTGAAGAGACTGGTGATTGTACCAATTAATTGCACCACTAATTATTATGATCACCAATATAGAGTCTTGATTGAACCTGGGTTCATGGTTTGGCTGTAGGATTAAATAAGAGATAATTGTGTCTTATTTCAAAATTTTTAGTTCTGTTGCTTGAAAGGCAGCCATTTGAAATAGCCCCTTAAACTAATTCTCATGAATTTAAGAGGCACTATGTTGGATGTTGATGATGGTAATAATAACAATGACAATGATAATACTAATACCACCATAGCATCTGCAATCACTTTCTGCTATGCTATTAAACTTTATATCTATCAGCTTATCCATCATTACAGAATTTCCTTGAAGAAGAAAATGCTTTTACAGTAAAAAATGAGATAATTGAAGTACAGTAAAACAGAAGACATATAATTGTCTTAGGATCAGTCAATTTCTACATTGTAAAGCCAATATTTAAACCTAGGAAAAGTGATTTTGAGCATTTATGTATTGACTTATGCTGGTAGTGTCCATGCATCAGGGAGCTGTAAATGTAGTTGTAAATGTTTAATGCCATTTCAAAATTGTTCCTTTTGTTCTCTTTTGTATTTGCATACCTATAACCAAAATATCTGAGAGAAAACAAGGCTCACAGCTTCTAAGAGATCAGTGGAGAGTTGTGAAGCACTTGTTTTAGGGAGATCATCATTATGGTCAGATAACGTGGTTGAGGATGAAATTCATATTAGAGTGAACAGAAAATAGTTAAAGCAGAATAAAACCCAGGATATGCTCCCAATGGCTTGATTCCTCTCAGTAGCTTTTGTCTTCTGTTGTTCCAGCATATTCCAAGAGTTTATTCAGATTCTAAATCTATTTTTGCGTTAATCCATTCATCATGTCAGAAGCTTCACGATATAATCAGCTAAATTTCAGTTCTGTGATATTCTCACCTCTTATTCCATTCTCAATTCCACCAAGTTGATGGTAGCCATAATATATTTCAAGTAATAGGAAAGCTAGGATTCTAATATGGCAGACACAACAGTAAACTTTGTGAAAATGAAACAAGAGTAATTTACCCAATGCAATCCTTTCAGAAGTTTATGAACATGAAGGCTCATAATGGAAATGCAATGTGAGGGGTAAGATATCAACACACATGTTTCATATACAATAGGAGTAATGAGATATCAACATGTGTATATCCAGAAGCAGAGCCCCGAACATGGACCCTGTTCTTGGTGGGGCTCTTTCCTGATACCTTTTGTCTGCACCCCATGGCAAATAGAGCATAGAGCATAAGGGTTAGTTTATAAGGACAATCCAATTATAAATATAAATGACCTGGGTTAGATCAATGGCAGGGGAAGCATATCAGGGAGCCGACTGAGGATCAAATCTAGTACAGCTACCATTCCTATTTAAAGGACAACCCAAGTTAAAATAGTAGTTTCAGAGATAAGGTCAAATAATTAAGCATGCAGAAGTAAATAATATTGTATTTGATAAGGCTCTAAAATATTTTCATGTCTTGAAGATTTGGATGAATGACAGCTTCTCCTTATTCTTAGACTCTCTAGGGAATTTCACCCACAAAAGAAAATGGTAAGAGTTACATACGTAACAAAAGACCAAACAGAAACCAGACAAGAAGACACCTGGGTTTACAGTTTCAGAAGAATGGGTCACAGGTGGCTTGAGTCCTTGTAAAAGGGGACGGTACATTGGTGCCAGGAACCTGTGGCTGAGAGATTTCTTCACTGTATGGTTGACGAGAAAAGCCAGAAAAAGGGACAGGCCAGGATGCCAGCACAGGCTTGCTTTCCCTCCACGCTCATCCTTGTATTTTATGCAGGTTTCCAGACTTTGGGATGCTACCAACCATCAGGGTGTATCTCCCTGCTCAGTTAATCCTCCCTGAAATCTTCATCGGAGACACACCCAGATGTGTGCTGTACCTTGCTCCTAGGTGATTAGAAATAACCTGGACTATAGATCCTGTTTTTTTTTTTTTTTTTTTTTTTTTTTTTTTTTTTTTTTTTTTTTTTTTTTTTTTTTTTTTTTTTTTTTGAGTTTCAGAACCAGCTATCACAAAAGCTGAACCCGGACTTTTGCCACTGGGAAGTTTCTATTTCCCACAATATGTTAAGGAGGAAAAAAATCTGTAAGATAACTATGCTACATTTCAATACTTGGGACAGTAATTCTATAATTTGGCACACATCAATAAAATGAGGAGTCAGCTTGACAAAGGAAACACTTTCATAACAAAATTTCTTGGAGCTTTTAGATGTAGCTAAACAGTTGTTTTCTACTGAATAACCCACACTTAAACAGCCTAGAGTTATAAATATGAGATGCTTTAAATTATGCAAGGCAGTCAGTGAGTCTTTTATTATTTTTTATTGTTCTAGAGCAAGAAAATGCTGCATCTTTCCTTTTCAGGTGGCTGAAAAGTAGCTGAACATATTGAACTTAATGTGCTTCCTGAGAATGCTGACTTCTTGAATAAGAATGAAAATCACTAAATTTCTGCTTAGAAACTGTTGGATTCAATCAGTCTTGTAACGATTTTGCTTTTTAAAGTGAGCATATTCCTGTAAGACCAGAGAAAAATACCTTCACTTTGCCTATTGGTGCTATAAAAAGTAATGGCGCAGTACTTAATTACCGTGCAGTGTGGCTTTTTATTTGAGTATTTTAAAGTATTAGTACAAATATCATAGATCATATTTCTGTGAACGGCTTAAATAGAAATGAAGCAGATTTGTTACATTGGGGTTCCAAACTAGAACTGCTGTTTTTCCTAAAACTGTTTTATATCTGCATCTCCGAAAAATAGAAGATGAACAGAATTACTCTTTTTTTTTTTTTTTTTTTTTTTTTTTTTTTTTTTTTTTTTTTGGTTTTTCGAGACAGGGTTTCTCTGTAGCTTTGGAGCCTGTCCTGGAACTAGCTCTTGTAGACCAGGCTGGTCTCGAACTCACAGAGATCCGCCTGCCTCTGCCTCCCGAGTGCTGGGATTAAAGGCGTGCGCCACCACCGCCCGGCTGAACAGAATTACTCTTACAGGTATCTGGTTTTCTTCTTTGAAAGCAATTGCTAAAATTCTCCAGCACGCTCAGCGGTACAAGGTATTTTCCAAAGTCTTCCGTTGGTCATTTTCCACTTGCCACTCTTCCCCTCATGGACAGACAGCACAAGGACAAACATCACCGACAGCATCCTTCACTTGCCTCATTTCTCATCATATTAAACCTCAGTATCTGGGTGCAATTTGTATTTTGATTAACATGGCAAGAAAAATCGATCTGTCATTCTTCTACGCATTCTGTGATAAGCATTCAGGCTCATGCCCGAGCTTTTTTTCTATTGTGACAGGGCTTCAAAGACCACCGTGTTCTGGTGTCTCTGCTGTACGGTGACTTAGAACCTTCAGTTCCATACCGGAAATGGTACAGCTTGATCAAGTGGTAATTCTAGTTCTAACTTTATGAGGAAATACCGTTTCGATTTCCATACTGACTGTACTAGTTTGCATGTTTATAGGGCGGTTCCTGTTTCCCTCTCATCCTTGCCTGAATTTATTTTCTTGATGAAATTATGTTTCCGCAGGAAATGAATGAGACTGAAATTACCATGCTAAGTAAAACAAGACAGACTCACCAATATAAATATCACATGACTGCTCTCTTATGTGGAATCTTAATTAAATGTGTAGTTAAAGTAGAAGGGTCATTATTGGGACCAGCAAAAAGGGGTTGGCAAGAGACTGACAGAGTCACATGAATATGGTCAGAATATGTGGTATGCAAATGTGGACATAATGCAATAAAATTTGCAGTCTACATTAATATAGACTGATAAAAATTTTCTTCATAACATAAACCTCCTTGTACTTCTGTAGCATTCATATTGCTTTTTAAACCTGGTACTTTTATTTCCTTATTTGTTTGTTTTAATACAAAGCTTTGACAGTAGCAATTTCCAAAAAAATAAAATGCACTAAAAGTAAATGCTTACGAGGCATGATTGGTAAATGAAACACCCATAAAAAATGGATACCATTTTTTTTTCTTCAAGGTAATCACTCAGAAAGCAATGTTTTTTTTCTTCTTCAAAAGAACTCTACCTTGTTAATGAAATGTTGATTTCACCTGTTTGAGGAGTGATGGCCTCATCTTGAAGAAGAGGGAGGTAGTCCCAAAGGTTGTAGTCTCTCAAGGTCAAAGAACCTGCCACTAGCAAGGTCAAACTTCCCTGATGTCGAGTCAGATTATGATGCTAAGGTCTTTGAGCCAAAAAGTGTGCCACCAGTTGAGACTGGAAGGGCCCCACATATTGCGAATATTTTCTTCATTCACTTCAAAATATCTATGATGATTTATGTACCATACTGAAGAACTTACTTCTACAAAGTCCCTGTCCTACCTCATACACTTGGATGTGATATTTACATAAACTTTCTGTCCCTCTGTAATAGTTTCTTTGCAATATAAGGAGGTTAGTACCTACTTCATAGGGGGGTTTTCAAGAGGAATGAATGAGTTAATATTTTATAATCCATGTAATAGGACATTGTATATACATGTTTATATAAACATTTGTCAACTAGTTAAGTTTTGGACATCATAGCTTTATGAGAACAAAAACTTTATGGAAGGAAGTTTAAAGAGAAATGCTAACTAGAGGTAGACCTTAGACAAGTGCAGAGAAAAGCAACTTGAAAACATTCTTTATTTGAGAAGAAATCTGAAGGATAAAGGATGAACAAAATTGCCTTTGAGACCGCCCTGTGCTTAAGTCTCCCTGCAGAAATAGCAAGGTAAATAGCTCTTTGCAAAGCAATCCCCTTTCACCAAAGCTTAAGATCTCAGAACAGAATCCTCAGTACCTCCTTTTGTCTAAACACAAAGATCCAGTGAAGAAAGCAGAAGGATTGAAGTGGCCTAAACATAGCACCCTAGCTACAGATAAAGGCTTGCCACTTAGGGAAGGGAGAGTGATATCAAGGTCTTCAACTGGAGACTCCATGAAGACCACTATGGTGAAATACTGGACTGCCCATGCTCCTTTTTTCCCTACCACGAGCCAGTCTGCTAGGTAAATGGCAGCACCCTCCACTTACCTTCAACCTCTGGCAGGAGGGAAGTGGGAAGACTTCTGTAAAGTTTTGTGCAAAACTTAGTATAGGATTTTATTTCAGCCCAGTACTTGGCCCCCTGAGTTTAGATCCAGTTCCTAATTGAAACTGAAAGTTTATACTGGGGCCAGAGATAACATAAGGAATCTTTAGTCGGGTCAGGAATGAGATCATGAATCTACACAACAGGCTGATTATGGCCTGAGTCATTGCTAGTTTGGGGCAAACCTGCCCTTTTTCTAAAACTAAGCAAGGTCCTGTGGCTATGAAACAGGTGTGACTCAGACTTGATTACTAAATATTGTTCCTACCCACCCATCCCAGAGCCTAGGATGCATAATATGCCTACACAAGCAGGTATTCACAGCCTCCAAAACAAGCCACCAAAAGGCAGAGTGGTTAACTCTTGTAGAGAATGCCAAAAGAATAGAAAATTTGTTAGAACTAGTCAAGACAAGTAATCAAGCCTAGAATGGATACAAATATCCAGGAGTTGGGGAAGGCAAATGTCATTAGACAGCAGGTGTATCCCAAGGCATCTCATAGTCAAGATCTTTGGTTTAAAAGACAAGAAGATGCACAAGACTGTGAGAGAAACCAGAAAACACAGCATCCTCCCGTGTGACCAATACAGAAGTCTGGACAGATACCTTATAGGCTAGGAGAGAGTGGGTTGGGGTTTTCCTAGCACCAAAAGAAAGGAAAAGAAAAAAGAGAAAAGAAAAGAAAACTCTTATCAAGGGGAAACACTAACCTGTATAAACAAAGGACTGATGAAGTCATTCCTACACAGACACAAGCCAAAAGACTGTATCCTTCCAGACCTGTTCTGTAATAAATGCCTAAGGATGTGCTTTATACTAAAAGAGACACTAAGGAGTGGATACCTTCTAGAGAGAAAAACCAGAGACTTACATAGACTCACTGATTTGGTGAATCTGTGATCTGTGAGTAGCTAAATATTTCAAACATTTTAATACAATTATTAAAGAATTATGATATAAATATGCATAGATGTTTAACATTACCTACCTAATATAGTTTCATATATGTCATTAATAAGCAATACAAAAAAATAGTAAAGAATTTTTATATGAATCATTGACTGGCTTTTAACTATCTTTCTAATCATAATTGGGCATATAGAAACTTGGCTATTTTTAAGAATTTAGATATAGTTGTTAAAAGTTCATTTAAATGAATTTTAACATTTCATAGTTTGTGAGATGAGGTATTGTTTAAAATGGATTCTCTTTGCAGTATAACATAACTGAACCTGACCTGTCAAATTGTTAAACTTCACACTCATCTTCAGCATGCTAATCTAATTTGCTTTGAATATATATCCTTCAGTGGGTGTGCCACAGCATACAGCAACTTTATTATTGCTTCTTTTGGAGCATACTCTTTGTCAAAATGACTTTATCAATTTATGTTGCCACAAATTGTTTATCAGAGAGATAAGTGTAACATTTTTAGTTTCTACATAAATGAGATCATGTAGAACATGACCTTTGTGGCTAGTTTATTTCATCAAGAAATCTTTATCTTCCCATACTTGTTGACACAAACAACAGAAATTCATTATTTTCTTATGGCAGAATATAATTCCATCGTGTAAACGTACTGTCTGTATTGTCATCCCTTTATTCATTCATCAGTAGGTCAATTGTTTCAATTTCCCATCTACTGAGCAGACTGAGATAAATATGGGAGTAGATGTGTACAAGAGTAGCATGTTGGTTATCAGAGAGACTAAAAGGAGAAGTGTGGTCGCCAGAATGAAGAATTCGACCAGTGAGTGTAACTAGCTACAATTAGGAGCAAAGTACTCTGATGTGCTCTTGCAAAGAGGGTGACCATAGAAAACAATAATATATTTGAGTAATGCAAAATAACAGAAAGATGTTCATAATTTCAACCATAAAGAAATGATAGACATCTAAGATACATTTGTATAATACATATATATAATGTATATTAAAGCAACATGTGACACTCCACGGATATGAACTTCTTTGTGTCAATTAAATAAATATATAATACAACTAAATGTTATAAATATTGTGAAATCACAGTTGAAAACTTACACCTTACTGAGAAATTTTACTTTTTAGAACTCAGAAGTTAAATTAACAAATTTTTATTTTTTCTATTCTTTAAATGATTGTTGATTAAAAGTTTGATTATCTTTGATAAAACATATTACTTTCTAAATTTTAATAGAAGCACAGTCTATAATTTGAAATGTGACTTTCTTTTGATTTTTGTTCATTTCTGTGTGCTATAAGGCAAATAAATCATTCTGAGGATTGTTATCTCATATAGAGTCATGGCTCTTTATTGGAGAATAGATAGCTCTTACCCACAGTATGTGAATTGTAGGGCTTAAGAAATCTATGGCTCATCTTCAGATGGCTGAAGCAACTTTATAGAAGCAAAATTCTAACATATGATGTCTCTTCCTGGGAAATATGATCAACAGTCTTAGAAATTCATGAAGATTCTCCAGGAAAATAAACAAGGAAGTATATCAGAAAAATGGAACAAGATGAAGATACCATGTGAAGTTAGGCACACAAGCCTCTTCTCTTTACTACTAGCAGGGTAAACACGATCATAGTTCTACCTCCTGTCAGAACAGTAACTACACAGAAAATACTTCTGCTGATTGAAATATTGAGCTCAGTGAAGCCCAGGATGCCAACTGTGAAACACGTAATCAAGCAGTGCAGACACCCAACATGCCCAGAAATAAGTAATATAAATCAAACCTGAAGTCTCAAAGTTCTGTGTGCTCAGGCCCCTCTGATTCCTCAAAGACAACAATTAGTAATGTAATTCTAAGATATGGTTGAATACATAGTCTTTCACATCTCATTTCCTCCCTTAACTTTCATACATGCTCAGTAGCTGAAAAAAAATTGTTCCTAAAGTAGTGACTGCCCTCCCCACTTCTCCCGAAACAGCTACTGTTGCACAATCTGTGTTGAGAAGAATGCCTCCTGCTTGCTTGTCACCAGGCAACAGTATGGATTACTGTGCCAGATACCAAAGATAATAGTGATTATTATTTTTAAAAGCATGTTTTTTAAACCTCTAGTAAATAAAAAGATGTAACTTTAAAATCAAAGGGTCTGCTTTTGTCTTGTATATGACTCCTAAAGACTGGCATTTGCTAACTTTTCTTGGCTAGTCAATTTCTAATGTCTTCACAGAGACAGTCTCAGCTTCTTTGCTCACTTGACTGTCTGGAGGAGCCATTGGGAGCAAATACACTCCTCTCTGTGTCCATGTGTCTGTCTGTCTCTGTCACTCCCTCCTTCCATCCTTTTTTGTCTCTGTCTCTCTCTCTCAACAGGTTTGGGACAATCATGATCCATAGTTGTCCTTCAGTATATTTGCTGAATTAGTGAATATTAATTTTGTTGTTCCTAGACCAGAAATTACAAGCAGAACGTACTCATGATGTGTGTACTAGATAGAACTCAACCATTCACTGATCTTACATATGTGCTGTCACTTACATGTTAAGATGTTTTTGTGCTCTATGTCCATTGTCCTCCTAGTGACAAAGCACCTAATATTACCACTATCAACTATTCATAATATCTATTTCCTATACTCTTATATAGCCTTGAATATTCTAAAATCGAGAAATCCCAGAAGGTTTTGTCAAGTGAGTAGTTATCTCTCTATGATATTTCTGCCCATGAAGAATTTGGTGCTGGGCTGTTGATGCTCCCAAAATGATCTTGGTTTAAACCCTGATGACAATAAAAACTGAGGCAGCAAATCTACCACTAAAGTGACACATAGCAGAGATTTTATAAGACAGATAAACACAGTTCTGCAGTGAGTTTGTAGATTAATAACAATCACTGCAAAACAGCAACAAATGCAAAGGGAAATGAGACTCTAGATTAGTTATTTCTTCTCAAATTTCTTTGGCGAGATTGATGTGACCGATCCTCTTCTGCACTCCGTAGATAACAGCTGTGATCTTTCATTCTCCACTCTCTTGTTTCTTTGGAGGCAGGTGTTTATTTATTCGTACCTTACAGTTTCTTAGGGCACTTTCTTTCTTCATAACAAAGTGCTAAAATTATTGAAATTGTAAAGAAATAAGCTTAAGAATATCTTTAAAAAGCAAATTTAAAGTATTTCAAAATTGGTCTCTCTGTTGCAAATAAAAAAAAAATATGTTTTCTAAAATGCTTTCTTCAGTAAGTTCCTGCCTGAGCTCCAGTGAACAAGCGTTCTCTAGCAAGATGCCACTATACACAAGATCTTTAAAATGAAGAGAGGGAACAAGGCACTTTCCAGGTAGTAAATGAGCTAATGATGTGTTTTTATTGAATTTCCATTTTTAGCAATACATAGTACATAGGAAATTTTACAGTCAAACTGTGCAATAGACTTGCAGTTGGACACAGCAGGCGGTGGCCTCATCACTTTCCTGAAACTCATTTCCTGCTCTCAGGCCAAGAGTTTGATTTTTTTATTTTTATTTTTTGGTGACTTTATTTGTACTTATCCTCATAATACAAAGGATTTTACTAGTATTTCTCTGTTTTTAGATTTTATATATGATGTTACCTCTTACTTACCAATGTTGCACTATTTGGTGTAACCTCTCTTTTTCTGTTTCTATCATCAAATACGTCAACTCTTAGGGTTGAATCAATACTCAAAATTCATATTATTTTTGTTGTGTAACACCTATTTGGAGTTCAACCAGGTGGCAATAGTTAGTTATTTCTTTTCAAAATTTTAGCAGAATCGCACAATCCTCCCAAGAGTAATCCAATTAATGATATTTGTAGCCTAATCTATTATTTGCTTTAAAAATAAAAGTGCATCTTTAAACAGCCTTGGTATATGTCACCAGGTTGTATAGGACTGTGGCAAGCCCCAGGGACAAAAAGGCTCCCCCTCATTATTGTTATGTTACAGTACTCTCAGGGTTGAGAGTGGATGCCTCCAAGTCTCTCTTGCTATTCAGTCTACAGCTCACTTTACAAACCCATTTTGATAGAGGTTTAGCTTTTCAACTTTTCCCATTCCAGGCTTCATCTGCTATTCCTCTGGGTTAACAGACAATAGATGATGATGATGATGATGATGATGATGATGATGATGATGATGAAGAAGAAGAAATAGTTCTAATAAAGTATCCTCTGGAAAGGAAAAAAGGACATATCCATGAAATCCTCTGTTTCCTACTGCACCTTCCTTCCTTCTCGAAGAGATGGCTGCTGGTGACTTACCTGGCTGTTTTAAGCAGACTCATTGCCTCCCAAGAGCACTGTGTACTTAATTTTTTTAACAAAGCTCTAAACATTCTCATATTTATATGTGACCTACAAAAAGATTCTAATTGCTTTTATTTCTCTTTTTGGTAGAGCATTCTACCTACTCTCTGAATTATTTAGTAAAAGGCACAGGTATTAATTAGACTGGAGTGACACAGAAAGAAATATTTTACCATACTCCGAATTAATTTGATTGGCTAAAGGGTTAGAAGAAATTTATATTTTTTTAGATGTCAGTTACTCTACTTGTTTTTAAAATATTTTTAGAATGTCCCATTCTTCCCTAGGTTCTAATGTAGTTGTGATCATTCTACATTCCTGAGTTGAGCAAATGGTTTTCCCCTCTTGATTTATAATATTTAAAATGATTTATTATGTACCTTTTCATGTTTCATTCAAGTTGTTTTCAAAAAGGATCACACAAAGAAGTCTTAACAAAGGAAATAAAAATATTACAGGGAGCTAAAGTGTCAGCTCTAAAGAAATACCTACCAAACACAGATAGGAAATGCTTTAAAGAGAAAAACAAAACAAACTGTAAGACGCTAAGACTTTTATGTTCATTTCATTTGTGCATTGTGGAAAAATGGCTATTCTGCTGTATGATTATCATACAAAAAGGGGTGGGACTTATATTTAGAGAGCCATTTAACAAAAAGCAGGCACAAACTAACTTAGATTAGGAAGTATTTTTAAAGAAAATTTAATGAGTTTATTAGTCAAGTCTTATGATGTTTGCCTTACTTCCAGTTTTATTTTTTTTCATGGTTTATTTTTTTATATTTAAAAATTTCCATCTCCTCCCCTCCTCCTCCCCCTTCCTTCCCCTCCTCCTCCCCCTTCCCTCCCCTCCCCTTCACCCATACCTCCCCTCCCTCCCTCTCCAGGCCAAGGAGCCATCAGGGTTCACTACTCTATGTTAAGACCAAGGCCCAACTCCCCCCAGGTCTAGGAAGTTGATTGACCAAGCTGAGAAGGCTCCCACAGAGCCCGTCCATGCAGAAGAATCAGAGCCCAGCGCCATTGACCTTTGCTTCTCAGTCAGCCCCCACTGTTGGCCACATTCAGAGAGACGGGTTTGGTCGCATGATCCATCAGTCCCATTCCAAATGGAGTTGGTGATCTCCCATTAGTTCTGTCCCACTGTCTCCATGAGTGAACGCACCCCTCACGTTCCTGACTTTCTTTCTCATGTTCTCTCTCCTTCTGTTCCTCATCAGGACCTTGGGAGCTCAGTCCAGTGCTCCAATGTGGGGCTCAGTCATTTTCTTCATCTATCGCCAGGTGGAGGTTCCCTCACAGTCCTGACTTTCTTTCTCATGTTCTCTCTCCTTCTGCTCCTCATCAGGACCTTGGGAGCTCAGTCCGGTGCTCCAATGTGGGGCTCAGTCATTTTCTTCATCTATCGTCAGGTGGAGGTTCTATGGTGATATGCAAGAAATTCATCAGTATGGCTATAGGAACTGGCCTTTTCAGGCTCCCTCTCCTCAGCTGCCCAAGGAACTAACTGGGGGCGTCTCCCTGGAAACCTGGGAACCTAGGGTCAAGTCTCTTGACAACCCTCAGATGGCTCCCTAAATTAAGATATATGCTTCCCTGCTCCCATATCCACCCTTCCTGTATACCAAGCATCCCATTCCTCCGAGCTCCCCCAATTCTCCCCTTCACACTTTTCTCTCCTAATCTTCCCTTGGCCGCGTCTCGCCCAACCCTCAAGTTCCCATTTTGCCTGTCGATCGTGTCTACTTCCAATATCCAGGAGGATTACTATATCTTTTTTGGGGGGTTCACCTTCTTATTATCTTCTCAAGGATCCCAAATTATAGGCTCGATGTCCTTTAATTATGGCTAGAAACCGATTATGAGTGAGTACATCCCATGTTCATCTTTTTGGGTCTGGATTACCTCACTCAGAATAGTGTTTTCTATTTCCATCCATTTGCATGCAAAATTCAAGATGTCATTGTTTTTTACTGCTGAGTAGTATTCTAGCATGTATATATTCCACAGTTTCTTCATCCATTCTTCCACGGAGGGGCATCTAGGTTGTTTCCAGGATCTGGCTATTACAAATCATGCTGCTATGAACATAGTTGAGTAAACGCTTTTGTAGTATGATTGGGCATCTCTTGGGTAGATTCCCAATAGTGGAATTGCTGGGTCCTGGGGTAGGTTGATCCCGAATTTCCTGAGAAACTGCCACACTGCTTTCCAAAGTGGTTGCACAAGTGTGCATTCCCACCAGCAATGGATGAGTGTACCCCTTACCCCACTATGTTTTGTGACTGGAGATATGCTCAGTCCTTAACAGCTAGCACTACCCCCAAATAAGCAGAGTTCAGTTCCCAGCACCTATATGCTGTAGCTCATATCCCCCTGTACCGCCTATCCAGGGATCTGATGTTCCTTTCTGGCGTCCAAGAGCACTTATGACACATGCTCACACATACACACACACAAACACACACACACATACACAGACACACACACAATATGGAATACAATTTTAAAATAGCTGTGTGTATGCACTCACATGTATGTATTTTATATGCATATGTATATATTCAGTGTCTGACCTGTGTTGGAAAAGGTGTGCATACAAATGCTCAGAGTATGCACTGTGACATGCTTGGACATGAAAACAAGGTAAATAGAGGGAATGGGAGCAGGAGAGGAAGTGGGAACTTGGGTTGGTACGTGTTATGAAAAAAGATAGTTTGCTTTCTTTTTTAAAAATAATAAATTCTTTAAAGAGAAAAAAAGCTGTATCAAAAACAAAAAGGAAGAAAGAAGAGAGGGAAAGGAGAAGAGGGGGTAAAAAGAAAAAAGAAAGTGAGAAAGAGGATACAGAAATGGCTCAATAGTCAACAGCTGGTTTCAGCAATCTTGAGGTCAGGATGCAGCAGCATCCTAAGTCATGCACCTGACAAACGCTAGTATACAATGCCAACAAACTACTGGAAATTGTGTAACTAAACAATAGTTAAGGAAAAACCTAGTTAGTAATTAATGTAATTTTCTAAATTATTTTGGTAGGTAACATGAAGATGGATTTATACGGCAGTGTTTGTGAGAATTATAAAGAAGAATATATGCATACAAAAATATGATTTGCACTTTGATAAAATGTATAGGTCATAAGATATGGCATCATGACTTTATCTTTTTGCTATTTTGTAGAAACACAATGCAAAACATTAATGAAAATTCTAGTATTCTCTTCTTTAAAAAAAAGAAAAAGAAAAAGAAGGCAATGCCTGTTCTTGTTTCAAAGCTTCACTCTGATATTCACCAGTACACATCCTCTCATATCTTTCTAGATTCCCTTGACCATTTCTGAGCTCTTGTTGTCATCCCTTTCCTATACTATGTCTTCTTTTTATTAATCATTTTCAAAAATTTTTTCAAATCTTGTCAAATTAGCCTTACCCTTAATTTCACTCTTGAGTATTTTTAATTTTATCATCAGAGCAGTTTCTTATCATTTTCCTACATTTTTATAACAACTGTTTATTTTCATAAAGGTGATGGTTTTTTGATCATTTCGACATGATTAGTAGCCTTAATATTTTGATAATCCATGTACTATTTCCTGTTCCACATTCATTTTGCCTCAGCGGTCTGTGCTGTTCATGAAATGTGCTGACCTCACCGTCATTTGTCTATTGTTTCCTAGTCTTTCATATAATTTAAGCAAAAACATTAAAAAGTAGGTTGCTCCCATAAATGAGTAATCACAGAGTATCAGCCATAGTGAAACAGATTGCCACAATAGGCCATGGGATGAGGTGAGTTCATAGAGAGCATCTCTGTGTGACAAAGTCTAATCAGGACAAAATGGACAAATTCAGTGTTCCTAGTTCTACAAAATCACTCTACTTGGCCTTTGAAATAAGTCAGAAATGAGATTAAAAATTAGATGGACTTGTTCTGTTCTAGGATAATAAGCGCATGATGAAAGCATATCCCTTGAAGAATCCTTGACAGAATGTCCGGAAGAGACGACCTGGGCTGCCTACCTAATATTCATAGAGCTTTCCTTACCTCTCACTTCCCATGGGGCTGCAGAGAACACAGCATCGTGTGGTGCTTACAGAAATCTTAGCACTTAGATACCGTCACTTCCTCTTTAGCAGCTATTTTTTGTTTATCTTCGAAAAATGCTTTGTAGGTCTGGCCCCTCCAGTTGCTCTTATTCTCTTCTTTTAGCATTTCTAACATTTTGTTCTTAATGTAATTTTATGAGATTATTAAGAATCGTTAAGTCCTTATGTTCATAACCCTAATAAATAAAAATTTCAGAACTTTTTAATGTATTTCTATTTCTGGGCTCCAATGTCTTCCTCGGGAGAGCGAGTGAGAAGGCACGGTGTCAACTTGTCAGACACTAGGAGTCAGGTGGAAAGTGTACAGAAGACTTGTTGATTTAACAACCATGAAAAACTTATACACTCTCCCAAACATCCAGACATTCCTATCCTTGACATTGCATGGTTGTCCCTCATTGGATAAGCATGGCCAAGACCTTTGAAAACACCTATTGCTAGGCCCTGAGGCAATATTTCTTGGTCACCTTTCATTGGCTAGGCATGATCAAGACCTCTGAGGGTGCCAGGCAGGCTCAAGGTTGGCTCCTCTTGACCTGATAGGCCTTAAATTCCTACATATTTCCTTATTTTGTATAGATTCAAATTTGTGCTCATGCATTAACTATATATTTAAAGAAAGTCCAGTTGATACTAAATTTTCAAATGACAGTCAGTTAAATATGATCACAATCAACTAATTATCTGCAATGAGTTTAGAGTAGGTGAACTATCTGCCTCATTCAGGTTGATATAAACATCTATTAATCTTTCAAAATTAATATGTATTTCTGTGATAATGCTAAAATATTAGAAAATGAATTATACTAACTTCAAACTAAGTGTCTAGGTAGGTTAAGATCTTGGTTAAAGTTTAAGGTATTTCATGTGCTTTTAAGTTGTCAACTTTTAAATAATATTTATTTCTTAACTTTATGCCATTGATGAGAATTAAAACTAACACAATTGTAACATTTCTGGATAACATGGATTTTTATTATTGTGACATGAATATGTATTAAATTTTGAAGTGTTCTTAAAAGAGATAAATCTAAGAAACCAGAAAGGTCTGTTATAATGATGGAACACAGATAGACAAAAGACAGACAGACAGATATGCATACACAGAGAGAAAGAAAAAGAGAGAGACAGACAGAGAGAGAGAGATGGGTAGATGGGTAGATATTTAGATAGATTAGTTAGACGGATTAGATAGAAAGATAGGTAGTAGATCGATAGATGATAGATAGATAGATAGATAGATAGATAGATAGATAGATGATAGAGATAGATAGATAGATAGATAGATAGATAGATAGATAGATAGATAGATAGATAGATAGATAGATAGATAGATAGACATACAAGTAGATAGATACATAGGTAGATAGACAGACAGACAGACAGACAGACAGATAGGTAGATAGATGATAGGTAGATGGATAGAAAGGAAGAAAGAAAGAAAGAAAGAAAGAAAGAAAGAAAGAAAGATAGATAGAATCTTTAAAATTATGAATAAATGTCTAAGAACCCATCCTGGACTAGCATTTTTGTTCATTTTTAAGTCTCATGAGAGGAAGCAACTGAAGAGTCATCAGTGGCATGTAGGATGGGTATGCAAAGTGTTTGAAATACAATCGAAAGAGATAAGAAAGAGCCCACTGTTCTGGCAACCACAGCATCCAGAGCGATGATTAAAAAACCAAGGTAAAAGTCTCACCCTCAAAATACTCAAAAGACATAACTTATACGAAAAAAATTATACAAAGTGATTACTGTTGTAGGAATGCCCCCTTGTTCGTCCCAGCTGCCCAGCCAGCTTAGCCCCAAAATAACCACAAAGAAATTGTACTAATTAAATCACTGCTTGGCCCATTGGCTCTAGTTTTTTATTGGTTAATTCTTACATTTTAATTTAACCCATTTCTATTAATCTGTGTATTGCCACATGGCAGTGGCTTACCGGGTAAAATTCCCAGTGTCTGTGTCCTGCAGATCCATGGCATCTCTCTGACTCTGCTTTCTTCCTCCCAGAATTCAGTTCTGTCTTCCCTGCCTACCTAACTTCTGCCCTATCAACAGGCCATGGCAGTTTCTTTATTTATTAATCAATGAAAGCTGCACATGGACAGAAAGACCTCCCACACCAGATTACAACCACGCATGCCAAATAACAACATCCATGATAAATAGATATTACAGGGGCAAAATTCTTCAAGACTTTCCCCATTCTGAAAATTAAAATCCTATTTTCAGTTCTTGCCCCAAATGAATGCTAAGCACATATAGTGTATACAGAACTCCAATTTAGAAGAGCAAATCAAGTTTTCATTTGCTTGTTTAATAAACCATAGGAAGTCACACTCTTACAGTTTGGTATAATACTGCTTTGGTGTTGGCGATCTTTGTGAAGCCTACCATGTAGCTGATTTGGCATCTCCCTCTGTTTGTTTTTTGAAACAGATAATAGGGTCAGTCAATGGGGAGAAATCATGACTGGCCTTCATACCATTTCATGCCCAATTTGCTCATGGAGACCTGAAGTATTGTGTCTATTTACCTTGGGAATCCTCTAATGGAGCCTCCCTAACACAATTTGCCATAGCCTGGCTACATCCTCCACTGGAGCTGAAAGCTCACACAGAGGCAGCCGTGGCTCATTTTGTTATTTCTTCAAATTTATTTAAGTATCAGGATTATTTCTATGGCTGAAAAGTAGTCATTTAATGGGTTTTTATTTTATTTTATTTTATTTTATTTTTTTGGTTTTTCGAGACAGGGTTTCTCTGCAGCTTTTTTAGAGCCTGTCCTGGAACTAGCTCTTGTAGACCAGGCTGGCCTCGAACTCTGGGTTTTTATTTTAATTTTTAACATTATCCTGATAGCAATTAAATGTGAATTTTTGCTGAATGATTAATATGTAATAATTTACCAAATAAGATAGAAATGTTTTAAGATAGAAAAAAATGAAAGCCATAAAAACCTAAGTGTCCTTGCACTTTGTCTGTGTGTATTGTGCAAGGATGCATGAGTTTAGGATTATTCCACAAAAGAGCAGACTTTATTATTTACACACATTCTGTGATACAACAGCCAGTGGATTTGCTCATCAGGTCTTTCAAAGCTTGTTCATTAATAATTTATTCTAAAGCAGAGGCAGATGCATCTGAACCACTCAGAATGATCCATGGCTATTTGGAGCAGTGTTTTAGAATTATTGTTAAATATGGCATGTGGATTGCCCCCAGGCACTTGGGAGGGTTGTCTTAAATTAACCAGGTGTAGGTAATCTTATCTGAAATTACATCTGCATTACCCGACTGAAGATTTAAAGGGTTGAAATCTTCTAGTTATGAAAGAAATGAGTACTAGGGGCTGGCAAGAAATTAAATGCTTGGTTTTGAATAATATTATGGCAGAAGTGAAAGATACACGCGAGCAGGACAGGAGTGGATCTTTGATAGCAAGCTGATTAGATTGTAGAGAATCATAAACTTTATTACTCAGTTGGGAGTACAAGGCTGAGTTCTGTATTTTAATGACAGTTGTAGAGTCTTTGCTGGAGCCTGTGAGATGTGGCCAGATATTTAATCACTTATTCCTGTTTATAGATCAGATGTTTGACCTTGACTCCTAGTTGCTTTTGCACAAGGTTAATAAATAAGGAACTGAAGGAGGTAAATTGAGATTCTTAGCTTAAGGATTATTTCCTCTACTTGAATATTTGCAGGTCCTAGCCCCACCCCCTCCCATTAACGACAAAATACATGTACTGTATGTGGCAGAGCCATATTTTGTGCTTTATGCAGCTAGAACCAAATTGAGTTAGGTGGTATTGTGATTCCATGTGATCACTTCTCTTTCATAGCTACAGAATGCGAGGGGAGGGGCACGGAGACAGCAAAGGGCGGCTGCACCATTCAGCTTTCCACTGCTGTCATGACACAATAGAGGTACAATACTCATCAGAAGAGGGTCATATATTTTTGAATATTGGGAGACAAAAGAAGACCAGATGGCACTACTGTTTCAACCTCTGCTGAGGGTTTAATATATATTATGGCACATCATGCTGAGAGGTTAACAGGAAAGGGGAAGTAACATTTTCACATAGGAAGTCAAAAGACAATGGAGAAATCTGACCTGCAAATTTTTTTGTATTAACCTTCTTGTGAGAACTGTCCAGGTTACTGTACAAAAATACGTGGTTGTCTTTCAAAAGCAGGTCGTTGACATTCATTTACCATTCAGAAGACAAACCTTCATCTTAACAACATGGCCCAATCTCATTCATTACCTTATTCTCCAACACTAGTGAACAAATTAAAAGCAGAGCTGGTCTCCCAGCTCCTGTTGAAATCCCTAAAGTGGCTCAGAACCTGAAAATATAACCAAAGTGCTCAAAGTGGTATCGCAAAGAGCTCAGAGATAAGGAAGCTGTTCAGAAAGGGTTGGTAGTCACTGAAGTAAGAATGTGTGTAGGGGACCAGCCTCAACAAAAATATCTTTCTCCAGGGTAGAGGTGTGGGGTTTTAGAAATTTAGTAAAGAATATGAAGATGTGAATGAAAATAATGAACCGGAGAAACATATAGTATAGTATCAGGAGGGAGTTCCATTGAGTACAGAAAATTCACCTTTGTTTAATTTCCAACTGTTTAAAATACCCCTGGCCCCAAAAGGTAGATGTAAGAAAAAAGACTGCATTAACAGAATACAAGGAAATGAACATGCCAATTGATGGTCATGGGCTACATCCATAATTAAACCTTCTGTTGCTAGAACAAAACAAGTCACACTTACACCCTAGAATAAAACATTCTGTAGGTAAACCACTCCCTGGTGGAATCCAAAGTTATCTCTATAAAGGGAACTGAAATTTAGTTGGATCCTTAGACTCTTGTTTGAAGTAGGAAGAATCTACTTCTTTTTTCCTGGAGCACAAGAGCTAGCTATTAACCACACCTGTTGACAATAACCTTGATAGAGTAGAACTCAGGGCAAAGTCAAGGTGGGACCTTTGTTCAAGGTAGAAGTACAATAACAAGTAAGGAACTAGAGGCAAGTTCCAACTCTCCGACTTTTGGTCAATTTGGAAATAGACTCACACTTTCAGGCTTCCAGATGTGATTTTTTTTTTTACTTTTGTTTTTCAAAATAGGGTTTCTCTATGTAATATTCCTGGCTGTTCTGAAACTCATTCTGTAGACCAGGATGCCCTTGAACTCACAGAGATCTGCCTACTCCTGCCTCCTGAGTGCTGGGATTAAAGGCATGTGCAACCCCGGCCTGACTGGATGTAGTTTAATACCAGAGAGATCATAGTATGTCCTCACTGACTATCATGTCTGGAGATGAATCTTTAATGTCTGATTTTATTTTATTTAGTATTTACATGTCTTGTATCACTTATAATAGGCTACTCTATAATTAGAGTAAGATCTGTAAAATTAAAAAAAAACTGGCCCCAATGGTAATCCATTAAAATTTATGATCTGATTTGTTTTGTTTAACTATTTTTTAAAGAGTCTGTACTTCAGCTAGTCCCCGACTTTTGATCTTCCATTCTAATGCCTTAGATTTTCAAGAACTTAGATTATAGACATCTGTCATCTCATTGATCTAAACCTCAGATAATAAAAATCCACATCATCTCTCATGAGACTGAGTTTAGTACCAATCTTATAATCCTCTGGAATCTTATGAGACACCAAAACTGGAGCTAAGGTAAAAGAAAAGTTTTGTTTTGAGGTTTTCTTCTTTTTCATACCATTTAAATAAGAATTAGGAGGCACTTCTGTAAGTATAGATGACAAAATTTCCCATGTACGGTTTGAAAATACTTCTATGAAAAATTATTTGAACATGTAGTGATATAGTATACTTGCTCTTTCACTGTTAATTATTCTAAGTCTGGAGGTATTGCTGTAAACACATATCAAGGTGATTAAGTGTTGCCTTCTACGTAATCGCAACCTAAAAGCTACTCTAAAACTTAACCTTGGATGTAACATGTTGTCAAGTAAATTGTAAAAAGAAATGAAAAGATGATATGTATAGGTAGGCAGAATAGATATAGAGACTGACTGATGGCAGAGCTGTGATAGCTGATAAATAGATAGATAGATAGATAGATAGATAGATAGATAGATAGATAGATAGATAGATAGATGATAGATAGATGGTTAATGGTAGGTAGGTCATAATAAAATAATAAATATCAGTTTCTCAGAAAGTACGATTGAAGGACCATCAATCTATATTTTAAATTGTAATAATTAATAAAGTGGAAAACATAATTATTTATATAATTTCAGCATTTCTTACCACATAGCAAGTGCCCAGTAACCCTCATAGCTCTATTTCTTCTTTGACACCTGATGAGATTTTTTTTATATAATCACATGTATCCATACATGTATGATTTATTTATTGCTCAGATCCCAGAGAAACAATACTTACCGGCACAATTTCTGTTTTTTTTTAATTTTTAAAAGCATATTTCATGAAGATAATTTTTCCTTTCTGAAACAATTAACTGTAATATTTTATCAATTTTCCAACATACATACTTGAGCTTATCTAGCTGTTTTTATACTAAAAACTTTAATAAGATAATGTGCGAGAAAACATCTGTTACACTCTTTCTTTCCTTTTTTGTAAGAAGCATTGTGGATTTTTTGTTGTTTTCTACTTTTAATTACTACTACCAAATCATTAATTCTAAGTTAGAATTATCAAACGTTACCAAAGGTACTTAAAGAATACTGTAATTAGGGTTTACTTGATTAGGCAATTATAAGAAAATGAACCTTTTTTTTTCTGTGTGAACAATGGAGCAGTTAAAATGTTTTATAGAACTAATATGCTGAGATCAAAGCTGTAGAGTTGTAAATAATGCTATTTGAAATTTTTGCCTTAATTTTAGAGACTGTTGAAAATATAAGTCCCATAAAATGCAGTGTTTATAGCTAAGACTGTTACTAGCAAAAAAAAAAAAAAAACAAAAACAACAACAACAACAAAAAAAAACCCTTCCGAGTACTGGGATTAAAAGCACATTTCTTATCATTCTCTTTAAAGTACCTTCAGTGTGGGTGATTATATTAGACCCATGATTTAAAGATAATTTTGACCAATCCCAGACACACCCAACTTCTCTTTATTAGTACACAGAACCCCACAGGACTCGACATTTCTGCTCTGTTCACTACAAGTGAATTCTCTCTCTCTCTCTCTCTCTCTCTCTCTCTCTCTCTCTCTCTCTCTCTCTCTCTGTGTGTGTGTGTGTACATGCATACGTGCATGCCAATGCGCAAGTGTGGGGTTAGAGAATGACTTTGTTAATGGTCCTCATTATTTGACCAGGCTACCAGGTCAGCATTCACTAGGGTTACAAGCAGCTTCTTCCATTCAGCTATATACATGTTCTTGGGATTCCAACTGAGTTCCCCCAGTTTTCATGAAGAGCACTATGCCAACTGAATCCTTTCCTTGGCGAGTAAGGAATAAGATTAATACAAATGAAATTCGAGTATATAGCATTCTCTTTTCACAGCACTGATCTTTGAACTTGCCAAGTGCCCTTTAGCAAAATGCTTTTGATTGCCTGTCATTCTTCTCACCTTAGATGCCATTCAAAAGGCTATTTGTTACTTTGAGGTCTGAAACATTGCTGTCAATTAGCCCCAGAGGCTGCAGGATGAGTCAAGTCCACAGGAATCTTTCATCATTCCAGTGTAATACCCCAAGTGTGATGGGGAGGGAATTGAGTTAATGCTGGTGATTGAAGTGTGGACTAGGATTGTTGCTCTGATTATTTATCTTCCTCATTGCCGAATTCCTCGAGTGATCTGTGAAATGAATATTTTTAAATAATATATTTTATTAACTTTTTGATAATTCCAATCAAACCTTTTTGGTAATATTAAGTATCCATTTCCAAATTCTTCTAGACTGATCCTCACTTGCTGTTGGGTTAATTCTCAGAATAATTGTAGTACATACTCCTCTGGGGCCTGTGACTTATCTAGTCACATGTTCTTGGTCCCTATACCAGTGTCAGCTATGAGTTCCATATCATGGAACAGGACTTAAATCCATTCGGAAACTCGATTAGCACACACACACACACACACACACACACACACACACACACACAGAATTATGGGTAGGTGATGAGTTTCAGAAAAGAAAGCTTTTGAACATTTACCATGTTTAGGCTTTTCCACAAAAAAAAAAAATCTATAAAATTTTAAGGTTGTAATATCACAATGAAAAATTTTCAGTATCAAAACAACTGAGAATTTTGTTTCTACCAATACTCCCTTCAATCATTCCAAGGTCATATTATATATATTAGTCACAAAAGGTAAATTCAAAGTATTGGGAAATAAGTCAGAAACAAGATCACATCACATCATCAATTGTCATTGCACACATGGGATTGCTTCTAAAAATGCAATTTTATACTTTTAAAATTCGATATTAACATTCCAGAATGTTTCTTCCTAATGCCTCCTGTTACTTGACTAGCAGCCAAAAACTAAAAGGGAGAGAGCTGTCTTTCTTTTCAGGATTGTAGGGCAATAGGAATTAAAATTTCTCATCTCCTTCTTCATTTGGTTTGGGCAGAGGTAAGATAAATAGCAGAATGGGTGGTAGGAAAAATAAAAAATAAGTGCCTGTGGGGAAAACAGAAACAATGTTAAAGTCTAGAGTAAGTCAATAAGCCTGTCTGGCAGAGGATTCTCCTGTGTGTTTTCCTGTTTTATGGTCAGAAGTGCATTCCATCCTGCCTGCATTTGATCCTTGGCACATTTGTAGTGTGGATGCTACTGCAAAACACATACATTATTTCTCATTTACTGGTATAATGTACTCTGATAGATAGCATCTTAAAAATCCTTACAAACATTTTACTTACCCTAGTGAATAAATTACAACAGTTTTAATTTTTTTCAATAATTTAATTTTCATAGCATGAAATGTCAGATACAGTTTTACACTTAAGACATCTAAATTTTATTAAAAAATGTTAATGTTAAACAATATGCTACATATATAAGCTATTTACTTTTCTTAAAACCCTCCCCAAATAAAAGTTTATTATATTTCTGCCAACTATAAAGCTAAAACTGTTATGAAAAATATTTCACACTGTAATTGGTCATAACATAAACCTGAAATTTAGTGTGTTTCTCATATTTAAAGCTATAACCTATGAGTATAAAAACTAAAACATGAAAATGTGGTTTTTCAACTTAACACATAATATATATCTATCTATTACCTTTATAAATATTTGTAGAGATAAATTTTTAAAGATGAATTTTCTTTAGGAGTTGAAGATCTGTTATAAAATAAATGAGTTTTTCTATAATTTACTTTGGGCAGCTATTACACTTATATCTTTAATAAAGGAATATGTGTTCACTTCTTATTGGTAATATCTGCAATAAACCTCTGAATTGCCAACAGCTTTATTGATGTTGTAGTGTGTGGAATGCCATGAACATGCTGAATTTTAGCCTGTATTTCAGCTGTTCCTATGTACTTGAGCTAGTTTCAATATGACTTTCTCACCACAACTGTTAAACAGGTACTTTCTATGTGCTAAACGGATTAGAAACGCTCTCTCCTGCCCAGGCCAGGGATCAGATAACAAATCGAGTACATTCAGAAAAAGATAGTTACTGTCTCTTGTATCGTCTTAAGACGAGATACAAACGAACGGGAACAGTTTAATCATGATAGAAAGAAGCATACCTAGAGAAGTAATGACACACATTAACTTAATGCCTTGTCAAGTTGGAAAATGTAGAGCACTTCTAGCTCTAGAATGGTTCCTACAACTTAAGGTTAAAGAAAACTTTTTAGATAAAACTAGGCTTCTGTGTATTTGCCATGTCAACCTAAAAATGAGCAGTAGATGGTTAAGTGTGCGAATGATTCAATTTCCTGACAAAATGAAAACTCTAGAATTTAAAACTTAGGAAACATTAATAGTTAAAATGAGGTTTTGTTGTTAGTTAAAATCTTTGTGTATTTCATGAATTCTGTTCTTGAAATTAATCACTAAAATGTAGCTCTGAATCCAGTGTTATCAATGTACTTTTTTCAATAGTTTCTTCATTTGAATATGTAAATGGAGATGGGGACTTTTCTCTGTTCCACCAGTCCCACTAGACTGGTTTCTCTCCACCAAACGGGTCCATGCAACCGCTTATGAAATAACCATTCCAAGGCTTAATATCAATTACAATTGTTTGATCAATATCTCATGTTTCTTACTGGCTAACTCTCTCTTATAAATAAACCCATTAGTTGATGTTTTACTATGAGGCTCATGAGCTACATGGCATCTCCTCGACTTCTCCTTCTCTCTCTCCCTTTGTGTCCATTTCCTTCCGAGGTATATTCTTCCTGATCATTGGCTGAAACAGCTTTATCCATCAACCAATAAGAGAAAGACATAATCACAGCATATGGAAGAACATCCTACATCATCTAAGGAAATATATCATTAGTTTTTCTAATATGCAATTAATGGACATGTAATTCTTTATAATTTACCTGTTTTGCTTATGAAAATTATAGATGTTTAAAAGAAAAATGATTTTCATGAATTATATGTGGCCTACAGATTCATCATTTTCATTTTATACATATTCTGTGTGTTTTCATTAGTATATGATTAAGAAGTTTAGTCAATTAACATTTCATTTTATTCATAATGCATCTAATATATTTTTAATTAATTATAGTCTCAGCTCTATAAAGCTTAACATCCATAAAATAATGTTCATAGTATAATTTAGTTATTACCATGAGGTGTCTATTTTCATACTCAGGTGAAATAACACTTATGATGTATTCCATTAGGTTTTATCCAAAAGCTGGGGAGATAGCTCCAAAGTTAAAGCACATGCTATTCTTACAGAGGACAAGGTTTCCATTCTAGATGGTGCCTCAGAACCAATGTAACTCCAGTTCTAGGGTATCCCAAATCCTCTTCCTGCCTCCATAGGTACTACATACATGTGGTGCACTTACACAATAGAACACTTATACACATAAATAAAAATAATTGAATCTTTAAAATGAACCATATTTTAATCATTTTACAAGTGAGCAGCTTTCTATTTTTGTTATGATTGTGTAATATTTTAACCACAATTACACATTTTCTTTTCTGTAGCTTTTGGTAGTTTGCATTAAAACATTAATTACAATATTTCAGATAATATAAATTTGTTGTGTATTTTTAAAAGTTCTCAGGATCTTTCAGGTAGCATATTGCTTTGAGGAGGAAAAGTAATAAAGGACATCAATTGCTGTAAGCCCTGATTAAATACATTTTAATTCAGTTTTTGTGATTATTTCAGGTCTGGGAAGCTGGAAAACGAATGAGAGGTCTCAGTTTACAATAGGTAAACTTTAAAAACAAATAAAAATAAGCTTTTAGTGTTCTTATTTATACTAAAGAAATTACACTGTCGTAAATATAAAATTGGTTTAGATGAGGTCAGGATAAGAAGAGACATTCAGGGGTACCTTAGGAGATGTTGGTATCTAAGGGATCAGTAGGGAGGGTCTGGAATCTGGGTGAATGAGAGAACATGCTCTTTTGAGAATCACTGTTTCTGCTAAAGGTGTCACCCCAGCAGGATGGACACAGTATAAACTCTCAGTACATCTCCAGCCATACTTGTTATTCATGTTCAAGGCCCTGGGCAGAGCTCAGACAGATACATCTCATACAGGTATAACTTCTTCCTCTAGTTTCCAGCTACAGTTTTCAATCCTGTAGCCTCTTGGGAAGTCTTAACATTGTATGGTAAGAAGCTTATCCTGAAGAAAATTCTACTTAAAAGCACACTGGTTAGGATTCTCCTCATTTTCAAGTTATTAAAACCAGTATAATTTAGTTTGTTCTCTTTGAATTAAAGGTCCAGAGGCAAAGCTATGTACTTTGCTCGGGAGAAACTGAAAACTTAATTGTCTCACTGGAGACGGCTAAATTTCCATTCTGGCTGTGGTTCAGTGGATTGTAGCCTGGATTTGTGACCTGGAATTGTGGAAGAGACAATTGTGCCTTGTGTATCCTAAGTTGCTTTTGCTTTTCTAGCACAGCAACAGGTACAGGAATGAATCCATTGACAGAAGAAAAACAGTGTAGACCTCAAAGAGAGCTCCAGATTCTTATATAGTTGACTTCTGCGTGTGAAGGTCTTACTGGTGTCTAAGAAGTTCCTGGGCATGAGGTAACTTTTAGGGTCCTTCTGAATGTTTACATGACTTTTTTCCAAGGACTATATTGACTACTTAGCATTCTTGTCACCTATCAAAATTGGTACCTGAGGTGGCCATATAATCAACCTTCAGGAAAAGGAAGCAAGTGTTCCTTCTAACTTATGTCATGCCTCTCTCCATTTTGTTCTAGATTTACCCATATTTCCTGATTTGTAAACATCCACAGCATTTTTATCACATCATCAATGCTGTGATAAAAAAGAAAGAACACATTTCTCCCTGTGTGCCAAAACCTTTAGTTTTCTTCTCTTGTTAATTTTAATAGTAAAATAAAGTTTCATCTGCATACAATCACACCCATTTATATTATTATCTGTTTTTTATTCATGCTACAAGGGCAAAGTCAAATACCCATAACAGAACCTCTATGGGCACAAAGGCTAAAATAATTGCATTTAGTGAAAAGAGATGCTCAATTTGACACCAGAGTACTGCAACCAAAGCCCATTAATGTATTAAATAATATTGGAATTTCATTAAGCACTTCATCAATTATTAGGTTTTATTTTTACTAAAATTATGTTTTATAGATCAACATCTCTATTTCTCTAGACTCCTAGGTGGATTCGACCACCAATATACTTTGCTTAACAATATTTGATTTTCTTAGATTTTATGTGCCAGTAAAGTCATATGGTATTGGACTTTCTGTTACCTAACTTACCTCACAAACACTCGCGAATAACAGGACTTTCTTCCTAATGTTGAATGATGAACAGTCTGTCCACTATTATAAATAACATATTTTTTATAAAAAAAAAAACATTTAGGATAAGCCTGGCGGTGGTGGCGCACGCTTTTAATCCCAGCACTCGGGAGGCAGAGGCAGGCGGATCTCTGTGAGTTCGAGACCAGCCTGGTCTACAAGAGCTAGTTCCAGGACAGGCTCTACAAAAGCTGCAGAGAAACCCTGTATCGAAAAACCAAAAAGAGAAAAAAAGAAAAAACATTTAGGATAATAATGAATCCACATATGTTATGTCAAGATTCACACACAATAATCAATTGGGAATGAATGTAAGAGACTAACACACAGCTAGCTGCTTTCTCTGTAGAGCTGAGGGGCAGTTCAAGTTGACCAGCAGGCGGCGCTCCACCATACTTGGTGGATTTCTTAGGTCGAAAAAAATATTACCTTTTCTGAAAGTTGTTATTACGAAAAAAAACAGTTTGTAGCTGTGCTTTGCTATTTTTTGTTCTAGCTTTGCTATTTTCTTTTGGTAAAGACAAGCTAAAGTATCTCTGGAATAGAAATTCCTTGTTTGAGTTTGGTAAAATCAGTTCAGAGGAATCAGATAACGGTTTGATTGGATACCTTCAGGCACACGTGTGACTGCCTTTCTGCTTTAAGCATCCTTTATTTCTGCCATGTGCTCCTTTTCCTACTTGTGAGATTTATGGCGCAGTCGTCTTCCAAAGTACTAAAGATGCATGCTAAAGAAGTTTAAAGTTATTGCGGCAATTTCTCTCAGCTACATATTAAGGCAGTCCTGCCTCACCTATTAGGAGGAGCTGTATGTCCCTTAGATGCCTCACCTATTAGGAGGAGCTGTATGTCCCTTAGATGGCTTGCCTAGAATTCATTCACCAGCTCGAACCAACTGACACAGAAGCAGTGCTTTCAGGGTTGGTTATTAAGCCCGTGGATTTTCTGCGGCTTCTCTGACATGCCCATGGGATCTTAAAGCTGCAGAGATGGGGATTCCAGTGTCTTCCTAGAGCAGTAGTTCTCGACCTTCCCAGTGCTGTGACCCTCATGTTGTAGTGACCCTACAACCATAAGATTATCTTCATTGATACTTCAGAGTTGTAATTTTGCTACTCTTATGAATCATAACATAAATGTTTTCCGATGGCTTAGGAAACACCTGTGAGTTTAGGGTATGGGCACAAGTGGGTCACAACCCACAGGTTGAGAATGTCTGTCCCATAGGAAACCTCACAGTTTGGAAGGAAGCTGGTTTTGTACTTGCACCTCAGTAAGTGGACATATTCTCTAGATCTAGTAAGATAAAATTTTAGACCTCAAAGACTTGAAAACATTTTGCATTGGCCGCAAAATAGAATTTCTTGGAGCTAAGACGGACTCTTACAGTGGCACAAAATGGCTGGTGGTAGTGATCAATTTTTAATACAAGTCATTTAAAAAATACAGTAAAAGGTAGAAAATGCTAGTAAAGAAGGGGACTTCTCCAATACATATGCTGAAAAGGATCTCTGAAATGATGCTTTTTGTACAAAATACACATGAGAGATACAGGAAGGAGAATATTGAAAGACATAGTGTGGTCTCAGGTAGGGGGTCAGCAAGCTTCAGAACCAGGGCCAAGTGTCGCATCATCTAGAATATTCTTTGAACTCTGTCAGGCAACATTTTTTTTTTAAAGCTTAGAGTTCTTGTGCGTTTAATTCTTATTTAAAAGAAAGAGATGAGTAAATTAAGAAGTAAATGTCTTTCTGAAAAAAAAATGTGTCTGAACAAAGGCCGAACAAAGGCTGTTGAGAATGTTGGAAACATGTTTTGTATTTCTTTTTTCTTTCTTTCTTTTCTCTTGAAAAAGAGCATTGTAAACAAAGCCCTCCCTCAACTGTGAGGGTGAATAAAAGTTAGAGCCTTAAGAGAATGCTACAGTATTTGAGCCTTTGGAGCATCTGAATATGTGACAGTTTAAATTCTCTTCCTGATCTTCTTCTCCTCCCCAGCTAACACTCAGGTACAGGGAACTGTTGTAGAAAATATAATCCCCCCCCCCAAAAAAATAAAACCAAAAAAAAAAAAAAACAAGGGAATAAAAGTAACAAGCTGTTGGATGTGAGTGGCTTCTTTTAGGTACAGCCAGCACAGCGCTCTTCCCTCCTCAGGTCTGGGGCAGAAAAACAGGAAAAGATAAACCGTGAAAAGAGAGGGATAGCTTTAAAATCTAAAATCAGCAATATTGCAAAGCAGGCCGCCTTTATGATTATCCAGAAAAATAAACTAAGGAAAGATCGTCTTCTTGCTTTATTCTATGAAGGCAAATTGGAAAATAATTAGGTAAATACATCTGTAGGCAAAGAGAAGAAGACGAGGAACATGCTAGGAAATCATAGACAATTCTATCATGACTAGTACTTGAAACAAAAAAAAAAAAATCAGCTCAAAACCAGTTGGCTGCAAAGGTGCCCAGGCTGCCTGCTCATGCCGGAAGTGCCATGTGTCTGGGAAAGCATGCCAGATTCTATTGGTGCTTCCACACTTGAGAGTTTCAGGTCATAAGCAAGACGGCAGAAACCATGAAGACATTAACTGCCCAGGTGAACATTCACGTCAGAACCAAATGAGAGCGCCCATGAAGGAAGGGGCGGATTTAGAACATGACTCTATTTATACTTCTCTGGTATTTCTGACCCTCAGTGTACTCACTGTGATTATGTTGTTCTTTGTTATGATACGGGAAAAGTATCTGAAGCACATTGTGGCTTTACTTTAAAATAATTGGGTACTGCACATTAAGTAAATTTTTAAAATTTATATCTACAAAACATTAAAGATAATAACACGAAACTCTGCTGGCTTTTATTGCCAAAAAGGAAAATTAAGAGGCTTGTTTAATAAACTCTTCAGAAATCGCAACTGCTACCTTAATACAACTCATTCCAATTTTCATTACATGAACCTTTAGTATTAACCCCACATATTTTAAAATATCAATAATTAAGATCCTTTATCTTATATTTGCATAAGAAAATATCTCTGTTTTTTATCCCTTAAAAGTTTAGAAAATCATGAAAAATATTTGTATGACAGAGTCACGTTATTTTTCATGTTAGTAGTTTTTATTTTTTATGTTAATATTTTTCATGTTAGTATTTTTCATGTATTTTCAATACAAAAAGCAGGAATATGCTGGGGCAGCTGTTGGTGTGCTAAAGTATATATGAGGGACAGAATTGCAAATATTAAATAGTTCCTATCTGTTGGCAAATATGAATAGTGTTTTATGTAAAAATATTGCCTATGTGTGCACCATAAAATGATTTTACAACTTCAAAGGTCCCTATCAAACCTTTTTTTGAAAAAAAAAATGCTTTTTATGCTTGTCTGTCTCTTTATGCTAGACTTTAAATGCGTTTTACTTTATTATGTATAAATTGAGACTTGATGTAAGTTGGGATTCTGTAATTCTAATGACATTCTTAACATTCACAATATAAGAATATACAATTTAGTATACATTACTAGAATAAAAATTAAGACTATTGTGTGTGCTCGTAGATATTTTGTTTGTATTCTCAAATACAAAGAAACCAAAACACAGCTTCCAGCCATCCGTCTGAAACTGTAACCTATTATAAAGTCATCATAATTTCCTAGGGTGCTATAGTTACTATCTTGAGTCTAATTTGATCTCTGCTTATTACAGTTCCTTCACTCAGAAATGGCTTTCTGGTGTACCTCAAATATCCCTTGCTTGAACTTTACCACATTTCATTTACCATTTATCATTTTTTAATGTGAAGGCAAAGATGGGCTATTTGTCAATTTCATTGTGATATGTAATATTTGTATACCAAAAATGAATCAATATTTTAAAATAAGAGAAACAATTTTTAAAACAACATAATAACGTGCTATTGATAAATTTGGAAATGATCCATTTCTGAAATACTATATGTGATCCTGTCCTCTCACCTTAGAAGCACTAAGTGAGTAGAACTCAGAGCCTTTCCTGAGATATTATGATATAGAGACACTCTCCATGCATACAGTAAGTTTGATATTTGTTGGTAGTTAGGGGACAGCAGAGGGAGAAGAATTTTTAAGTATGTCTGCTCATATTTAACTACCCTCAGGCACTTTAAACCTTGTCCATTCTTTATTCTAGTAAAACTGTCTTGGGTCAAAAGATACATCTGCATGAAGCTCTCTACACTGTCAAAGAGGAAATCTGTGCTGAGAAGCCTACAGGACTGATGTCAGTTTTCTGCTGAGTTATCGTTATCTCAATAAATAGTTATCTTTTTCACATCTACTGTGACTAGAGAATGAGATGTAGCAGCAATCTTTGTGCAATGCCATTTGTACACTAAATTTATGCTGTACATTTGCATGCTAAGTGCCTCTCTGGCAAGAGGAGCTCTCAGAAACAGCATGTTTATGCCGCCATTTGTGCGTAAATTGGAATTCTAAAGCAGACCCAAGTCAAACATGGATATGCGTCAAGGTGCTTATCTTAAGTCAAGCATGGACTCTACTTAGCACCGCAGTTGCTATTTTCTGAGTTTTTCGTCTTTGTTTTCCTTCAGGCATTATCATAACCCAGAGTTGTTTTTAATTGATTCTTTGAAAATCATGTTGTCTAAAAATTATGTTTTGTTAAAATGATATATTTAGAATTTCAGAGCAATCACAAAAGGTAGTTTAATGCAAAGTTTATGTAATTCATCAGACACTCATTTACATCCTAAAAAGAACATAGGACTGTGTGACTGGCCTGTTTGGCGGGAAAAGAAAAGATTACCTCTTTCAGCCAGGCCCAGAACTTGGAGACAGAGCTCTCTGCGTTGATTTTGGATCAGAGCCCCATTGCTCTTGACTTGTAGGGTTCTATGTCATTCTTCAGGGAATTGCTGAGTTGCAGTCGTCAGCCCTGTATTAACTTAAGTTTCTACAAATAATACAAAAGGAAATCTTGTATAAAATGTACAACTTGAATTATAAATATGTTGAGTTAGAAATTTAAGAAAAAATAAAGTATGTCATTCCCTTATATGCTTTTTACAAGCTAACTTTCCGGGTTTTTAGAAACTTTGTATATTCTTGATAGTTGTAGAAACTGACAATTAGTAGCAGATTACTATTTTTGTTGTTGTTGTTTTGATTTTTTTTGAGACAAGGTTTCTCTGTGTCTCTTTTGTACCTGTCCTGGAACTCATTCACAGAGATCTACCTACCTCTGCCTCCTAAATACTGGGATTAAAGGCGTGCACCCCCACCCCGTGGCAGGTTACTATGATTTTTCTAGTATTTTTTTTTCTAGTTAGCAAATACATACAGACACTATTTTATTATTAAGGTCTTAAATATTCTAAAATACATAAGGAAATGTGTGTTAATATTGTTAGTATGCTCCAATTTGAAGTGACATAAAATGATAACAATCTTTGTGAAATGATGTGCTGAAGTGTGTCTTCTAAAATTATATGAAGTTTTCCTCCTCCCTGAATAAGGGATTTTCTTTAGAAAGATAACTTCTGCATGTAATCCTGAGACAAGGTCTGTAGCTTGGCAGCGGTGCTCTCGTAGCAGCAAATGCTGCACTATCGACAGACAAGCCCAGAGAAAAGACAATATGAAGACACCGGAAAAAGATGGGCCCTTTAACAAAGAGTCTTCAGTACAATACATGAGTCACCAAAGATGAAAGGAGAGGCACCCCACTTTTAACTTGTCTGAGCTGTTTCCACTTAAGAATAGCTAGGAAATAGGAAGAGGAACATGCCAAGGATTCCCTGAGTGTGTGGGTTAGAAGACAGACATAGCAAAGAGTCCCATTGTCATCAGAAGATGTGAATCCCCAGGCAACCTGTGGATGCTGTTCACATAATTCAGGAAGAGAAAAACTGCATTGTCATTGAGTAAGTTGCCTACTGTTCATTGCTTGTTTAAGGCTTCTCTAGGGAGCTAATGTGTTACTGTGTATGAATTCATCATGTTAATTCTTCATATTTTCAGAAGATAAAACTTCAAATTAAAGCTTTTGTTATTATGAATTTACAAATGATTGTGCTCCTGTCACCAGAATGTCACAGGTTAGTTTCCTTTGAAAGATCACCAACGTCTACAAATACTACGATTCTGATTTCTTTGGTTATCATCTTTAATACTCCAAGTGTTAGGCTTGATATGGAATAAGTAAATAGATAAGATAAAAAGAAAGTCTTTGGTTACATTTTAGTATGTAATAAATGTTCTTCATTAAAACACACGAACATCAGGGTTCCCCACTCTATGCTTGGCCTTGAGAGGGAGGGAGGGGAGGTATGGGTGGAGGGGAGGGGAGGGAAGGGGGAGAAGGAGGGGAGAGAAAGGGGAGAAGGAGGGGAGGGAGGGGGGAGGAGGAGGGAAGGAGATGGAAATTTTTAAATATAAAAAAAAATAAACCATGAGGAAAAAAAAAAAAAAAAACACACGAACAACAATGGAGAAAAAGAACCAGGAGAGATCTTCACATCTCAGAACAGGTTTTATTGGAGCTCCCCACTAGTCACAGAGAGGAAAGACTAGGCACTCACGGGCACTTTTTCACTGACCTCTGGGGTTCAGAGGACTTGGGAAAAGCAGAGCCATAACAAGAAGGGAAAGGAGAAGCTTGGTGTTACTTTCCTGGTGCACGTATTTTAACTTTGAAAGCGATCTTTTAATTGGATAAAAACAATTCAGGCAATCTGTCTAGAACCCAACTGTTGGCACTTAACCTTCAAGCCCGAGATACCGAGTAAATGCTCCTTTGGCTTCAGAACAACGTCATATCCCTTCTGCAAATGTTTGTTTTTAAAGAACACAGCCCATTCCTTACCTTCTCAATGGCTGCTCTCAAATGTCTCTCCTTACCTCCTGTCTTCCTCATCTCCAGAAGAGAGATAAAGAGAGTTTTAGAAATGTGGTATTTTTTTCCCTCAGCTTAGATTTAATAACCTATTTTGTGGTGAAAATATTTTTTATTAATGCTTGTAGAGCATTGTTAATTTATAGGAAGAAAAGTAAACATAGTAATACGCCTGAAAACAGAAATCTACTACCATTTTTGTTGTTCATCCTCTTGCCCCATGTAAAAAAATCTCCAGATAATTCTCCATATCGCCATTGAATATTTATGTTGATAGGGGATGGTTTTCTAGGAAGCTCCTGTGTTCTAGATCAGCATGGATTTGTGAATATACTCAACATCTTAGAATAACTACATCATTTTCTACAGGTTGTTTGAGGACATCACTGTTGAACGCATACAAAGATTACACGTCGGCCAGTGCACGCACACTCACCACCATCGAGAATTAGTACAAGGGATAGAAAGAATGGTTAAGAGAAGGTTTGCACTGCCACATGCAGAATGGGTTTGTGGTAACATTCTAACGGTGGTGACGTATATCAAAATTCCTTACACAAAGAACTCTAACAAAGAAATCCTGTGAAGGGTTGTTGGAGAAAACCTACTTAAATATGAAAGGCACTCACAAAAGTGTAAAAAAAAAATAAGAAGAGTAAAATTGAGTTCAGGATTTAGGATTCTGTGAAATTCTCCAGGTTCAGGAAGCCTTTATATCTTCTGAAAATGAAGAGATTTTAGAGTGAAATTTATTTTGCTATTCCCTACACTTCAAAAAATGTGTGCATCGGGTTATTGACATAGAATTATCTTAATAGCCCACCTTGACTATCAATTTTACTACTAACAAGAAATAGAAAAACAATGGATCACAGAAATAGACAAGAAAATTTAGAGGCAGATCTTATGACTTTTGTAGAACTGGCTTCCCATCCACTGATAGGCTTTCATGTTCATTTAGAATAATACTAATGTGTATACCCATGCAAAACTTTAATGCAAGCACAGATGTAATAAATTTAAATTTTAATCTAATTTAATACTAGATAGAAAAAGCATATACAGAATGATACTCAGAAAACAAATACTTAAATATTAAAATTGATATTGTATATTAGTATTCTAACACTTAAAGCAAAATTAAAGTAAGTTTTGATTGAAATGCGTATGATTTTTAAAGTATGAACAATTTTAACAATGTTGCAAGCATTAAAAAGTCATCAACTGCATAAAAATAAAGTAATATATTTTTTGAATAAAATATTTGTTTGAATAAAAGTCAAGCAACTATATACATATACGATGTACATTACATATATTAGGTATGCAAGCAAGGTGAATCAAGCATATATTGTACAGTTATTTGTGTGTGCCTTTCATTGTTTTGTCTTTAAACATTTTTGAATGTGTGAAAGAAAAACTGTGAAAACAATCTTCACAGGAATAAGTTTCAACCACATTTTGGAGAGAATCAAATGGCAAAGTCTGTGCTACGCATTCTTCATCTATAACCTAACTCTATAAATGAATCTCTTGGAGTAGATTTAGTATTTGTAAGTATATATTTCATTATGTAGTACTGTAACAAAATATGTGTTAATAGTATTATAATAAATATTAATGATTATCAAGCACATCTATTTTAAGCCAAGATCTTATAATAACTTATGTCAACACTACTGCTTAAAAATATCTCATAGAGCACTCGGGAGGCAGAGGCAGGCGGATCTCTGAGTTCGAGGCCAGCCTGGTCTACAAGAGCTAGTTCCAGGACAGGCTCTAGAAACTACAGGGAAACCCTGTCTCGAAAAACCAAAAAAAATATTTCATAGAGTAGTAATATATTTCCAATGAAGGTGTAGGGGGATAAGGGAAGAAAGTTACTGATGGAAGACACAACATTTTAGCAGGACAGGAGGAATAATTTTCAAGAGTTTTTTGATACACGGCAGAAGTAAGTTTGGGATGACAGGCACAATATATTAGCCAATCCAGACACACTCTGTACTTTAAGGGCATTGATTGGGCTCATCAGCAAAGTTTCATAATGTATCTGAATTCTGTGAACAGTTTACTATCAGGGTCTCTACATACCTTGGTTCTGTTCCCCTCCATGCAAAAGACATTAAACAGGGGTAATATGTCTTCCATTCTCTTCAGTCTTCTTAGTACACAGTTATGCTTTAACAAATAAATCTATATTCGAAATTTGAAATTTACTTGTATGAAGCAATTGTTAATTTTCTACCTGTTTATGATGGAAACATTTGATGCTTCTTACTATTAAGAGTAATTACAATCCATTTAATGAGTCAATCATCATCATTGTGGGGAAGGAAAAGTGAGTGTTTTAATAGTGGTGAAATGTTAAATATATGTCCCGAGGTTATATTTTCAGAAAACCCATAATTGTTCCACTGGTACATTAGTGAAAGAGTAGAAATATTCTCAGTTTTAGCTGAAGTATTTTAAGAACAATCTTTCTATCTGGAATGAGCACCTAAGTCTTGCCTATCCTGGGAACAAGTTAGATTAAACAGGGCTTATGCATAAGAAATGTAAAATTATATTCTCAAGTAAACCTTTAGAATCAGTAAGGTATTTTGTTCACCTAATAGCAATCTGAATAAAAAGGCATGTTAGATTCTAGAGTTCATCAGAATCACCTTAATAGAAATTTTCAGATTATGAAGTTCATATTTAAATGTAACAAAATAAACAATCCCATTGCCTTCACTTATATCAATATCCTGACACTTTTCTTTGCCAAGTTTAGCTTTGACCCTTGGGGTAATTCTAAACAGAACTATGTTTCCCATATTTAAGATTACCTCCCTGTGCTTTACAGTATATGATAAAGAATCTATCTATTCATTACAGCAAATAATTCATTGCACAAAAATCCATAACCAGCACTTCTGAATGTATAATATTTGACAAATAAAACTCTATAATTCTTATCATGAATTTATTTACTAACATCTGTGGCACACCCAAACATCAGTCAGAGTCATTTTCATAATGAAGAATTTGAGTTGTTAAAGATATAGCAGCCATTCCAAAGGCATGTGTCCAGCTAGTAAGTCACAGAAGCTTTAATATATGAAAGTAGTTCGCGGGTCTAAAATATGTGGAAATAGAAGGCAATTATATGGGAAGCCAGAAAGATACCTGGGAAGAGATAACAGCAGAAGGCTATATGAATACAACAATCAAAAATATATGTGTGTGTAAAATGAAATTAAAAATGAAATGTATTATTTAGTACAATTAATGTATGTCTATATAAAAAAAGGACTAATAATGAAGTCATAAGTCTGGTTAGTATGGATACAGACTTCCCAACTCTGGGCAAAAATATTTGTATTTGTGCTTTATTGAACACATCCATTGCATTTTTGCATTGCATTCTTGTGACTTCAAAGTCTTTAAAAATAACTTTACCAGGAACTTTAAAAGCATCATTATGGAAGAAATTACCCTTTCTCATTATTTTGGTTTCCATGCATTGAAGAAAAATAATAAATGCCTAGTCCTTAAAGGTACCCACGGTGTTTTTCCCCACTCTGTGTCCTAGAAATGGGTTATTAAGAACAATGGGAAACCCTATGTGTTAGCCCTTTCCAGATATAAGCACAATAAAGAATCACTGCCTGCAGAACACACCTTATTTTTAACAATCACATGCAAAGTCAATCTTCCAAGAAATTTTTACTGTTTATAGGTATAAAAGTATATTTTCAAGAAAAAGCAAACCATTCCGTTGGATGACATATTTCTGTTAAATAATGACCAAATAGAGGATTGCTTTAAACATTTCTCTGAACATCATTCTGTGAATCTCCTAAGTCACGTTAATTCTTTTAACACACTTGAAAATTAAGATAACGTTTTTCTTAGCACACCCAGTAATATAAAACTTCTTTGCAAAGTCGTGTTTGTGCTTATCATTCTGAAATATGCTATAGTGAATTTTCTTCAAAACAGTACCTCTCAACGGAAAAAAAACTGCAACCTGAAGTTGATGGCACCAAAATTGTATATGATTCTCTTTGATGATAAAAAAAGCAACACTCAATGTCATTCAGATAATGTTGAGATTTTTCCTAATGGACAGAATATTAGGCAGAAAGAAAATGAGATTTTTTACATTACCTCCATCATCAACTCAGCATTTCCCTGTAGGTAGAAAAATCAATAGTAAACTATGTCAAAGATTGCCCTTGGTGTGGCATGAGACATAATTTTGTTGTTTCTGACTTCCTTCTGAAATGTGAAAAGCAAAAAGAAGTTGCAAAGTTTAAGTAGCTCTCTGCTGTTAATGTACTAGCCTGTTAGTATTTTTGGGATCTGAGGCTCCTCAACTCTTGCCTTTGACCCTGGAGCAGTGTTTATACTTGGGTGTAGATGCTTCTCTGACACCGATGATCATTCCATGACCTGGTGTGCTTCTCTGAAGAGTCAGGAGTGAATGAAACAACGATCAGCTCAACCCCTGCACAGTTTTGCTTGAAGTGGCTGAATTTCCTTCTTCTTCCTACAGTGTTCTGTTTTAATGGTTAACATTCACACGGTAAATTCTTGGTGGGTGCAGAACTGAGAATAATCAATGGTCCCAACAAGTAGATGCTAATTGAATTAATCTATCATGTTTTCTGCAGGTGATCACTGCAGCTTATGTACACATGGTAAGGCATAAAATTAATAATTAAATTCAACACATTTACCTGGTGATCTTACCTTAATTTGCTTGGAGTCCTGCTTAGATGTCTTAATTGAAAGCTCCCTTTCAGTGACTCTGGGGTATGATGCTCAAGGAATGAAGAGAATGTTGGAAGAAGGCCGCTTGTTTGTTCCCGGCCACCTAGCCCCGAAATAATCACACAGAAACTGTATTAGTTAAATAACTGTTTTGCCCATTAGCTTTAATTTCTTATTGGCTAACTCTTGCATATTAATTTGACCCATTTATATTAATATTGTATTTTGCCACGTGGCTATGGCTTACTGGCTAACCTTCCAGCATCTGTATCCAGCAGAGCTTCATGGCTTCTCCCTGACTCCACCCTTCTTTCTTCCAGCATTCAGTTTAGTTTTCTCTGTGTAGCTAAATTCTGCCCTGCTATAGGTTCAAAGCAGTCCTTTATTAACCAATGATATTCACAGCATACAGAGGAGACCTCCACATCAAGAGAAGGTAATATTAGCGAGAGAAATGCCCCGTGATACAGCAAAACCTGCAGTGGGAAACATTCTAGGGTGATATACAGTGGCGAATTTGGCTGTTAAATGTATTATTTATTCTTTCTTGTACAATATGAATTCAAAACTACTTACCATTTCCCCCACAAATGAACATAGAGTGACTTGAAAGCAAAGTATCAAGGGTGCTCCAACTCTTAGATGGTCATTCTGCCCCCCCTTGCTGTATGGAGAGATGCAGACATATATGCAATACATGGAGCAGAGACTTGTTATGCTACCATCTATTGCCTGGGACCTAAGAGAGCTCAGTCATAGGTTATATGAAACAGTGGATATTTGCTCACAGATGTGAGGATAGGAAACCAGCCCAGGTTTAAAGTTATAAGCAACAAGTTTATTCCAGACTCTGCTTTGAAATCTCCTCCTTTCTTTTCCTTAAAGAATGTATTTTGCTTTCAGTTGGTAGAATGAAAATAAGCTTCCTGTCCATTCTGATTTTTTTAACTTCTTTAGGATTTGAATTTGGATTTTAGACTGCATCTCTCTAGAATATTTAAATGAAAAGGAACACAGGAACCCAACTTCCCTGAAGTTCACAAATTACACCTGAGAAAAGTGAATGATGTTCATCGTGGCCTTTAACTGAGCTTTTATTGCTAATGGCCACATGAGTCCAAGCTAACCCTGCAGGAGGGAGGTTCATGAGATGATCACCATGTGACAAACCATTCAGATTGGTTCTCCTCTAAGTGATATAAACTGATAAGTCACAGTAGTCACCCGAACTTCTAGGAGACAGTCTTAGTAATTTTCCAATTATTACTTTGACTAAAGCTTTAATGTTGCTTTCACAGATTCTTTTTAACCAAAATAAAGCCACTTGGACAAAAGAGCCTCTGAATTCATGGCTAATTTTGTGGTAATCTTAAACACACAAGCATGCTTTGAAACTATTTTGGGCTAATAGATTACTGGTGTTGCATAGTTTATATCAGCAGTCTAAATTTCTTCGTAAAAGATACACCAGAAGGCTATGCTTCAGGCACGGTGGTGGATGCATTTTTGGCCATAGCGGTGACGGTAGAAGCAATCTCTGAATCAAACTTCAATGATATTTATAAAATAATAAAAAAATATTGCTAGTATGACTGTTACAATCTTATGATATACTTGACCATTTTAGTAATGGATTAAAGCAATAAAATGGAGAACACAAAAATCATAAAATAATAATGAGTATGATATTTTTGCAGTGGGTTAGAAATTCACTATTTATTGTTTTATTCAAAATTACTTTTAAAAAATGTGGCACTCCAAAGCAGATTGCAGAAGCGTTTCTTGAAACTATAAAAGGGCCAACCCTCAGAGCATGGTCAAAAGCTCCACAGTGCATAGATCTAAAGGGTATGACTCAGAGCTACTGTAGCAGCTCATCTTCCTTGATTATGTATTTCAGCAGTATGGTAGTCTCATAAAGTAAAGAATTAAAAAATATTTAATTCTAGTTTGGTATTTTTTTCTGATATGTAGCTGAAAGACAATACTTAATAAGATAAAATCTTCAAAGAATTAATTGACTTGACATTGGTCAACAAATTATAACAAATGGCAGGTATTAAACTGGAATAAATATATTCTAATGTGAAAGTTAGTGTTACACCTAATTAAATAGATTTCTTTTGATCCAAAAGCGTGTAGTGACATATAATATCTTTTAGGGCAAGTTGTCATAAATAATTCTGTTAACACCCCATGCTTCCTTGCAAAAATGGAAACAGCAACATCTTGTTACTGCTTATTTCTATTGCTTACTAAATAACTTATTCTCATATTTGAAAAATCTTGATTTTAATTTTGTCTCATGACTTTTACCTAAAATCATCACTTATGCATTTGAATAGCACATTATTTTTTAAGAATAAATGCCAAGAATATAAATTGAAATTAAATTAAAATTAAATATCTATTACAATCTCTAAGCATCATTTCTTACTGTTGAACATCACTCAAGGGATTTTTCAATTTGATTTTCTTTGTAGAGTGAATTGCTAATACCAGCATTTCAGAGATGTTTGGGGTTTGGAAAAGATGGCATAGTACACAGGAAGCCAGTGGTTCTGAGATAATCAATCAATTGCATGTATGACATATACATGTTTCATTCATGAACAACTTTGTGCTGTAAGCCTTTTTGTTCTCTCCTTTCTTTTTGCGATAGATTTTAAGACAATGATGAATGAACTCCCAAAATATACTCAGAACTGTGCATGGGAAATGTAAGAGGGGTTAATTTCAGAAATGGGGTAATGAGCAGTAGAAACACATATTGCACTATCATTTTAGTTAATCAGGTGCAAGACTGATCAACTCCCCTGAAATTATCATAGTAAGTCCACACGGTCCAACTGCTCTATATGTGACGCTATGAAATAAATCAGCTTTCCTGTGGAAATATGACTCTATAGGGAAGTCAGTATAACATTAAGGTAGAAGACAGAATTAATTGCATGTAGCTAATATTATGGGTATCTCTCAGTAATAGATAGGTTAAAGCACAAATCTAAGGCACCATAATTCTATGGAGATTCATGACCTTGTTTTATAATATAAGACAGTATGAAAATTATCTTTTCCCACTTGTAACTGAACAATACTTGATTTGATTAAATAATATTGTAGTATCCACAGAATAAATATCATTTTGTATTCCTAATAATAACAAAATATGGATCTCCTGAGAATTTGATTTTAAGTCAGTAAATAAGCTTAATTGCAAACGACAGAAAATTATGACTATGTATTTTATATTGGTGCAGATAATAGAGGTAGAGTTGAGACCAGAGACACACTGGAATACCCTTCAGTAAATTAAACCTTATGTTTTGATCTTATTTTGCTACCTTGAATACATAGAAGTCTATCATGAAGATGGTTTTCCTTCTAAAAGAGAGAGTCTCTGTCAGCCAGGTGTCTCTATGGAACATCGTAAAATTGCAACCTGTGATGGGCTTACAGTATGCATCACAAGTAAACTTTTAGTGTGCTAAGACACAAGAAGTTCTGTGACTGATATCAAAATATAATCAAGTATATATTGATCATATAATTATGAATAATATATACTATATAATAAAATCTCTTAGATGTTATAGAGTAAAGAGAATTCTTAGTTTTTATCTCATATCCTGACTTTAGAAGTTAGCTGTAAAAAGATTCTTCTTTGTATTTTTTTCCTTTTTCTGAAATAACTCATTCCTCTTTGATCTGGTGCTCAATGGAATTGGTTTATAAAATGTTTATCTAAATATTTCAACCTTATTGATATTGGGATCCTTTTTAACTGTATGATCAATCACTCTACAGGATTGATGCATAAAAGGAGTGAGAACCTCTTCCCATGTATCCATATTCTACTTTTAGAGATCCAGGACACAGATTAATAGTGGATGTACTTACTCATTTATATTTCCTTTATTGATATGCATTTCACCAAATCTTCTCTCATACTTCCCCTTTCCAGACAATACAGTGCTTGGAGTGGACAGGTCTCAGCAGATGATGTAAGGAGGTGAGGGAGGGAGCCAGGCCATGATGATCAGGAGAATATCGCAGTCTGACTAGCAGCCAGAGTGCTTCTTTGTTTGTACAGAATTTAGTAAGTGGTAATACATTCATTTTGTTCCAAAATACAGATTACATTATTTTTGTTTTAGGACATGTGTTTTACTTTCTTTCACTAATATTAATCTTTTAGTCATATTAATAAATTATGATAGAACTGAGTTATCATTTCCAATCATTTTCACTCATATTTTGACATCACAGTTAAACAGTTATATTTCATAACCAGTTTTATTCATCAATCCTATAACCCAAATTTTAAGAATCTAGAGATATATGACAAGCTGTTCTCAGGCTAGTTGCTTTTGTGACTAAAAGGACATTAGACCAAAACTACCTTCAAGCTTTCTTAGGCATACTGACATAACCCAATCAGTGTATTATTAACTCTTAGTTGTCAGAGTGCCCAAGAAATATCTTTAGGCCAAAGCTGTTGCATTTATTATTCAAATGTTGGCATAATACAATGTTTACATTTTATATCTTTATAGAATACATTTATTATATTTCTACAACGTTCTTAGCTCATAAATGTAAGTCTTTGTGTTCGAAAGGGGTAACTTCTAGTAATCTAATTTTGTTGATATATATGCCATTGATTGCCTGAGTGGGAAGAGTCATGCAACATGAACTGTGGCCAACTCCTCTAGCCCACCAAATTTTGTAACCATTTAAAGTTTATTGTGTTTTGATTATCTTGTTCCTGAGTAAGTACAGGGACAGATGTTTCAAGAATATCTCATAGCTTCATAAAGAAACCTCTGACTTCTTTACATTTGCACAACATCCAAGGTAGAAGAAAGACCTTCAAGTAGATAAAGATATCTCCCTAAAGTCGGGTGAATAGTATGCTCAAGACTATCCTAGGGAAGCTTAGAAATAGCATTCCTGGGAGAAGGCATCCATGATTCATAAGAAAATTTCTACCAATCCAATATTCCCAAGCTGTACAATTAAAAGTCTTCCAAATACGCAAAAGGTGGAGTTTGAACATCAAAGGTGGCATGGTGGCCATCATGTGGCTCAACTTTGCTGGATCTTTGCCAAATAGTAGTACTGGCATTATGACCTCTGCCATTCTCATCAGATATGGCTGTGTCATCTCCACCTTTTTTTGTGTGTGAACTTAAGCTCTGTCCTGAGACAAAAGAAGTGAGAGATTATAAAAATCCTTTTGTAACATGGGAAACCAAGGTGGATTCCAATTGAAATGAACTAATGGCTGTAATTTGTTGATGCCAAGACTGCATGTTTGTAACTACTTCAGAATTGTTTCATAGGCTAGGGAGTTCAGGCAACAGATTGTTGATTCATAGCATTTACCTGGGCTCCATTACCTGTGAGAAGTGGAAACAAGACAATTTCCTGGAGCTCACCGGGACCATTGTTAAGTTTAAAAAAAAGGAATTAAAGAACATTCAGACTTCTTAAACTGTTTACTTTGCCTTTAGAAGGGTACCAAGGCCTGTCATTAACTATGTAATCAATAATTTTTTGTTTTTTCATACTAGTTCTGTGTTTCTGAGGTATAACATAAAAATCTAATGATTCAGTCATACTTGTCAGCTTCTAAAATTTCCCCTAGTATTTTTCTTACATGATTTGTTCCAGATCCTATATTTCATGATCATTGGTATCACTTAAGTAATAATTTCCATGGAAGACTCCATTTCTTATACAGCTAGTTCTACCAGGGAATCACCATAATTTTTATTCTTAACATCAAATTTCACAAGAATTATTAAACTTTCCAAGTTCTAGCCTTCAGTAAGGGGCCCTTAACAGCAAGGAGTTCAAACATTAAACTTGTAAAGACATGCAAGAGTTTTGCAGCAACTTCCAGCAAGGCAATGAAGGGTCAGTCCAAGTCATCTGAGCACTGTGTTCTTTGTCAAGCTGCAGCTACGGAATGCTTGTTAGCACCAGTACAGGAAACATCATCTAAATTAATGATGGTCTGTTCTTTCTGTGATTCCCGAAACCTGATTAATTTAGTCTCTTATGAAACTTCTAGTGAACATTTACTCACAGAAATGACACACATACATACTTTAACAAAGATGTTTTCGTTAACATGAGTTAGTTCTTGTCTATTGAGCTTCTCTTGATATTTGAAAATCTTAGAAAGTTCATTAGAGAGCACTAACAAAATGCAACTTTATCTTTCATCATTGGTCACACAGCCTACCATGTTGAGGTAAATTATGGGTTTGGGGAGATGAGTGTATATATGTGCACATGTGATACATGTTGTCAGAAGCAAGGGCTTCACACATGTTGAACAGATGTTCTTCCACTGAGGAGCACTCTTAGAACCCATGATGAACATGTTTTTAAATGCCTGTAACAGCATACCTATTCATAATTTCATGGTAATGCTTTTGGAACATTTTCCCACAGTGTATTCATATAAGCTTTATACTGCAGATAAATGAAAAATAATTTGCAGACTTTGGGATTCCAATAGCATTATCCTTCACTCCTGAAAACATATATACAAGTAATATGTATACATATTAAGCTGGCTATATTTACAAAGATGTGTGTATGTACACATACATGTATATCTATAAAAAAACACAAGAAGAGAAGATATGAATTGGAAAGATTTCAAGGAGGGGTAATAAGTAGTTTTGGAGAAGGAAAAGAAAGGGAGAGAGGACAAAATTATTGTATAATCTCAATCATTAAATAAAAAGAAAAAAGTAAACTAAAATATAACAATGAAATCTGTGGACCACTGAATTGCTGACTGTTTAAACCTTTTCTACTGAGATGGTATGCTATCCTGGACAAGGAGAGTATACTGGCTTTTTTCTCAGTCCTGTGTTCATGATCAGAACACCTTTAAATCATTCTCAAACTCAAATATTCACTCCAAGATTATGTTACTCTTTTTCTAAGCTATACAGCTTCTGAAGCTACTTCGTGGCTTACTTATTGATATAGAGGCCACTGGCATCCTTGATATAAAAATCAAAATAATTATTCTTGTTTTACCACTTTAAGGGACAGTTTTCTTTTATTTATCTACTCATCTATTTGTTTATTTATTTATCAATCAACTTCTTTATTGCTTGTTTATTTGTTTTATTTCACAGTTGCACTTCCCTTTCCTCGTCTTCTCCCAGTCCCTACTCCCTACCATGACTCTGTTCCCCCACCCCAATCTACTCCTCCCCTGTTTCTGTTCAAGACAGGGAAGGATTCCCATGGATATCAACAAACCATTCCATATCAAGTTAGAGCAATCTTAAGATGACTTTTTACTGTGGGGTAATGCTTTTCTACAGTGTAATGTTTTTCACTTGTACTGATTTAACAAAATGCTAATTGACAAATAGCCAGATAGGAAATACAGGTGGGGTGGCCAGACTAGGAAAATTCTGGGAAGAGGCATGGCAGAGACACAGTTGCAAGCCAGACACAGAGGAAGCAAGTTGAAAGTTCCTTACTGGGAAAAGGTACCACATCACAAGGCTAAACATAGATAAGAATTATAGGTTAATTTAAATTGTAAGAGCTAGTTAATAATAAGCCTGAGCTAACAGGCCAAAAGTTTCTAACTAATATAAGCCTCTGTGTATCTTTGGGAGTGAATGACTGTGGGACCAGTCAGGACAGAAACTTCTGTCTACAACTTTTTTCTTACAAGAGAGACAAATCCTGTTCTTGTTTTTGCTTATCTGGGAAGCAGATGATCATGTAGATCAAGGGTGGCATGTACTTTAGAGAGGTTGCTTTTAAGGCTATTTTTCCTGATATCATAGACACTGATAACAAAAGTTAAAACACCCCTAAACTCACAAATTCTCTGTTGATATGTTGACATGCATATATAAAGTTTGTCCAGAGAGGTTTGTCTACTTTATAGATTTTTGAAAACCTGTAACATACTTTTAAATAATCATAACCTTGAGGTTACTAAAAGTAAATAAAGATTAGTATATATCAGTTAAAGTCTGCTTAGTTAAACTTTCCATCATATTCAATCAAGTGAAGTGTTAAAATGTGCCCTTAATGTTTCTCATGAGAAAGCCTTGATCTTGCATTTCTATCTTGCTTAAATTCTATTTGACATTCAATTTAAAATCTAGAGTACGTAATGAAAGTCCTTGTGATAATGACTGTGAAATAGCAATATAGTCTGACATTTAGTGAAGTGGATAGATATGTGTCTAACCTGGAGAGAAGATGAGAAGATTTAAAGTCACACTTTATATATCTGATTTCTCTCCCTATATTTTATCAGACTCTCCATAAAGTTGTCTAGGTCCTCCCTGGTTGGATATCTCTATGTAAACATTCCAAGGCTTCACATTATTTTAAAGATTAATGATACTGAATGATCTAAATGTCTTTAATATTGTTTAATACTTAAGAGTAATTTCTGAAAACAACAGTCCCAAATAACCTAAAGACTCACCTGTGAGGCATTAGGAGACTCAGATATGTCCATTATTTCAACCCAGTATCTTTTTCAGTTAACTGGAAATCTCAATTTTGGAATTTAACATGGATGTCAGTTCAGTGAGGAATTGTCTTTATTACCAAGCAACTAAGATGACTGTTGATTGAATTGGATTTCTCACAATTTGTTCAAGAACTTACTTGATGTAAATCAAATATTGCATTGACATATGGTCCTACACTTCTCAAATAATAGCTGGAACTTAAATAATTTAAAATTCCATATGAAGAGCTTGGTAAAAGACAAAGAAAGATAGAAGAGTCATGTCTCAAATGTTGTAGACCTTTATTTGAATTTTAATATGAAAACACTCACCTAAAATATTAACAATATTTAGGGGGTATGTATGATTTTTATCTGAAACATTCAGTCAAGACTTCTTCAATCACTTCAAACACTGTGTAGTGTTATACTTTTTTATTTTTCTAAAATAACAGTGTCCTCATTTATTCTAGCCAAGTTCAGGGTACTCATAAGAAGACCCTTATCGTATGCTCATCAATATCATTCAGTCATCTGTGTATGCAAGATGTTAACTCTTGTGGGTACTTTCCTTTTGTTAGAGGTATTTTCCTTCTGGCTCAAAGGGCACTTTCATTTTCATTGACTCACCCTAGTTGAGAACCTGAGTTGTCCTGAAGGACATCCTTAGATAACCATGTCTATAGATGGTTTTCAAAAGTAATCCTCCTACCTAAATGAACTGTGTTTCTATTGCATCTCTCTGACTACCCCCAGGCATCTACTGAGGCAAATACCTCTGATTTTTTTGTTTCTTTCCCACATGGGTTTTACCAAGTTCATAGACCCGACATAAGAATGAGACAGAGAGCTCTTTTCTTCATCCCTCTTTTCTTAGTGTATCTGTCAATCTCTGCTCCACTTACTCTTGTGTCTCCTGGGGAAAGACTAGGACTGAGAGCAGGCAGAGATTTTAAAACATGGTCATTGTGCTATTTTCTATTTGCTTCAGTTAGGTAATTATTTGTGGCTGTGGAGTCAGTAGTACCACCTCCTTGCCAGGAGGAACTTCAGAAGCAACTACATAAATGTTAAGACAAGAAAAGATGTCTGTGATTCTTTCATTTTTATGAACTTAATAACATATCATACTAAATGTGTAAGATGCCTTAGTGATCTGATACATATCTATCCCTTTTCCTTTACTATACATTATGAAGAATAAATTGACTTCTTAGAATATATTCTCTAAATGACTAAAATATTACATATATGCATGAATGTATATATGTATACATATACATACACACATATACATATTATTTGTGTGTGATCAAAATCTTAAAATCTTATATGCCCAAGAATATATTTATTTAAATATTTTTAAAGGATGATATAGCTACATGACAAATTTGGATGACTTGTTCTTTTCACACTTTAGAAGAGTTAGTATTTATCTGCTAGCATCTTAGGTCTTTATGTACTTCTGATTTTTCATCCTTTGTTCCATGTACCAGAAGACTTTGTAATATCTGAATTATATTTACTATACCATATTTAATTGTAGACATTGGTGGTATATTTTGGGACAGGATGTAACTATGTAGCCTATATATATAAACTCCTCCTATCCTCCCTTCTATCTCAGCTTTCCCTGTGCTGAGTCTGTAGGCCTACACCACCATATGGATACAAAGTTTTTAAACTATATTTCCTCTATGTATTAGTGGTGATAGGAGCACAAGGTGGAAGATGGACAAGAAAGAATCCTTAGTGGTCCATAACTCTACTTTGTATTGGATTTCTGGCCTACAGTAAGATTAATTTGAAAGCAAAACTGAAAATGGTGATTAGTAGGAAAATTTTGGCCGTTTGTCTAAATGCACAGACCTTTGTATGATATGCTGCCATTTTAATTTTTAAAATTTATCTCTAATAAAACTAGAAAAATCTCTGTCATATGTGATGTACTGGATAGTTTTATGTCAACTTGACACATGCCAGAGTCACCTAAGAGGAGGGAATCACAATTAGAAAATGTCTACAACTCATAAGAGTGGGTTTTGGGTAAATCTATAGGACATTTTCTTGATTACTGATTGATGGGGGAGACCTCAGTTCATTGTAGGTGGTACCATGCATGGACTGGTGATCCAGGGTTCTATAAGAAAGCAGGTTGAGCATGCCAGGAGGAGCAAGTCAGTAAGCAGCATTCTTCCATGACCTCTGCATCAGCTTCTGCCTCCTGGCATCTTCCCTGTTTAAGTTCCTGTCCTGACTTCTTTGGACAATGAATAATGTTATGAAAGTATAATCTAAATAGACACTTTTCTACCTAGACTTGTGCTTTGATCATGAAGTTTAATTTTCACAATAAAAACCCTAACTATGAAATATGATAAAACAATTTCTGTTAAGATAATCCATTAGAGAAATGATTAAGGAGTTTGTGTGTGTGGATGGTGTATGGATATTTTGTCTTTTGTGTATTTATGTAGGCATTGTACAATTGTCTTGCTTTATTTTATCAGCATTATCAAAATTTACATGAAATAATCACATCAAGCTTTGAAATAGAAGAGTGAGGGGAAGCACAAAATGAGTTCTGGAGGGAACATTCATTTAGTTCCCCTATACTGCAGGGGTAAAAGAGGTTTTTATGAAAGGTGGGTTGACTTGACACTGGACCAAATATCTGTAGTTTTTCTTCTTACTAAATAGAATCCCGGTATGGTATCTTTGGTAGGAAAGTGACTGAAGACAACCCTCAGAGAAATATATTATCTGAACTATTGTTCAGGGAACCAAATCAATCTTGGTAAAGTGACTAAGTTGCTTCCTAGTGATGCCTGCATTGTGAAAAATAAGAGCCACATTACCTCAGAAGCTGCAAAGAATCCTAGATCTGTCTCACTAAATTAATTGACCTTGCATGTGAATTGAGAAAGATTGCCAGAGGCAACATGGCCTAGAGGAGTTTAACCTGAATGCAAAATGCAGCTTTTAAAGGGAAAGCTGTTTGGCTTTAATAACAATCATGGTATTATTGTTTGGCTTGGAATAAGCACAGTGGACTGCAAAACAATCCTGGTAACAGTTGCTAGGCTATTATTAAGGACTAAATCAAATAAGAGCATGGTGAGTGTGAACATTTCCGTATCTTACACAGCTTGAAAACTATCTTGAGAAATCTCTCCCCTAAAGTATAATCTAGATCTATAAGCCTGTAGGATAAAGGTGTGCCAGAAAGAAAAGAAAAAAATCTTATTTGCACCCACACTAGGACTAGAGCCCTGTGGTATCAGTTTCACTCCAATGAACATTTATTCTTATAACAAAACCCTATTATCCTTCCTGTCTTTGGTCACCGAGCTAGGAAAAAGGCCAATTGGTTCTAGGAGAGAAATGAGAGGAGCCTGTGAAACACTGAACACTTGCAGTCAGTGTGGTGTTGGTTAAAATGGCTCTCAGTGTGTTGACAAAAACTGAATTATTTTCAGCACTGAATATTTATTATCCCACAGAACACTTGAGCAGTCCTGGAAGGACTTACTTAGGAACCTACAAAGAAATTGAATTGAAATGCACAGCATAGGGTCAACTGTGTGTTCTGCTCCTGTTCAACAACACGTCACATAAAATCCCAAGAGGCAGATGTAGGGGTAGAGTGATCACTACAATATTGGCTCATGTCCAGTTAAATTTAGAGTGCTCTAATTTTAAACTAATATCATATTAGGCATCCTAACTAAAGCAATAGCTTAAATCTAAAGCGTGATCATTTTTATTTTCAAGGCACGTTTTATTGTTATTTTATTTTAAATTACATTTATTTATTTCTGCTTGTGCATGTATGTTCATGTGTGCGTATTTGTATATGTGTATATGTGAAGAGGCCAAAATATTACCTTGTAGGGATCTTGATTGGGCTCCATTTCTCTGCTCATTATGGAAGTAAAAGGCAGAAAACATTCTCCAAAGTGAAACAGGTAGCAAGAAGGAATACCTCAGATTCCGTGTACTGCAGCAGACAAAATCAGCCTATAAAGAAAGGCTTTTGCTAAGGCCGAGGAAACACACACTTCCAGCAGGTGCACAGAACAAAAGACCTTCTGGAAAGCACAGGGGCAGGGCCCAGGAATCCGAAACCCCCGCATCTTCTTGAGAGCTGGGTATATTTAAAGTTTTTGAAGGATTTTCCTTCACTAATTTAAGCTTGGTCAGTTTGAAGAAAGACTCCTCAGGTTTGGTAGAAAGAACCTTTATCAGCTGAACCATCTCAAGGGCCATGTCACGGTGTTGCTTCCAAACACTGATTATAGGTACTTATCACCATACCTTGCTTATGTGGCTTGGAAGATTAAAGTCAGGGCCCTTTTCATTCTAGCCCAGCACACTAGATACAACTGAACTGTATCTCTACCCCAATTTAGCAATAAGTTCATATAGTGACATCTCGTAAAGTCACTTGTCAATTTGCCTTAGAAAACAGGTGATGTGTTTTAAATCAAGTCACATTTTAAAACCTAATGGTGACACCAGTTTTTAGGGTTCAACAGTCTATGTCCCATAATCTGTTTTCATGAAGATCACAAGCCAGACAACTAGCTGCATAACGGGTATTTAACTGCGCCTTAAGAGTCCAACTCTTAAAAATTCCTATTAGGTTTCAAATAAAGGTGCCATAACAGGCGAAGGAAGCTAACATATGAGGGTTAAAAAGACTGCTCACCAAATAATCCTTCTATCCATGTTTCTTTATTCTTCTTCTTTTCCTTATTCTGCTTCATACCCACATTTCCTGTAATATATAACCTTATAACCTGCAAACCCCCAGCCCTGGCAGGTTCCAAGACCAGAATTCATTTTAGAATTCATTTTCCCCATAAAAATCATATAAGAATTCTCTCTCTTCTCTCTTTCTCTTTTCTCTCTCCCTCCCTCCCTCCCTCCCTCCCTCCCTCCCTCCCTCCCTCCCTCCCCCCCTCCCTCCCTCTCTCTCTCTCTCTCTCTCTCTCTCTCTCTCTCTCTCTCTCTCTCTCTCTCTCTCTCTCTCTCTCTCACACACACACACAGATCTGTGGCTGTCAGCTCAGAAGTAGGAGTGACTTAATGCATGTTCAGTGACAAAGAGAGTTAAGAGAGGAATTAAGTCATCAGGGAATTCTAGAGGGGAAACTAGTGTGCTAAACTATATTTTTAGGTGGTTACATAAAGAACTAAAAGTTTTTTTTTCAGAAAAATTGCTTTTTAAGTGCATCACTTTTTTTTTTCTCCCAGCATGCATAGAGGATGTCGGGTAACCAGGCAACTACCCAAACAGTCAGGGGGAAGCTAATGGCTCCTGATCTGATAGTATGCTGCAATTTCTAAAACCTAGGACTGGAGTGTATACTTATTTCTCTAAGCAGTAGAAACAAAGAGGAGACACAGGCATGTAAGCTATCAGTTCTGGAATATGTTATTATCAACCATTCTGATATTAGGTGTTGTGGGTTTGTGGCCCCAGCAGGAAGAAAGTCTTTCTTTGGGTTAACATACATGGTTAACTATCTCTTCTACAGTATTTGAGAATAAAACACAAGCAGTAAATTACCTGAACTAAAATCATCAGAAAACTGAGGTGAAGGTGAGCATCAGGAGTTAGGAATCTTTTAAGTGAGGTAAAACCAGGGTATACATATTCTTCTATCTACCCAAGCAGCTATGAATCACAGCTTTGGGCACATAGTAATTCTATGCCCTTGGATATCTACAAACATCTTAAATGGAATGTTCCTACCTAGATCCTATGACCAAATGCCTGTTGATTGCAGGAAGGCAGATCTCTGTGTTTACCTAGGAGAAACGAACGCAGGCCTGGCAATTGAAAACTGTTTTCACCTGTAGCTAGGGGAATGTGATCAGTAAACGTCAAAAGCACAGGGAACATTTCAGAACTTGGGAATTAATCCCCAAATATGTAACAGAAGGGGAGTCAGCTACAGCAAAAATCTACAACAAAAACCAGCCATTTTATTCATAAAGCAGTAATGCAAAAAGCACTGCCTTTTGGTTTGATGAGTCACTTGTGAAAGGATGAGTGAATAATTACTGTAAAACATTGAGACTTGTCATAGGTATTAGTACTTTTAAGCCATGTTTTTAAAATTATAGATCTCCAGAATGCTGCAAAGATAGTGCAGTGACATTGTCCACACCCTCGGTTGGGTTAGCTCTAATGGTTATACTTATTTTAAGTATAAGAGATGGTACAATGTGAATGCAAAATTTATCATGAGGGACCCATAGAACTATAAAGATAACTATGTTATCTCTAACTTCTACACATTACTCCTATCCTCTCAGATATTCCACCATCACACTCCTTATATAGAAACTCACGGTGGTCTACAGAGTTCAAAAGCCCATGTCAGCAATTACTCCTGAGGGTCATCTTCAGCTTCACTCCCTCCCATCTGTATTGGAGTTATCAATAACATGTCTACTCCATCTTTCCCTGTAGTCACTTAGATTCCAGAGACATCTTTTTGTTCCCTTTAGTGAGCTTTTTGTTCTGTTGTGATTTGGGTAGTTTCATTTTATATCTTTCTGACTTTCTAATTAAGTCCTTCCTGTGTTTTTTACATTTTTCTGTTGAAGATTTTTCATCTGAGTATTTTGTTTTCCATCTACCACGAATCTCAAATTTTTTTGGAGGTTTCAGCACCACTCTCAGATTATAGTGTCTTGTTATTTTCAAATTATGCTGAAAAACCAGGGACGTTATTTAATCTCTCTGATTTTCTTCTTTTTTCATAGACATGACTGCTTCCTAATTCTCCTCCCTAAGCCTCGGGTAGCATTATTGAATAGAAGTAGATATTCCTCATCCTTTTTGAGTAAGGGACAAGTAAAGGAACTTCTTCCTTTCGTGGCATAATCCTCCAAGACTTAGGGAGGAGATTGATGACTACATTGTGGGGTAAAAGACCATCATCCCTACAGAGCCTGTATCAATAAGCATGGAAGTGGATCTTTGTCATCATTTGTGGGTAGTGTAGATTTTCTACTGTTAACATTTTATTATTATAGTTATATCTCTTATTGGCCCTTTAATTAGAGAAAGCTAGATTTTGTAAGACATTTATTCTCATTTGCCTGATGGTATTCTCAAGTTTAAGGATTCTATATGTAAGAAAGAAAAATAATGTAAGAAAAGGAAACACAGTGATATCATGTTCCTTTTGATAAACAAATGTCTGGAGATTGCAATCTCCTTTTTCTTTACTATTTAGAGTCTCATTCTGCAGATTTTAATTAGAAATTCAATGTATCAAAGACTGTAGTCAGAAGAAAACAAGGCAGAACCACATCTATTCAATCTAGAATAAAACTGGAAGCCCTTGATAGAACTTGGATATTGTGGGCACACCTGTGACAACAGGCATAACAAAAGAGATAGAAGATGGGGGAAAAAAGTGCTTAACACTCCAGACTCAACAGACTTGTGCATATTTCATGAATCTCTCTCTTATTAAACTGATAAACATGGCTTTCAATATGGTGGGAGTTTTAACTGGCAGTGATCCAGTAGGGTTGCTGTGGGTGATGTGTGTGAGATTACTTCATCCTTTCAGCTCAGAAATATTCTCCACATCCAGATGAAAGAAGATGACACTTGGTTATATGAGCAAAACCAGATAGTGTAGTCAGAAATTGAATACATACTCGATTTTGTTCATATTCCTCAGTTCACATTATAAGATATGAAGATACACTAGGGTGTTTACAAATGGTATTTATATTTTGTATATTATAAAGATTATATCTATAATATAAAGAGAAAATTAGTGATAATTAATATGTTGAACTCCCTAAGCCATGTAATGTAAACCAATCTAATAATTTTCCTTTCAATATAGAACTATTCTAAAGGTTTGTTTTTCTAGATAACACTGATTAATTAAGAAGGTGTCTCATGACTTCAAAAGGACCTCTCTCTTGGTTTGATATCCCTTAAAATGCAAGGGAGTGGGCTATGCATGGTTGTTGCAAGAACATAAAGTAGAATTTGTAGGTGCTATAAATGAAGACACTTATCATCTACCCTAGCATTTTAAGATCACACACACACACACACGTATATATTACATAAAACATCTAATTTTATTACATAAAATATCTAATTTGAAAAGCATAGAAGACAATGACAACACTTTGAGAGAGGAAGTCTATTTGATTACAAACAACCTGTGGAAAATGTCATCCTGTAACTGCCATTTGAAGCAATAAACAGTGTACATTTACTGGGTAGAATGTCCTCTTTTGTAATCTGCAGCATCCTTTTTCTCTTACATGTGTACGTTATGTATCCTTTGGGTGTTTGTCACGAACAGCACAGCTCATGAGCTTTCCAATGATCAGCTGCATAGCGCCCTGCCAACAAAAGGGCCTCTCCTTTGTCTCAACACTCTCATGTTTTTACTTTAAATTTAGTACTTTTGAGATAGGTTATATACATTTTTTTGTCATGTATAGATTGCTTTACCTTATGGACTGATCTTCCCTTTATGTCCAGAATGAATTTTCTGTTCCACTTGCCAAGTTTCCAGGAAAACTTGAAGACACAGCCTATATATCATTTTATCTCTGAAAAGTGTTTCACAAACCCCACAGCTAGAAGGAGCTATGTGACCATTTCCTAAGCATCTTACCTTCTTTATCACTTGGAGTCATCTTGCATAGAAACTATTTTATTATGATTGTTTTTGTATTCCAGGTTTTTCCATATAATTTTTACAATACTGTTTATTGATTATTTTGCCCTTGATAAGTTTTTCTGTATGTCAGGTAAAACATAGATTTATGAAATATATAATTAAATCAAGAAGAAATGAACAAATAACTATAACCAATGTGTATATCTTTGGCTTTTAAATATTAAGAATATATATCATAAATTCATTATTTATTTACATGTGGGCCTCTGTGCATGTATATGTATTTGTACCATGACACATGCATGATGGCTAGAAGGTAACTCTTGGGAATCCATTCTTTCCTTACACCATGTGTTCTGGGGCTCAAACTCAAGTGTTCTGCTTTTGCTTTTGCGACAAGCATTTTTGCCTACTGAATGACCTAACCTTGTGGAATTCAAAATTGTTAAATACTTTGGCTAACTGTTTGCTTGTAATGTTTAATAATATCTTTTATTATTCTGCCCAATCCTGTATTTCATCCTTATTGGCAAAATAAAACAAACTGTCCATAAAATTAATACTTGAAATTGAATTCTGCTGGCAAAGTCCAGAAGCTTAACATTTCCTAGTGTGCTTTTCTGCATGTCTCCACTAATCTGTCTTTCTGATCATAGTCACAGCTGGATTCTAAGTCCCTTAAGAAGTTTCTCTGGACAAAAGTGGAGCTTCAGTGACAAAATTTAGTATACTAAAAAAGTTAAAGAGCCAGAGATGCCATGTGTAATCATGCCTTTTAAATATTAAGCCTAGTCAATAAAGTACCGTGATCCTTAACTTAGAGTGCCATTGGCTATATCTATTAACTTGGCTGTGTTGAGATGTTTGCATATGTCTGAACTCCTCAAAGTGAACCTCTAAAATATGAGAAGTTCTTTCCACTCCAATTTGCATGCAAATGGATGGAAATAGAAAACACCATCCTGAATGAGGTAACCCAGGCCCAAAAAGATGAACATGGGATGTACTCACTCATAATTGGTTTCTAGCCATAAATAAAGGACATCGAGCCTATAATTCGTGATCCTAGAGAAGCTAAATAAGAAGGTTAATCCAAAGAAAAACATATAGTTATCCTCCTGGATATTGGAAGTAGACAAGATTGCCGGACAAAAAATGGGAACTTGGGGGTGGGGTGGGATGGGGGGATGGGGGGATGGGGAGAGAAAGTGTGAAGTGGAGGATGGGGAGAGCTTGGGGGAATAGGATGGTTGGAATATAGGAAGGGTGGATATGGGAACAAGGAATTAAATATCTTAATTAAGAATAAAATAATTAAAAAAACAAAAAACAAAAAAAACTGAAAGAAGCTATAAGTATATTGATAAAATTCAGTGACCCTTAGATAAGTGGAATCCAATGAAAGAGACCTATACCTTTCAAGTAGATAACACGTTTTTGAAATTTCACCATATATTAAGAAACTTGAGAAGAAATAGAAATCAACTTACTTAATCTTGCAATTTGATAAGAAGAGAGTACTAATTGGCTAATCAATAGAGCCTTCCCTTAGGTACACTGAATAATTAAGTTCACCATACAAGTATAACAAGTAAACTGTAAACAGAGGCTTCTACGCCCTACCCTGTCCCACAGAAGCTTCTAAATAATCACTCTGAGACTTAGTAATAATTACAGAATTTTTGGTCTATAGTTCAGACTTATTACTAACTAGTTCTTACATTTAAATTAACCCATTTCTATCAATCTAAGTATTGCCACGTGGCCGTGACTTTTACTAATCTACTGTAAAAAAAAATCTTATTTTGGGGGCGGCTAGTTGTTCCTCTATCAATTTTATTCTTCTTTCTCCCTGTATTCACCTTGGCTTTCCTGCCTAGCTACATTCTGCTTTGTTATAGGCCAAAGCAGCTTTTATTATCAACCAGTGAGAACAACATCTATTCACGTCAATCAAAAGGGTTATCCCACACCCGTAAATTGCTTAACTGTCAAAATGATGCCAACCATAATGAAATAAATAGATTAGTTAATACATACATAGGTTGACTGAAGGAATTTGGGGGATAAAATAAGAATAAATAGTTCTTATTAAGTTACAAATTTTTGTTATGCAGGAGTGGTACTCCTTCCCCATAGACTGTTTCTGACACTGAAACTTTGAGCATAAGAATGCAACTAGTACTCACACATTTGTCACTTCTGGGTTCATTCTTTTACTGGCATATTTTTTTCTTGCTTGCAATGTGGGATTGTTTAGAAATAATTCTATTCCCACCATCCTAAGAGGTCTAGAGATTTTCTCTCACTCAGTAATGCTAAGTCAAGCCCCTTTACTGTAACATGAGGAGGCCAGGCCTGCTTCTTTGGGTTTCTGTCCTGCCCAGTACCCCACAGCCGGCAAGCCCCAAAGAAATAACACAGAAATCACAGTTATAAAGCTGATTGGCCCATTAGCTCTAACCTCTCACTGGCTAACTCTCACATCTTGATTAACCCATTATTCTGATCTATGTTACCCATGTGGCTCAGTCCCTTGTTCAGTGGTTGCAGATCACATCCTGCTACTTTGGTGATCTGGGCAGGAGTGGGAGGAATCAACTTCCTCCTTCCCAGAATTCTCCTGTTCTCATTACATTATTTCTACTTCCTGTCTGGTTTTCCCACCTTTACCTCCTACCTGGCCAATCAGCATTTATTTAAAAACATGATTGACAGAATACAGACAATTCTCCCGTACCACTTTGCCCTTATTCTCTTTATCTGTATCTCCTTATAAGGACTAAGGTAACCTCTAGAAAATGTATGTGAATACACTTATGGATATCAATTATGAAAAATAAAAGCCACAAAACCTTGAAGAAAATGCCTTTCCTTATCATTGAGTAATTTGTTCTTTGAGAGATCCATACACGGGTAAAGTTTTTTTCTGTCTGTTCTCCACCTTCCAACCTCTCTTACCTCTGTTACCTCTGCTCCTCTAACTTCTGCCATTTCATTATCTCTCAAATGCCCCTTTCCATCATTAATACCTTTTTCTTTTGTTTTGTGAACTGCTGATTTCAGCCAAGACTGTTATTTGACTTTGAGTTTGGAACCAAATGAATGACTGTACAGCTTAAGACAATGGTGCTTCTTTGAAATACATCAGTCCTCATCAGGACCTTGGGAGCTCAGTCCGGTGCTCCTATGTGGGGCTCTGTCATTTTCTCCATCCAATGCCAGGTGAAGGTTCTATGGTGATATGCAAGATATTCATGAGTATGGCAATAGGATCTAGACATTTCTGGCACCCTCTCCTCAGCTGCCCAAGGAATTAGCTGGGGGCGTCTTCCTGCACACCTGGGAACCCCTCTAGAATCAAGTCTCTGCCAACCCTAGAATGGCTCCCTTAATTAAGATATATAATTCCTTGTTCCCATATCTACCCTTCCTATATCCCAACCATCCTATTCCCCCAAGCTCTTGGTTGCTCACCTTCCTGGACTTAGGGGGAGTTGGGAGGACCTTGGACTTAACATAGTGATGGGAACCATGATGGCTCTTTGGCTTGGAGAGGGAGGGAGTGGGGGTATGGGTGGAAGGGAGGGGAGGGAAGAGGGAGGAGGAGGGGAGGAAATTTTTAATACAAAATGAGGAAAAAAATGAAATTCATCAGTCATCAGTGGTTCTTCAGGGAAGGGTGGGGCTCTAGGAACTCCTCAAAGATACATGCTTATCTCTTGACAAGTCCAGTTTTGGAAGGCAATTGTACTTTCTGTGAGATCATGTTTGAAACTTCTGTGTCATGGTTTGAAGAGAGCATTTCAAAGTCTTCCTCTCTATCTTCAACCTCTTGTATTATTTCTGTGTCCTCTCCCACATGTCACTAGGGCTTTAGAAGATTGGTAGAAATGTCCTATTTAAGGGCAATCACTTGGTCGTCAGTTATTCTGAGCTCCTTGGATTTTCTACTTTCCTTGTGTTTCTCCTTCACTGATACACACCCAAGGAACATCATAAATATCTATAGAAAGAACTTGCACTCAACGTTAAGTCCACGTCTGATATCACAACATTCCTGACTTCAGAAAGTCTTATCTATTCTTTATTTTTAATTTGTTAAATTTTCATCTATTCATTTACTCTTTTGGGAGGTGGAAGCCATGCATCTTCTCATGGCACATTTATGGAGGTTAGAGGACAGCTTGTGATAGATAGTACTTCCTTCTACAAATTGGTCTTTGGACCCAAACACAGTTCATCAGACTTCAAGCTTGTCATCAGACCCCATAAACTACAGAATCACATCCCTTTCTCTTAAGTATCCCACTGCTTAACAAGTTTTTCTAGATGATTTTTCTATTTTCTGTGAGGCTAGACTCTGTTTTTATTTTCAGTTTTAAAATGTCTAGTTACATTGTCTTTTGTGCAAACCAAGTATCAAAGAATAGCTATTGGTATGTATGGCCTTTACAGGAAATAAATACTGAGAGTAATGCCAAACATCTGGCTAAAGAAGCAGGCAACATCCTTTCTTATTTTACATTTAATCTGTCTCTTTCTCTACAAAATAAATAGTATAATTTTCGAACTCACTATGCCTTATGTTGAGGAAATGTCTGTGCCTAAGTGAGCAAAAGGAAATGAAACTCAGTTGAGAGTGGAAAAAGTAAATTATTATGTATAATGTTTTGCTTTTGGGCAAAAATTAAATATAATTAGATAGCTGCATACTTTAATAGCTTTAACACTGACTGCAAACTCATTACAAAGGAACTTGTGGTCAGTTTCTATTTGTAAATATTATCAAACCCACCTGACAGTGGGATAAAAAAATGAAATAGAAACATTATATGAGTGTGGACTTAAAATAACTCAAGATTGGCATTAAAATGTATTTATTCTATATTAAATGCCTATCTGCCACATTGTACCTGGGTAAGCTTGGAGAACAGAATTTTACCTTTTATATTTTTATTCCCGAGTATGGAACTTTCAGGTTTGGTGGCAAGCACCCTTCCTTATCCACCTAATTATCTCACTGGCGCCTCTGCATTAGAGCCTTATGAAGTTATACTGTATTGGACAAAAGTTATACTGTATTGGGTGAAATAAATTAATATCTCAACACAGGTAGACACTCAACTTTGTGCACATGAGTAATGTATTCCTTAACAGTGAATAATGTCTTCCACTAAAAGTAAAATCTATTGTTTATTTCATAATGAGGGTTTGGTGTTCATGTAAGGTTAATGGTGACAATCTGGAGTCCAAAAAAAATAAATGAATAAAAGCTGATTCCAGAATTAAAAGTAAGATGACATAATCATATGCTGTTTATTGATTTCAATGTATTGAACAAAATTATCTGGAAATTCAAAAACTATATAGCTGAATCTCAAACTATAGGAAGAACTACACAGGCATCTCTGCAGCCCTGTAACTCAGGAGCAGCTGTCAAGGCTAGCCACTTGATAGGACTGGAAATAGAATGTAAAGCCTGGATTCATTCCAGCCTGAAAGCCTAGATACAGAGAATTTGTTCTGCTTGGGGTCTTGTCTTTTCATAAAGTATTCCAAGTCTCACAAATCCTAGCACAGGTCTCATTGCTACTGAGAATATAACTATAGTCTCTGGATTTCTCCAAATGGGAGCATTTTAGGCTTAGATTATGCCCTTTGAGGACTTGATCTTTATATACCCCTCCTTAACTCTTTGGTTCTAAGGGATCCTGGAAGGATTTTCTTGATATAGTACTATTCTGGGATGTCTTTCCTGCACCCAAATTTAAAGAGGTCATCTGGGAATATTTCACTGTAAATCTTGGGCTTTCTCTGTAGGCATGTCTTTTAGGTTCTCAACTTTTCTTTTTTTTTTCTCATGGTTTATTTTTTTTTATATTTAAAAATTTCCATCTCCTTCCCTCCTCCTCCCCCTTCCCTCCCCTCCTTCTCCCCCTTCCCTCCCCTCCCCTCCACCCATACCTCCCCTCCCTCCCTCTCAAGGCCAAGGAGCCATCAGGGTTCCCCACTCAACTTTTCTATATAAGCATCAAGACGTATCTGTTTGTGATCTAATCAGATCAAGAGCAGCTCATAATCAATAGAAAGGAAATAAGCAGGAGGATATTCAGAGAAACATCTTAAATCAAGGTCTCAAAATCTCTATGTTTTGTTCACCAAAAATATTTTTATTACTTAAAGATTATTTTAATGTATCTTTGCAACCACTCTGTGTGATTCTTTTGTCTTTATATTACTACCCTCACTCATATGGATTATTTGAATATTTGATGTGAAAAGTGCTATGGAATGGAAGCCAAGGGATTAGTATAATTTTTAAACGCAGTTTCAAACTGTGATTTAAGACAAAAGCCTTGCAGACAACTTTGCAATCACAGTAGTATTTTTAGAAGTATATCTGTGAAAATTTTATATTCTCAATACTCCTATGATCTTTACAGTAAGCATCAACATAAAAGATATGAGGTGGACAGAGTTAGAAGCTGAAGCACAGTGTGGCATCCTCAAGGGGATCCAAAAATACTAATAACTAGAAAATTCATCTTCAAAAATCAGAATAATTCCCACATTTTTGAAACTATAAGAAAATAAAAATAACATTTCCTCTTAAAATATGCCCCAAATTGTGAATGTGCCTGTGCAGGTGGGTTGGGGAGGTGCATGCATGTGCCATAGAACACGTATCGAGATTAGAGGACAACTTGAGACAATTCTCTCTATTAAATGGATTCCAGGAAATAACTTTAGTCACTGAAACAGCTTGCTGGTTCCCCAAAATGTGTCACTATAAGCATTTATATAATATGTGATCCCCAGTCCTGAGTTAATTCTGGACACAAGCAAAAGGAACTAATATTCAAATCAACACTAGACTAAATCATAAATATACAGTGAAAACAAAGATCTAGGTATGCTTGTGTATCTCATTTAATTTTACAGTTTGCTTTTGTAGAACAGTCTAAAAATTAAGAAGCAAGTTTATATGGAGCAATACTTTCTGCAGAATGTTAGATTCCACATGTCATATACAAAGTGTATGTATGTGTGTGAGAGAGTAATAGTTCCTGTTCATGTGTATCCATAGATTACATGTAGACAGATGTAATCAAACACTAATCAAAAGTGTAATTTAAAACTTGTGCATTGGCATAGCAATGTAGCTCTATTGTAGAACAATTGTCTGATACAATTTTGATTTTCAGTAAAAAAAAGAAAAGGAAAAGATTATCTATGCTAATCCTTGCTATTTATTCTGATAATTTTATTTAAACAATGGATGACTGTAGAGTTTGTGTTTTAGTAAACATGTAAGTAATCTAGAATTGATTTACGGTGTATGGAAACTGTAGATAAGTTTTATGGAAATATTGCATACTTTATGTAAATGGATTTAGCATGGTTAGGTTTTGGTATGTGCAGAGGATCTTTGATCAAATGACTCATGTATTTCGAAGGGTAGTTTTATACACACTGCGATGGTAGCTTTATGTTTCATTTTGGCAGGGCCATAGGGTATGAACTCTATTCCAAAGTTTATGTGAGGAAGTTTGCTAGGATATCAACATTTTATGTCAGAGGGTCAAGCATCCCTAAGATCATAGAACCACTTCTCTGGAAAAAGAAAGAATTCGCCATCAGTCTGGAAACAAATTGAACCAAAAACATCTCCATTTTGGGCCCACAGCCTGCCAGCTTGAGCTGCAAATTTGGGACTTGTCACCCTCTATAATTCTTTCTTATAGCATCTATGTATATCATGTTTGCATCAATATATGATATATATATATATATAAATATTTATATATACATATATCACTGTAGATATGTATACATCTATAAATGCATATGTGTATCTATGTGTCTATCTTTCACCTATTTCTCTCTCTCTCTCTCTCTCTATATATATATATATATATTCTGATTAATGCATAACTGTGAAAGTAGCCAAGATATAGACTCAATTTGAATGTTCAGCACTGATTTTATATATAAAGTAATCCAGAAGAGCATATACAATGGTATATTCATTCAGCCATCAAAAAGAAAATATTGGCATTTGCAATAACATGAGTATCTAAGAAGATAGGATGCTAGTAAAATTGCCCATGTATAAAAAGACAAATACTGTCCTATCTCACACAAATGTATAACCTCTCAGAATAGATCTTACAAAAGGAGACAGAAGGATGGTCATTATCTAAGTCTGTGGTTTGGGAGTTAATATAAGGGGATATTGGTTAAATGGAACAGAGTTTCACTTAAGTAGAAAATGTATTTTTTTCAGGTCTCTGTAAAGCATAGTAAATAGAGTTAAATCTCACTAAAATATTCTTAAAATTCTTAGGATATTATATCCTTAATATTCTCACCAGAGACAAAGTATGTGAGATGGAATAAATGTCACCTCATTTGACATGATTATATCACAATGTACACACACGCACACACACACACACAAACAAATATAGCATCACATACAATAAATTTACACTGTTCTTTGTCAACTATGCTTCAATAAACCTGAATGCAATCCAAAATACATGGCAGAAATCTGTTGGTACAAAGAATGAAGACTTCATAGTCATTTGTTTTCTACTCTATAAATTTTAAAGTAATAGTGTCAATGAAGGGTTTAAAAATGTCTGGTGACTTGCTTATTTTAAGTAATCACCATTAGTCAGAAAAATGTATTTTTAAATGTTTTTTAAAGTGCCTTTTGAGAATTTTTAAACAATGGATTCAAATAACTGCATAAAATAAATGACCGTGTTCAAATTTGAAAAAAAAAAATTTGTCTTTCAAAATGTTATATTAATAAAAAGGTTACTTAAAATGTATGAGAAAACTATGGAAGAAGGAGGTTAGGAATGTGCAGGCTGCCAGCTTTTTACACCAAGAAGGGAAGAGTCAGGACTCAGGACTCAGTAGCTTGTCTTGTACCCAGAGCTGAGCACACCCGCAGGTTAGGATTTGGTGCTTGTGAAAATGTAAATATACTGTGTAGAGATAGTCTCAGTACAAGCTCTCAGAGAATGTTAAAATCTACATAACCATTGCATATGGTCATTTGTATGCCTTGTCCTGAAAAAAAATAATGTCAGTGTCAACTTGACTGTGTTTATCTACTTCTTCATGGCTAAAAATAAACCAGAAATAGAAAATAGAAATTCTCAAAGAAATCTCCCCACAGATATCTCAGCTTCTAAAATGTAGTTCAAATAAGTTTTGAAATTGGCTACATATTATTTTTCTAAGAGATTTATCACTTAAATTTATTGGGTGTTAGGTAAGTCTGTACATACTACAGTGTACAAATGGAGGTCAGAATACAACATGCAGGATTCAGTTCTCTCACTCATGTGTTGGTCCCATGGGATTGAACTCAGGTCATGAGGTTGGGTGGCAAGTGCCAAGCATCTGTGCAGCACAGAGGTTGTCAATGGAGATACCTCTGTAGGAAATGACAACAATCTTTGAAGTCTGGACAAATTAGAAGTGCTCCCCCCAAATACATGAAAGAGTATAGTTTAAAGGATCCCCTCCCAATAAAAATACACCAGTAGATGTTATTACCTGTCCTTCTTAATACATCTTTGTAAACAAACCAGATTGCCTCTATGATAGCCACAAAGCAGATCCTGATTCGTTGTATGATTTATCAGTTCTCTTTTCTTCTTGATTGCCCCTTTACATTTTTTTCCCTTTATTCAAAGGGATACCTGAATGAGAATGAGGGTATTTGCCAGACCTGTCTTCTGTGCTGATAGGAAAGTTGATGAGCCTGTGCTCCCCTCTATAGCTGCACACCTATTTCACACTTTAAGACAATAGGGGAAGTTGTTGTGGCTCAATGACGTGTCCTCGTATATTTCTGACCCTGGTGAGCTTTTCTTACAGGATTTTAGGAATCCATCACCAATTGTTCATCTTGTTGGAATAATACAATTTCAAATGGTTGCCTAAGATCTGCTCCTTTTATGCAATTTGTTCTTAGGATATCTCTTATCAGAGCGAGATATCATATACTACACACCAGAGGATATGTTCCACACTACCAAGAAAGCAGAATGTGCTCCCAAGATCCACCATTAATATAAGATAAATATATATGAAGCCCACACAAGTTCTTGACATTGGGAAAAACTTACTTGTTCTTTGTGTGGTGAACCATTTGTTGCCTTAATAGCATTTTGCTTCCCATCATAGATCTCCCAGAACAATTTGGTCATCTCCTGTGGCATCTCTTTCTAATAGTTCAGCAATGAGTAATATTTCTAAGATGCCTGTAATTTACTCAAAGCCAGGCTGACTGTTTCCCACCATTCTTTAGAAGAAATAACCTCACAGACACAGAAAGAATAATAATAATAAAAAAAAACAGACTTCCTGTTCTGCTTTGAAATTAAAATGTCCCCCACAGGTTGATATGGTGAACACATTTTCAGTAACTGGGTAGAGTGATTTTGGTAGGTAATAAAGCCTCTAAGAAATGGGGCTGGCTGGTGACTTAGGGTGCTAAGTGCAGGTTTGAAAAGTGATAGCCTTGCCTGGGTTCATGTATGACCCGTTTACCTGTCCGGTGCCGTGTGATCAAGCACCTGCCTAAAGTTCCCTTTACCACGGAGTTTCTACTGGCACTAGCCCCTCCCTACAAGAAATCCCTCATTCGCAAATCAGAACAAGAAAGCATGCTCAGCACTTTGAGAAACCTTGAGTCCATGGAATTCCGGAAAGCAGCCCACCTGCACTGTATGCCCTGGAACCTGGGGTCACAAAGCAGACGATCTGACTCATCGCACACAATGCATTTAGAAAAGCAGTTTCTCTCCCTGATGAACCCAGGTCCTCTCCTATGACTATGCTGCATTAAAAGCTGATCTCAGCCCCACAAGTCATGTGTTTCTGTACCCTAGCAAGTGGAAGCGCAGTTTAAGGATGCCGACTTCAATCTCAGGTTGAACTGAGTGTGCCTTCATTTCCCTCCACTGACTTCTTCCATTTGCTCTACACCAGACTGAATCTGTAAGTGGGAACACACTTGTCCATCCTTAAGTTGTTCTCATCATGTCTTCCGTCCGTGTCACGGCTATACCTAATCCTCCACCCTCCCTTCATTCCAGGCCAGACCAACTTGTAGCTCCCAAGCTCTTCAGGGGAATGAGGGAAGAGCTACATAGAAGAGGAGATGGAGATAGAGAATGAGAAGAGAAATACATTGAAAACAAAGCAAAATGAAAATTAAGACAAAAATGAGCAAAAAAGCCATACATGATAAAACTTACTGTATAGTTTTCTGTTTTGATGAATCTAATCATCATTCCCCAGTAAACTCGATACCATGAGTTTTGCTAAAATCAGCAGTGACACTTATGTAAGCTGGATATCCATCTGTTCCGCTCTGCTTTCCTCCTCTTTCCAACGTCTTGGTATTCACCAAAACCCTTCCATTAATTCTAAGATTCAAGACATTCCTGAACGAGGAAATAATCCTGACACATGGTGGCACCACAGTGTGAAGACATTTTTGTCACATCAGGAAAGCACATGAAAAGAATACTGGTCAAAAAATCAAATACTTGAGGCATCTAGATGTCATGGTATTTGGGGAGTGTGTGTTAGAGAGAGAGAGAGAGAGAGAGAGAGAGAGAGAGAGAGAGAGAGAGAGAGAGAGAGAGAGAGAGAGGAGAGAGGGAGGGAGGGAGAGAGAGAGAGAGAGAGAGAGAGAGAGAGAGAGAGGGAGGGGAGAGAGAGAGAGAGAGGGACAGAGGGTGGGAGGGAGAGAGAGAGAACTGACACGATATTTCTTTGGTAATTTGTTAACAGTGAATTCTAATTTCAAAAGAAGACCAAGTACTAAAATGATAGGGAAAGTTGAAAGACAATGAATCTTCTACTCAGCATTGTTCTTACCTAACCAGAAAAAAGTTTGCAATCTTCCCTTTGAGATGAAATGCAGATGGTGTTGATAGTACAATGGAAGGATATATTTTACCATTTATTTTCTTTTACTTGATGACTTTCCAAATAACCTAATATTTGTATTAGAAAAATAATTCTTCAAAAATTCATAGCATTTATATATATATATATGTATATATATATGTAATACCTATCTCTCTATTTATAATCTATCAATATGTATATTCAATGCCTGTCACCCATTCCTGCAATTTATTTTCCCCTTCTTAACACAACACAATTTTGTCACTACAGATAAAAAATTGTAGAGCAGACTATAATCCCTCTGCTTACCATCAGAATGTGAAAGGGGAGCTGATTTAAAAGGAATTTAGAAATGTCAGTGTTAACAGAAGAAATCCATGCATTAAAATGTATCATATACATTTTATAAAATGAATTTTATTTAAGAACAGGGAAGACTTCTTGTATGTTAACCAGTCCCTCTTGTGAGGAATGAGAAATTTAATTAATTGAAAACACCCAGTTTGGTACAGGAACACAATCCTTTAATCCCATGACTCAGTAGTATCTGGGATCTGGAGGATGAGGTAGCAAGATGTATCATGAAAAGAAGCACAAAGCAAAAAATAAATAAATGAATAAAATTAACAAAGCACACTTACAGAAAAACATCAAACAAAAAAAAACCCATTAGGAGAATGGATGCTACAAATGTGTTTTTAAATAAAAGCATGCACGGACTTATAGTTGCCTTCCCTCCCTATATTTTCTTCTACCTTTTCTTCCAATTACACCAGCAATACTCCCTATAATTTCTAATTTACTTTCAATAATAAAAATGCTCCTCTGAAGTGATCTGTCACATATTTAGTAGCTACGGAGTGCTTCATTTCTGTAGATTAATTTTAATTGCCCAAGAGATTATTTTTCTTCTTGTTACACAATGCTGAGAAATGTCACAAATAAATTTTCTCGAACATGTACCCAGCCATTGTTTCTATTTGTTAGGATGAGTGGAAATGAGTTTGAGAGTTTTGTAGCTGTTTCATTCTAGTGCCCATTACTTCCCTGAATTTCAATGATTTCTCTGTTAGTCTCAGTGTCTAGACTCCATCAGCTACTACAGTTTAGACCTACTTTTTTTTCAGCTTGTGAGTGTGCCTGCTCAACTGTTCAATATGGCCTCTGTGCAATTTGTCCAGATACGTGGAGAAACAAAGATAAATGGTCAGAAGCCTTTTATATCAAAACATGCCCAATAGAGGGACCTCAGACTTGTTCAAAGGATGTATGCCATGGGTCTTTGTTTTCTAGCTTATGATCCAATAATCTAAAAAGGAGATTTCATATATATATATATATATATATATGTGTGTGTGTGTGTGTGTGTATACATAAACACACATATATAATTTCACTCAATGCAATAATTTGATCCTGTTTTTTTAACTTTTTTGTTACATTATTTATTTATGTAGGAGGAGCATGTGTGTCCAGTATATGAGTGGAGATCAGGGAACAATATAGAGGAATCAGGACTTGGTCCACTACTTCCAACATATCCCCACCTTGGTTATATGCTGGTCTATATTTTGTTTTGTTAAATAGCTGAAATGGGTCATGATTACAAAAAAGTATCCGAATTATAGAGTGGTCCCAAGCCACAAATTGGTACACAAGGTCAAGCATAGACTGCTGAAAATCTATTGACTGAATGTCCACACACACCACCCCACTGTAGCCCTAGAGCTACTAGAAATTTACCTACAAAGATTCAGTATAAGCTTTGCCAGGGTAGACAGGATAAAGTAAAGTTCCTGACCTACTTGTCAGAGAACTATTAGGTGGGTGTTTCATCTGTGTATTCCATAGATGTGAGGCACAATCAACTCCCTTTACTCTATCCTAAGTGTTTCATTTGGCCTCCAGAGAAAGCTGAGTGTCAAGCATCTTTTGACTCTACAAGTTGCCTTCTGACCCCTTTTATAACAAAAGACTAATGTTCTAGAATAGGTGGATATTTGAAACTATTTTCATAGTCTAAAAACTGAGACTGGATACAATTTATCTCTCTTACCTTTTATAGAGTTCACTGGCTGAGAAATTAAGACTCAAAGGCATAATTAAAATAACTGTGAGTTGGCATTTTTATTATACAGACTATGCCCTCTCAGAGACGGATGGGGAAGAAAGCACTTTCTGTAGCCCATAATTTGATTAAAGCGTCAATGTTTTTTGCTTGTCTTCTACTTGTTTTGGTGCTGTCGTTTGAGTCAGAGGACTGTAGCTGGACTGTTCCTATGATTTTCTTATTTATTTGGGGCTAGACTAATGAATCTGGCAGGGTGCCAAAGGCTAGAGAAAATAATTCATACATGCCTGGGGTTGTTTTTTCTGTCATCAAACGGGCAAAGAGACAGTGTGCCAAGAGACCACTTGAGAAGACTGACCTTGTCATCATTCCCTTTCTTCCTGGTGATGAACGCTCTAGCATTTTGTTTTGGTGATCTAAGCAATGGGTGAGTCAGTGAGATGGATCAGCAAATGAAGTCACCTCCTAATTGGCAACTTTAGTTGGATCCCTGTATGACAGAAAAAGGAAACCAATTCCGCACAAGTTGTTCTCTGACCTCCACCAGAATGCACATGTGTGCCTGGGAGAATAGCTGATAGTTTGTCAAACCAGGATTCCAAGGTGTTCCAGTAGTGTTATCTGTAGTGGTATTTCAATTGTATTTTAATAAATAAAGACTGCCTGAACATTTGAGAGTAAAACAGTCCCACTGGTTAGCTTTACAGACCAGATTATGGTAACACATACCTTTGATCCAAGTTGCCACAATGACATGCAGCTTTAATCCCAATAGCCACAGGGACCAACATCCACCTTTAATCCTAGTAGCTACCCTAGTTACCATAGAAATCCGGTGGTGCATGCCTTTAATCCCAGGGGTGCACGCCTTTAATCTAATCCCTAGAAAGGAATATCAAACAGAGTCTCATTATGGGATTCCAGGAGGAAGGACTGTCATTTTAGACTGAGGTCAAAGTAAGAGCCAGTGACTGGCAGTTTTTGCTTTTCAGATCTTTAGGTTGAACACCAATTTCTGACTATGAGTTTTAATTAACTGTGTTTCAGTTATTCCTCTAGAAACATTAGAATATTGTTCCTGGTTTCTTAGCCTCTCACCGGTTCTCTACAGAGCTTGACTGTGCTGCATTTGCATTTGGAGGGAGACTGCACTGAGTATATGTCACCAATCTGTCACCATTTACATCTGTCGACTATCTGCCATGATGCCCACAAACACACTTAATATAATCAAGGTTTTCATGCTGAGTCAAGATTTCTTCTTCATTCATTTTAAAACAATTAAATACATTTTTAATATAATGTTTGAAAATTCCATATATGACCACGCTATTTTTTCACTTTTAGTCACCCCTCTTCCCATTCCAGCCTCCCCTGTGTACCACCCATTCCTTCTCAAGTTTATGATCTTTTTTATCTACTTATTGCTCACATACACACACACACACACATCCTGCTGATTCCATTTAGTATTGACTTTGTAGTAAACTATTTTTTTTTTTCTAAGAAAAGGCTTCTGTGTCATCCTGGCTGTCTAGAACTCTTTATCTAGACCAGGCTGGAATGCGTAGAGACCCACATGCTTCTGCTCCCTGCGTACTAGGATTAAAGGCATGTGCCAAAATTTTTAACACATTGTCACTATCTGGTCTTTTAGTTTTTATCTGTAAAAATTTTCATACCTATGCTGTCTTTAAGGTAAACTAGTATAGGGCTGGAGACATGGCCCAGATGCTTTTGTAAAGGACCAACATTTTCTTCCTTGGACTTGCTGGGTGGTTTATATGTTCTCATCCCCAGTTCCAAGAGATTCACAGCCTGATTCTGGTGCCAGCGGACACCAGGCACACCTGGGGTGCACAGAAATACAAGCAGAAAAACACTCATAAACATACAATAAGATCAACGAACCTTTAAAAAGGAAATACTAATACAGAGAAACCAGGGAAGAGAGTGAGGCAGGGCCTTAGACAAGACTAATTTTGATATTGCTAAGTAATTAGTTAAGTTGTGCTTGTCTCTTCCATTACAAGCCTATTACACAGGCCGATGAAAAGATGACTATGGTGAATGGGTTTCTAGGTCGTTTCTGATAAAGTTAAATGCGGTTGTCATCCTAATTGATCACTCTGCGTTTTTCCAGCGGATCCATTCATCTCTTGCAATACCACATTCAATAAGTCCTACAGGAAATAATTTGGGCAATTTTAGAGGAAATGCTCTCTCACATTAAATAACTTTGGGTTCTTATTTCCTGCCAAGATATATAAGAATATATTTGATAAGTGTTAATTTCATGCCTCAGAATTATTGAGTAATATAGGAATTCTTTGTATCACAACTGAGACAATTAGTACTAATAATTTTGATCCAGTGTTCACATAACCATAAATTTATGCTTGCTAGATAACATTATTAATTATTCAGTATAAGATTATAATATTTTTCTGTAATTGAAATATTAAATGTATTCTAGGACTCTAGGAGAAATGTTTTTGAATGTGATAAACTTGAATTAAAATATGTAGTGATAGACTTAACAAATATTTTATTTTTATTTTAAGAAAGTTTTGGAAAATTAAGTGAAAACTCATGTATGGAATATATTATTTTGTTCACTAATCATTAACAGAGAAAAGATACCAAGTAAACATGGGAGTCTTAATCAAAGGCACAGAGAAAATTGAGAAGGAAGGGAAAGAATAGGTCTTGACATTTAAGACAAAAATAAAGTATATCAAGATTATCACAATATGCCAAAGTTTCAAAAATAAAACAAATAATATAGGTACTGTGCATCACAAACCATAGGAGGAACTGTAGGAAAACAGAGTGCAACCCAAGCAAGCAGCATGCAGTCCAGTCGTCTGGGCCTCGGGGAAATGTCAAGAGTCTATCAGATGGACTGGAATTTAATAAATATCATTAGGAATTAGTCAAGCTGTTCTGTTTGGCTCAAGGAAAAGTACAAACCTCATATTTAGGGTTTTCGTTTTGTAAATAGTGGCAAAAGAGAATAAATATTTAAGAAATTTCCAAAGTGAAAAATGACTGGTAGAAGAAATAAATAAAAATAGAAAGATCAAAAAGGAAGAGAGAACAAAGAAGCAAAGGCAGGCAGGCAGGAAGGAAGGAAGGAAGGAAGGAAGGAATGAAGGAAGGAAGGAAGGAAGGGAGAAAGGAAAGAAGACAGAGAAGGAAAGACAGGAAAGAGCTCATGTACTTGTTCTGTTGTTCCTAGAATTGAGTAAATAAGCAGAAGGAATTCAACTTCCCTATGAGATGGAAATAATACATGGGATACGTGAGCAGAAATGAAGTATTACATAACCATTAGGAGTAGAGAAGAGGTTCCTGAACTATGACATCATATGTAAGGGCAATAAGGTGACCCACACATGTATTTTCATTGACAAAGATATGTGCAGATTTCTGTATAAACTGGGTTTTCTTTGTAGAAGTGGCTCAGTATTAAAAGTGCTTGCTGCTCTTGCAGAAAACCAGAGTTCAGTTCTTAGTACCTACACCAGGTAGTTCACGATCCTTGTAACTTCAGGTCCTGGTTCAGGTCCTCAGGTCCTGGGGTCTACCACTGTCTTCAGGCCTCTGGAGATAACTGCAGGCATATAGTGCACATACAATAATACACAATAATACAAACATAGATGAATATACACAGAAAAGAAAATGATTACAAAAGACTTGTTTTCTTTGTTAACAACCAAGAAAAATGATTCTAAGTGATTCTAAAAGCAATAAGTCCATAAGTTGAAATAAGGTTTGCTATCTGTTCCACACACTGTTCAGATCTGCGCAGAGGTAGACCTATGCATACAGCTACAGTAAGAGGCAACAGCATGCACCTGCCAAACCCTTCAGAGACAGCTTCAGCTTTCCCAAATGTGCCCTTACAGGGCAGCATCCCAGCTAAAGACTGATGTTGTGATGACTCTGAGAACGCAGAGTGGGAGCAATGAATGAGTCTGGCTGCCAATGGCAGGCTACAGCTCAGCTGGGCTCTCCCTAGAGCAACCCTGGTGTGTTAACACAATCTTTTGCTACTGCTGGTCCTAAAGACAGACCCTGGTTAATATCCTGTACTTTCATAGCTGCAGTACCTATTTCCGAAAAATCCCACCTTGAGACAGTGTTTAAAGGGTAAAAACATGGCTTCATCCATCACATCAAACAATAAACTATTTCTTTCAGAACCCACTCAGGCACTTCCTCCTCCTTTCTTTCTGGTCTCAAAGGAAACCTTTTTATAGAGTCAGAACAACTCCGAATCAGCTTTTGTGCTTCTCATTATCTTTTTTTCCTTTATGGATATAATCAAGTATTTGTTTTGTAAACATTCTGTTGTTATTTGGCACAGTTTTGAAACATACACACATGAAATTGGTTTGCTGATGTTAGTCTTCATCTTAAGTTTGTTAGCAGGACAGGTGAAGTTACAAGGAAGTACAAAAACACACTCCCAAGATAAAAGTATGGAGATAATAGAATAATTAGACAGTATTAATGAAGCACAGGAAGACGAATAATTTACACTTGAAATCATTTTTGCAAAGGCCATCCCAACTACCTGACAAGTATCCTTCCCTTTCTCTATCTTGCACAACGACATACTCTTTGTCAGGTGCTATAGCTTAATTTCTCTTCATGTGTTGCTTGTCTGCTCCATAATTTCCACATTTTATTCATCATCACAATTCAAAATATGTATTCCACTAAGTAGCAGAGGCAGATAGATGAGATTAGCCTTATTGAAGTATAATTCTGTAACAATGTTACTCCACCCTGCCTTTCTGAATCTTGGGCCCAAAGGCATAGATCAGCTTATAACAATGTATGCATTTATTCATTCGTAAATTATAGTACCCATAGAATGACTGTATATTGAATGAGAATTGTATGTGAGTTCTAAAGAGTATAATGATTCACAAACCAATACCAAAACAAACCATGAACATAATCTGAAAAGACCTGATGTAACTTTCAAATGCATTAGAAGATTGAGTGGAGGAACTGTCTGAGGGAAGCCTCGCTGTGTATTGGCACTTAGCTTTCACCTACGTATTTTTGATGTTCTACACCATAGAGTGCACTGCTCCGATGTAGAGTGGGCTTTCACGTACCTTGCTGCTTCACTGATCATGTGGTGTGAAAGATTTCTTTGGTCAAACCTAAAAAGTTCCTTCTGATGCCTAAAATGCATTGAATCTGTGAGAGAACACTGTCTACTCCAATTCTAGGTTAATTTGCATAAGCACAGTTCTTCCTTTCTCAAAGTCATACAATAAAAATAATAAGTGCTCAAGTGAAATCTCTGTAGGATAAATACATCTGAATTTATCTTGTAACTCAAAAATTTTTGCTGAAGAACTATTTCATATACATTTCTAATTAGGAAAAATTGAATTTTTATTTCTGTCACCAAATGTTCAATATTTCCTATAGTTTAGAATTACAAAGGTCTTGTAAATAATAGGAAATGGTCATATATTAAAATCTGAAGATCAGTCATTATGGCATATTGGGCTCAACATTAATGGTTAAAGAAAGAAAATTCTGCAATATACTGTCAGTTACTTAGAATTTCTTAAGAATCCAAAATGTACTTATTATTTCGGATAGAAATGGTCCCAAAGTAGTGGAAATAAAAGATCCTGTGGGCGTCCTGGTTTTGAGAAATATTTTAAACATTTTATGTAGCTCAATTTAACATTCTAACTTTAGCTTCGTTGTGTAAATGCACTGTTACGTGGGCCACTGCTCTGTACTGTGTTTCAGGTAATTGTACTTCACAATGGATAGCTATGACTGTATACTTGCTCATCAATGTCTTTATACCTAATGCAGGGGATATGGAGGGCTGTGCTGTGTTTGCCTCATAAATCAATGCAAATGAGGCCACATTTATGCACCATCTCCAGTGACGTTTTATATGTCTTCCATCCAAATAATTGCCCTTATTATGTTCCATATTTTAAAGAAAAATCACATCTTTTCTACTGTAGAAAATTTCTTCCTATGTAGATAACTGATTTCTTAGCTAAATATAATATGCAGCATTAAAGCACTGAACTTGGAAAAGTATCAGGACCCAGGCCATAATAGTTCTAATCAATTTTATTCTTTGCTTATAGCTAACCTAAAATGTATTATGACCGAGTATTCATGTCAACCAGAGTAAATACTAAAACTCCAAATACTGAAATACTTACATAAAACAATTGATGTAAAAAAGATGCAATCTATGCACCTAAATTTTAAAATATAATGATACACTGGAAGCAAATTTCAAATATTTTATTTTACATCTGTTTCCAATTAAAAATAATCATTAAAAATCTTTGTTTTCGTTTTAGTCACATTAAAAACTTTAAAATGTTAATTAACCTAGCTTTTTTGTCTAATTTCTTTAATTGGAAAACAAAGGCAGGTGTACTTCTACCTCAAGGACTTCAAGTCTGTAACATCCTTTTTATATTATTGTTCCTCACCATTTTATTTAAAGTGGGAAAAAGAGTCTATGTCACCACCATTTGGATAGCAGAGAAAGAAACTATATATATATATATATATATATATATATATATATATATATATATATATATTATTGGTTTAGAGTGTTATGGATGTATTGAAATTATAGGGCATAATGATATTCATTGGTAGAAGAAATGAACATTTTTCACAAACCTTGTTTATTGAGATTGTGGAAATCCAGATTATAAAGCACATCATAGGAACTTTTCACAATTTAGCCTTTCTCGAGGCCAAGTCATAGCTCCTTCAGTTCATGATGGTGGTGTATCAATGAACTTTGAAGCAGAAGCATGAAAGTGGTCACTGAATCATTACTAAAACTCAATGCATTTATCATCTCATTTAGTTACTTCTTAGTAAAATGTATTTAAAACAATCAAATCTGTCATTGTGTACTTAAGGTCCATCTGTCACTTAAGAGGTTTGTTTTTCTGATTTCTCCATTCCCTTCCTCACATCTTCCTTCTTTATATATTATTTCCTTCTAATCTGAAAACTCCAGGAGTGCCATCTCCACTTACATTTTTCTAGTCTCTAGACTCTCCAGATATTGGACTGTTCATTGGTTCATTGAGGAAATTCAGTTGCAGTAGTCTCCTTACTTCCAGGATGACCATATACTCAATCAATCAATCAATCAATCAATCAATCAAACAAACAATCAATCAAACAATCAATCTATCTCCCTCCCTTTCTCTCTCTTCTTCCTCTTCCTCTTTTTCCATGAGGTGCTGAGAAGAAGGTATATTCTTTTGAGTTTTGGAGAAATGTTCTATAGATGTCTGTTATGTCCATTTGAGTCATGACAACTTTTAGTTCTCTTATTTCTCTGTTAAGTTTCTGTCTGATTAACCTGTTCATTGGGAAGAGTGGTGTGTTGAAGTCACCTACTATTAGTGTGTGAGGTTTGATGTGCTATTTAAGCTTTAGTAATGTTTCTTTTACATATGTGTGTGCTCTTGTATTTGGGCCATGAATGTTCAGGATTGAGACTTCATCTTGATGGATTTTTCCTGTGATGAGTATGAAGTGAAGTGTCCTCCATTTCTTCTGAAGGATTTTAGTTTGAAGTCATTTTGTTAGATGTTATGATAGCTACACCCATTTTCCAATTGGTCTATTTGATAGGAAAAATATTTTTCCAACCATTTACTTTGAGGTAATGTCTGTCTTTGAGGTTGAGGTGTGTTTCTTGTAGCAACAGAAGGATGGATCCTGTTTCCATATCCTTTCTGTTAAAGTCTGTTTTTTTTCCTAAGTGAATTGAGTCTATTGATATTAAGAGATATTAATGACAAGCAATTGTTAATTCCTATTTTTTTAAGATTTATTTATTAAGCATACAATGTACTGCTGGCAAGGAAGGCACCAGGTCTCATTACAGATGGTTGTGAGCTACCATGTGGTTTCTGGGAATCGAACTCGGGACCTCTGGAAGAGCAGCTAGTGCTCTTACCCTCTTAGTCATTTCTCCAGCCTCTGATTCCTGTTATTTTTAAGTGTCAGAGTTTGTGTGTTTTCCTTCTTTGGGGTTTGTTGGTGTGAGGGTATCTGTTGCATGTGTTTTTGTGGGAGACAGAGTGGTTCTTGTAATTTATAAGGTCCTATCAATGGGGTGGAGGTGTTGAAGCAGCTTACCTATGGGAAGCTTGCCTGCTGGCTGGCTAGAGAAGCTGAGGCAGGTGGAGGAGGTGCCTGGGGTTTTGCCCAGGTACCAAGGTCCTAGAGAGTGGGGTTCACTGGTCTGTGGATGGTCACTCACCTCTTGGTCCTCTCTGTGCAGTAATAGCCTATGTTTCAGAGTTGCTCTGTGGCCACACTGGGGAGGGAGGATAGGATGGTTTGGTGATGGAGTGGGATCTTTAGCTCACTGGGTCCAATTGATAGGGTGGGGGTATTAGAGCAGCTTACCTGCAGAAAGTTTGCCTGCTGGCTGTCTAGAGAGTCTCTCCAATGCTATTTCTTATCACCATATTTATCAGAGAACTATGAGCTCAGAACTTAGCTATTATCAACAATGTAAGACATGTACATCATCAGAATATCATATTCTTAACTGGAAAAGATATGTTAGTGAAATTATGTGACTGTGTTTCTAAACAATTTTCTATTTTTCTCTTATACCTGAAATAATTCATATACACAAGTATGCATGCATATCACACATATTAACAGAATATATTGTATGTCCATATATCTATATGATTTATTCTTATAAACAACCTCTATAATTACACATATTTAAAGTATTTTATGACATAATAGCTCAAATTTACTTGACATCATGAATATTTTATTTCATACGTTTTCTGGCTGATTTTAGCTAACAGGGTATACATATTTCCAGTGAGCTGGACCACAGAATACTGAAATTATTGGTGAAAACTCTCTGGCTTGTAATTAAAAGAGAGAGGAATATGAACTGTAATGGCAGGAGAAACAGGGCAGCACAAGTGTAAAAAAGAAAACAGCATAAAAATTAATTTCAGGGATATCTTAATGACGAAAGGAAGTATTTCAAAGAATGGTTTTGTCTTAATTTGCAAATAGTGAGAGATAAACTCAGGTTCCAGAGATTTCATGATATGATCCTTTTTCTATATGGCAAAGACAAATCATAGAGTGGTTTTCAACAGAAAGGCATAGTGATTAAAAAGTACCTTGAGCAGGAGAGATTGACAGTGAGTAGGATGAACTCTAGATTGGAAGACTGAGATTGACAGACGGGATATCAGTGAGAAGCAGTTGTGATCACCTAATAGGAAGTGACAAGGACCCATATTACAGTGATGACAGGAGGGAACAGAGAAAAGAATGTTCCTGTGATAGATAGAGACCCAGTAGCTGACAGCACTTGATCATCCTTGAACTTCTTCCAAAACCCTGAAATAGCCCCTGTGTTTATGGCCAGGGGCTTAGAGCTAATGATGATAGTGATGATGGAGAGCTGACTTGAAAGTAGAAGAAATCTTAGACAAGTTCAAGAAGATAGATTTCAATCAAATTTGTATTTTTAAGTTTTAGAGACTTGAAATATCTTAAGGATGATATCAGCCAAAAAAAAAAAAAAATGCGGCTCATGTAAGATGTCAAGTAGCTGCTATTGAGAAGAGTACTGTTTGTTGACTGTGTGCGTGATGAAAATTTGTGCTTGGTGTCCAAACAAAAACCTAGGACCCACTCTGTCTGAAGGGCATATCTGTTAGTCTTCCTCTTCAGGATATGTACCTGGATATGGTAGCCAATTTCTAATAAAAGAACATTTAATTCTACTGTTATTTTTCTCCTCCCTTGCCTTACGAAAATGCAGTTTGGCTTTTTTAGTTACAAGAATTAATTTAGACTCATATTTTAGTGTCTATTGCCAGTGCATTACAATACACACTAAAGGAACCTTGCAACGTTTTAGAGTCATCAGCAATTCTGTTTCATATCCAAAATTTCAACAAAAGAAAAATTATATTCTTTTTGTCATGGCTTAACATTTTTGAAGATGCTTCATAGCGGCTATGGAAAATAAAAGAAGTCTAACCAGCTCCTGGTATTTATGTTCTCAATAGAAAACAGATTGCATTCAGTTTCTCACTTTTTGTATGACTGTAATTATTATCATTATTCTTTTTCATTTTGGGAAAGGAGAGGTATTTGTTACAAACTGACTGTGTGTTTGTGGATAGAGAAATATTTGCTCTTTCCTTTAAAATGGCTTTTAATATATACCTAGAATGAGAGTCTCCTTTTTTCAAACAAAATAGATCCAATTGTATTGGCTATTTTAAACCTTAGATAAGACTAACTGTAAAGAACTAATATACTGTAAGAAAATACTTCTTTATTTAAAGATATTTAAGTACTTCTTATGAAGCCCAAACTCCAAATAATCTCATTAATTATAGTTATAATAGTTATTATTGTTATTTAGTAGAGTGCTTACTGGGTAGAACTGCAAGCAGTGTGTGAACCAATGGTGGAAACATTGTATGGACTTAAGCAAACATGATGAATAAGACTATTAGGACCTCCCAGACTGTTTTTTTTTTCGAAAAAAAAATGCCAACATAAACTTTTCTGTAGTTTTCCCTGAAGTCATGGATTCATGAGGTTATATCATTTACTTTCCCCGTTACTGTGATGAAATACTCAACAAAGACAACTTAAGGATGCAAAGATTGGTGTGGGGCTCAGATTTTAAGGATAAAACCCATCATGCTAGGAAAGGTACGTTATATGAAGGAGCTGCTCACAAGGATTTTACAGTGAGAAAGGAGAAAATGTGGACACACAGCTCATTTTCTCCTTTTCCCTAGGTTCAGAGATGTTCTCTGGAAAATAACCTGCTCTATCCAGGTTCGCTCTTTACCCTCGCCATTAGGTTTTCCTGTAAACACATTCATAGACATATCCAGAGTTGTGTGGTAACATGGAGGCACTAAACCCAACCAAGTTGGCAATGAGCTGTAGTCACTTTATAACTATTTTGTCACTGGGTCTTATATTGCATTGACTATGATCCTAATCAAACAGTGGCTTGTATTTAATGATTACATTTGCTACAAGTCAATTATTTTAAATTCATAAATTGGAAGATGAAAGGTTTTCTTTTAAGCAGGAGCATTGTCTGATAATATAGAATTGGGAAAATGCATTATGACTAAGGACCTCAATTACCAAACGTTTATGATTTTGATTGATATAATTTGAAATTAAAAAGATCATTTAGATCAGTGGATCTCAACCTATGCATCAACCCCCCACAGAGATAACATATATAAGATGCCCTGCATATCAGATATTTACATTACAACTCATAGTAGCAAAATTATTGTTCTTAAGTAACAATGAAATAAATTTATGATTGGGGGTATCACCACAACATTAGAAACTTTATTAAAGGGTCTCAGCATTAGGAAAGTTGAGAATCATTGAATATTTAGAGATTACTCATAGATTAAATGCTGGATATTCATTTTTAGGATAGAGATAATAATACTTAGACAAATGATCAATAATATAATCAAATGTGATAAGGAATGGGAAGTGAGTGCTAAGCAGGAGCGTTTATTCCTGCGAATACAAGAGCTCTTGTCTACACATCATTATAGCCCGATGAGTGTAAGGCATAAAACGTTGTCTACTACAGACATTTTGAGTCAGAAAAGTATTAGATGTCTGAACTAGTTTAAAGGCGTCCATCACAGAGATGAGAAAGATATTTTAAATTCTGGAAATTTCTTTATTATCATAGCCTTGGCTAAGTCTCACTAGGACATTTCTAAGTCTGAGTATAGAACTCGGGAGAGATCCAAGAGAAGAGCAAATCACAGAAGCAGAGAAACAAGTAAGAAATATAGAGAGACAAATTAAGCAGAAAGGAATATTGAGTATAAAGACTAACAGCCAGAATAGGAAGGGGATCAATAGTCTTCAGCTCTAATTGAGTTCTAACCGGCTTGACGTTTTTGCCTGCTAGATACAAACATCCTCTCAGTTGATCCTCTTTGATTCCCTCTCCCTTTAGTAACAGGATTTGTCATGAGATCAAGGTATTACCCTAACACGCAGAAAGACAGGTTAATTGGGTTAAACATTTTTTAAGTTTCCCTATACCAATGAATGGTCTGAGTATCACAACTAATATCTACTTTTCAACCTAAGGCTGAGTTTCTTCTTTAGTTACAGAAATCCAGCCTCTTAGCTTCTCCCTTCATCACTGAAATTATTGCAAATCCGCAGGCATGCTCAAAGCCATGCAATATCACAAACAGTAATATGATAGTGCATGAAGAGTTCACAGTCATATAGGCCAATGAGTGACATGGTGGCATTTGAGAAGTAAAAGTCTGGTTGGGTTGTAAAGTTTGGGATGTTTCCATTAAGGTACTTTAAGTCTGAAGGGGTCTCTTTTTTTAATAGTTTGTGTGAGTGTATAATAAACATATTTAAAAAGTAATCCACTCAGGAAATTGATTATTATTAACAGTAAGCTCATTACGTTTTCCTCTTTAATTAAAATTAATGCATACTTTTCATTCAGTTAATATGTTTTCAGGGGAAAACAATGACTATTAATTTATACAAACAACAGAAGGTTATTTCTGAAGAGTAGGCAGTAGGTTGTAAGAGGGAAGTGTGCATCTATGTGATCTCAGGTGTCTACACTCTCATCTGCTAATAGGAGGGCAACCTAAGCTTCTCACCTTTATTTTTGAATGGAGGCTTCAGGATATTACTCATTATTGCTTTTAGGACAAAAAGGTTCCTTGGGAAAGATGTCACAGTGCTATTACCTTGGGAATAGACACCCTATAAAGATGAGTTTTCCATCATTTTTCTTCTGGTCAATAAACACATCCCTGAAACTCACCAATGAAGCAAGATTTGGGAGTGAGAGGCAGTTTTACATAAGAATGTTCCTGCTTCTGAATCACACTTTAACAAAAATAATTTATTGTAGTGAAATGCTTATTTAGGCATAATCATATTAGCTAGATCATGCACTTAAAATAATTATTTTTCAGATTTGTTGTTTTATTGGTAAAGTAGCATATGATAAATTTGTTCTTATGCTAAGAAACAGAAAAAAAAGAATGGAGATACATTCCCCTATATTTGTAGTTCTTGATGTTTAAACATATAAAGAAAATTAATGTATAAATCATCTCATTTGTCAATAGTATAAACAAATAAGTTTAAAACAGAGTTCAAACATTTTATAAACAAAGGAAAATTGTCTCAGTTAATCATTTCAAAGACTGTTATTTGGAGAGAAGTCAGACCTCTGTGGATTTAAAATACCGAAGGAAAATATGTGATAAGGGAAATGATTAGGTTATACTCAAACAGTGCATCCCCCTTCTATATGGAGACAGTTACATTTCCAGCTTGTTTCTGGAGCTCTGTGTGATTGTGTGGTGGTTTGAACACATTTGCTTGTGTGTGTATACCGCGTTCAATTTTGATTCTGCCTCAGTATCCCCAGAGAACTTAGCATTTCATGATGACCTGTTCATATAAAGGATAACATATCTTACAGGCAATCTGTTACTGATGACAGAATGTTAGCTCCCATGTTCAGTTATGAAAGAACTATTTGTTTCGTAATTTTTATAATTCCTTCTAACTCGAGTATTTAATGAGATAGAATTGAAAAACCTCCGTGTTGAAGATCAGAGGAAAGAAATCAAGTGCTGACAAAATTAACTAAAAGATTGTCCAATCCAGACATCTGATCATTAATAAACACTGCCTATACAACTTTTTCATGCCCCTAAACTGCATTACTAAATACTTAATAATGACTGGTAGCCTGATTTCTATATGCCCCTATATTTGTTATTTATATCCCCATGATCATACACTTGAGAACAAGTTAAACATCCTGTCTCACAATTTCAGAGGGTTAAATTCATGTTCATTTGGTACCATGTGTTTGAACAAAACATCATAGCGGTTAAAACTTGTAGTAAAATAGATGAAAAAAAAAGATATCATATGTACTTGCTCATAAGTGGCTTTCGGAATAAAACAAAGAAAGCCAGCCTACAATTCACAATCCCAGATAACCTAGAGAACAAAGAGGACCCTAAGAGAGACATATATGAATCTAATCTACATGGGAAGTAGAAAAAGACAAGCTCTCCTGAGTAAAATGGGAGCATGGGGACCATGGGAGAGGGTAGAAGGGAAGGGGAGGAAGGAAGGGGAGTGGAGAAAAACATATAGCTCAATAAAAAATTAAACAATTTAAAAATTAAAAACACTTAAACTTAAAAAAAAAGGAGCAGAGAGAAGTGAATGCTTTCTCTGGATGGCTCTCCCATTTCTGTCTTTCTGATTGTCTGTGTGGTTATGCTGCCACTGATCAGAGTAGCTTTCCACACACAGTTTATGCTCTGTGTGTGTGTGTGTGTGTGTGTGTGTGTGTGTGTGTGTGGAGAGAGAGAGAGAAAGAGAGAGAGAGAGAGAGAGAGAGGAGAGAGAGAGAGAATAACCTGTGTGTTGAAACCTACCTATGCGTATACCTATGTCTATACCTATACAAGAAATATATATATATATATATATATGTGTGTGTGTGTGTGTGTGTGTGTGTGTGTGTGTGTGTGTATGTATATAAAATCTGCACATAGACAGATCCACAATATATGTCTCACCAATCAAGTTGACAGTGGGAACTGGCTCTGTCACTGTGTTAGCTTCCTGAGTCCTCACACCTTCCTTCGTGCATGGCATTTTTCTCTGTGTGTCTGCTGTGTTCATATTTCCTCACCTCCAATAAAATACTACAAGTGTTGGAAAAGAGAAGAATAATAACAGCTCAAGAAGGAGCTTAAACCGTATGAAGAGACAAACGTTCTAGAAAATGCAAAGGTTAAAATGAGGAAAGAGAGTTTCTGAATAGTAAATCGTTGAGAAGAAAATATATGAGCTATACAAATGACTAGGCTGGACATTCACATACAGATATGGATATATGGAGCTTCGAGTTCTGCTTCTGTGAATTTACCATTTGGCTACCAATATACTACATCTGTATTGAAAAGGTGCAAATTTTCTTCCTTATTCTCTTTTCCTGAAAATACAGAGTAATTTGTGAGGCCCTTACAATACAGAGAAATGAAGAGATAGTCTAAAGTGCATATAGCAGCATGTTTAAATTAACCATATGTATAACACCACTAAGTATTGAATATTAAGGTTTTAGTATCAGATATTAGGTACTAAATATTGAGCTATAAGTATTGAGTACTGGGTGTTAGGTACTGGATACTGAGTACTGGTCATTAAGTATAATTATATTTTGGAATTTTCACAATACCTTGGTACCAATCTCTGAATAGACATGAAGAAATAATGATACAAGTGTTTAGTTAAGACATAGGTAATATTTTAAAGCCCAATATAAGAAAACATCCTTATTTTAAGAAATGCATATAGCAGGACATTATATGCATATTTATATGCTTCTAAAGTAAAACTCTTCTTATATAAAATTGTTTAGTGTCCATGAACACTTAAACTATCAAAATTTTGTAGTTCCTTCTACATTATATCTTTCCTTCACCATTAGATCATGCAAAATAGAGCGCAACAAGAAAGATAACACACATTATCCACACTGATACACATTTACCATGAAGGAAACAGACAGAGATAGTGGCAGAGAAAGAGCTGAGCAAGAGATGGTTTCAACACAGGTCTTACGTTCATGTATTGTGTTTTAATTTCTTTTGATAGGCAGTTTGGGAAAGTCATGATCAGAGTGCAAATGTCCCTCTCTGCTTCCTCATCATTCCACATAGAAAATGCTAAGAACAAGCACATCTTCAGCACATGAATGTGTTTGTAAAATGATCCCAGCCAGCTGAAATGGCTCCAAGGGAAGAGACTCAGCTGATCTCCCACTTACTTACGCGTCTTGGGCTGCACTTCAGAGTATCTCGCTATCCAATAAGAGAGTATTGGCTGCTTCACAAAAAAGATATCAAAAGATGGAGTCATGGTGTAAGAGCATGCCCCCCCCAATCTCAATGAATAGTTCACTTGCTGTATTATATTCTGAGTGCATTAAGACAAAACTATATTTTGACATAAAATTGTTGAGACAGAAAATGTTGGGACACAAGTTCTTTATATTAAAATACCTTATTTAAAGTTTCTTAATATTTGTAGAATTGTAGTGAGGCGTGGCAGGCAGGCCTGCTTTTCATCCTGCCTGGCTCCCGCATGGTTAGCTTTACACCCGAAATAACAACACACAAACTACATTCATTTAAACACTGCCTAGCCCATTAGTTCCAGCCTCTTACTCACATCTTGATTAACCCATATCTAATAATCTGTGTAGCACCACGAAGTGGTGCCTTACTGGGAAGATTCTAGCGTGTGTCCATCTTGGGCAGGAGCTTCATCGCATCTGGCTCAGAGAGGAGAGGCATGGTATCTGCCCCAGAGAGGAGAGGCAGGGCAAATGTCTGAGCCATCAATCTCACTTCCTTCTTCCTGTTCTTCTACTCCACCCACCTATGTTCTAACCTATTAGGCCAAGCAGTTTCTTTATTAATTAACCAATGAAATCATCAGATAGATAGAAGACGCACCTACATCATAGAATCTAAACATTTAAAACAGACATTGCCAGGGCCCTTTCACAAAGGCCACAGATTCTTTTGAATAGAATAAAAATAAGAGGTGGAAAACAATGTATTTCATGATAAAAGTTCACGCATGCACCAATGACAAAATATGAAAAGCATGATAAAATATTTTTAAGAACATGGACATATTTTTGTTAAATGCATGCCTCATTATTGTTTAGCCAATGGTGAGTAATTTGCTGGGCCACGTATTTCTTCGCCTTTCACTAATGATTCTCCATTCTTGAACTGAAAACATTCCACAGCATCCAGCATTTCTATATTCTAATATTAAGGGGATAGTTCTTACATACAACTACCTTTAAATTTTTCTTTATGTTTCCTTCAATAGCCACAGTGTAATTTAAAAATAAATTGTGTAGCTAAAACTGCAGTGGCAAAAGGGAAGCCATCTTATGAGTAGAATTCAGCAATGTGGATGTGTATGAATGGCAGGGGGAGCTGTGCTGTGATTTTGTCAAGTGACCTTACACATTGTAATATTTATCCTCTTATTGCTCTTAGCCTTTTGCAATCTTATAAAGATAGGAAAAAGCACTAATTACTCTCTCCTCATCTCTCTCTCTTTCTGCAATGAAAATGAGGTGTAGCAGTGTTCAAATGGTTAAAAGCAGCACAGAAAGGCTCACCATTCTGGTGCAACTGTTTTTAGACCCGAGCCCCACTGGAATGTGGCATCAGAGACGCTGACTTGCAGGGTGAGAAGTAAGATGTGTTTATCACGTGTGGCTTGCATTATGTATCTTTCCTTTATGACCCACAATGATCACAGGTACTGTGAGAATGAGGGCAATTCTAATGGAAAGACACTGAGAACAAAATGAGAGTTCTAAAAAATTTCCCTTGTGTGCAACAGAGCTGGGCATGTCTCATATCAGTATCATTCCTGTCCAGTCCACCTGTTTTTATGGTGTGTGCCTCTCTCTCTCTCTCTCTCTCTCTCTCTATATATATATATATATATATATATATATATACACACACACACACACACATGGTGTGTGTGTGTGTGTGTGTGTATACATACAGGTTTGTGTTCACATGTCTGTGAATGCATGTGGAGGCCACTGGTCAACATTGAGTGTCTTTCTCATTCACTCTCCCTATTTTTTTTAGGAATACCCTTCACTCACTTGTGACACATGGCTTCAGCTAAGCTAGCTGACCAGTAAGCTCAGGGTGTTGGCCTTTCTCCATCCTTCATAGCACTGGGGTTACAGATGTATGATATTCTGCCTAGAATTTTAGGAGGATTTTTTTTTTAACTCATGCTTATGTATCAAGCACTGCACCAACTAAACCATCTCTTCAGTCACCAACTTAATCTTTTTACGGTTCCTGCTATGGTAGTTTGTCTCTATAAGAGATAGCCAGCACAGATACATGTCTAATATAGGGAGGAAAATTACAGTCATTTTGTTTCTACTTAAATAATGTATGAGACAGATAATTAGATTTAAAAGGTAAAAGGTGCAATTTAATCTAGATGTAAGAAAACGTGTTCACCTTATTACAGTTAATGTTAAGTACACTAAGACCACGAAAACAAGATCTACTTTTCTATGATGCTTTACAAAAAAGAACTCTCAGTGTCCTAAGGTCAGCACACGGATATCTCAAGTCCTTCCTTGCAGACTCTACAGTGAAGAGTGACAGAGTGAATTTGGGGTTCCTGGACTCTTTGTGGATGCCCATCTGTTTCTTTATTAACACAAAGCCTGTGCAGGCCAGAGAGCTTGTGAGCAGGCCATGGACTGGCCATGGAGGTAGCAGACCTCAGTGTTGCCAGCAGCAGCCTGCTGTGGACAGTTTGCAGTGATGAATGTGGCAGAGCTGAGCAGGCTGCACTGCCAGGATGAGCTGCAGATCTGGAGCCAGGGTCCTTAGGGAGAGCCCAGGGAGGCGCCTGACAGATGGGACTGTGCCTCAAACCTCAGAGACCCAAGAGGCTCTGTCTCATTTTTATATATCTGTCCTTGGCTCCCTGAGTGCTGGTCTCCTGCACATTCCCTTCAACCACATGCCAAGTTCCTCTCTAAGAAAACACTGCGTTTTTCCAGTTGTGTGATGACTTAACATTGTGATTTGAATTGAGCTTTATTGACTGCGGGGAAAATGGAGGGAGACTTTTAGGTTTCTTTATCCTGACTTCATTACCAAATTGATATTTTAGAGCTTAGAGTTAATTTTTTTCTGTAGGAAATTAGGTTTTGCTTCTCCCTTTGATTGGATATATATATATGTGTGTGTGTGTGTGTGTGTGTGTTATGTGTGTGTATGTGTATGTGTATGTGTATGTATATGTATATATGTGTGTATATATATATATATATAAATATATATATATATATATATATCATAAAACTTGATTTTGGTGAGATAACTCCTTGACTTATTTCTGCCTTATCAGAAGGCCACTAACGTTATATGATGTCTTGGAGTGAAAATTCTAACTTGTTTTAAGTCCAGATAATGATTAATACTTGATTTCATATAGATGTCATATTAGTTATTTGTCTTATGGGTGCAACACAGTGTCTGACTAAGGCAACTTCAAATGGCTTATTTCAGCTTGCAGTCTGAGAGCATATGCATGTCTATCATGCCTAAGAGCTCATGAAAGCAGAAGAGTAAGACGTGGTCACATCTCTCCATCGTCAGGAAGCAGATAGTGATGAATGCCTTGTTGAGGTTACTTTCACTTTCACCAGATTATGGATGGTAGCACCTACACATAACCTGAGTCTTCCAGCCTAATTCATATCTTCTAGAAAATTCATCACAGACATGCTCAAAAGTATAGCACTTGAGCGATTATAGACCCAAACGTTTCATAATATTTTAAGAAATCAGTATCAACCCTCGTAAATGTTATAATATTACCTGTTTATTCTGAAAGCATTGCCTCATTGAAATTTCTAAGTACACAAGCAATTGATTATTTGATAGAGATACCTAATGGATGGTTGATATGACACACTAAGAAGAAAATAAAATCAAAGCGACCTGGTATGATTCTGCTTCTTCATTGGGATCATTGGCTGTTTTGGTTAATGAGAGTGGACAGAACAGAAGCAGGGAATGCGATTCAAGAGGGCTATGGGTTAGAATAGAGACAGTCTTTCAGGAGACTGCTTTGGATGAGACAGTTTATCTTTATTCCAGAGTATGGGGATAAACCCTAATTTGCCTTGAGATGCTGGCTCCTATCACAAGGCTCAGCATGTGGCTACAGGGTCCTATCACAAGGGCTAGAGCACTTGCCGGATTACCATGTGGTTCATCCAGGGAAGAACTTTTCCTGGGAACTGTGTCAAGGGTCACCTTTGAGATAAATTAGGCACCAAGAACCTAGAGACATCCTCCCGATAGGTTCAATAGAGAGCAGAAAGTTTTGCCTGGGGAGGGAATCCTCCATGTCACAGAGCTTAGAGAAAGGTGCCAGGCTATGGTAGACTTGAACCTCTGATCCACAGGGCATTCCAGCCACCTGGTATCTTCTTAGCAAGCTCCTCTCTTAGCATAGTAAATTAGAATGCCTTGCTTGGGCAGTTTGACTGTCTCTTATGAAAATCCTTTACAAGGTAATACTAATATAATTTATTTTAAAATATTTTAGATAAATTACACTTGATAGGAAAAAGTGAAGAGGGAATAAAATGATCTCTCACACACATACCCAGTGTAGATGGAGAAACGATAATGGGAAGTCCAGCTCACCATGAATCTGGGGAATGTGGACTTGGGAAATGTACTAAGGATATCAGCAAGTGTTGGAGCTCAGTGGGAACCTGCTGGGAATCCCAGGATTAATGTATGTTAATCCAAGAATTTGACAGAGAAAATAATTGTAGCAAGTAAAGTGAAAAATATATTAGTAAAAATATACTGTCCAGGGAGGATATAAGTTTGGAGCAGAAAAAAAAAAAGATTTGCAGCTCTATTGCCCCTACTATGCAAAATGTTGGAAACTTTATGTTAGTGGGCTATTGTGGTTGCTGCATATTGTTAAGCTTTTGACTCATTTGTATGGGCTATGCTTCTCATGCTTCAAGTTCCTGGTAGTTCCTCAAACAACTTCATGTATCTTTTGTGTTTGTAGCTTCTTAAAGGTCTACTCACTTGTGTGTGTCTTAGCACGAGGAACTGAGAATACAGGCAGACATTCTGGTCTGTCTCAGGTTTTTTACCAGGAGCTCTGCTCTGGAGAGTTATAGTCGTAATGCTCTGCCTTACTGTTTGCCACCTTCTGTTTTTCATATGATAATTTTATAGGACTCTGACGGCGATGTCTTACCTTCTTTATTCACAGAAACTCCATACCAAGTTAACTAGAAAATGTGTGAATTGTGCTAGATGAACCGAAATCTGGTACTCAAACAAAAGTTATAATGCAAAGTACAAAATACCCATAAGATGACCAAGTCACTCTTCCTTATCACAGTCTTCCCTAGGGTCAACCCTACCTTAGAACTGGGCAGGAATAAAAGTAGGGACAGACTAGAGCTCACATACAAGGGGTTGTCGTAAAGCCAACAAAATACAGCAAAAGATTTGATAATGTGTTTAAAAGTGTTAAGTCTGAGTATCTAAAGCCCAATAACAGTTCTCTAAATTTAGCCTACATCCCAACATCTCTTTCAAATTTCTCAAACTTTTAGTTTTGAAACTTGGAAAAGTGGGATTTTTTTACTCCTCATTATCTCTGTACATCTCATCACATATGTGCAGCCTAGTTTATATCAACTTGGCATAAGCTAAAGTCATCTTAGAGGAGGGAACCACAATTAATAAAATGCCTGCATAAGATCAGACTGCAGGCAAATCTGTAGGGCATTTTCTTAATTACTGATTGATAGGGGAACACCTAGCCCATTCTGGGTGGTGTTACCCCCTGGCCTATTGGTCCTGGCTTTATAAAAATGCTGTCTGAGCAAGCCAGTAAGCAACACCATTCCATGGTCCTTGCATCAGCTCTGGCCTCCAGATTCCTACTCTGTTTGAGTACCTCTCCTTACTTCCTTCAGGGATGAACAGAGATGAGGAGGCATAAGTTTAATAAGGCCCTTTCCTCCCCAAGTTGTGTTGGTCATGCTCTTTTAGCATAACAATAGTACCCCTAACTAAGACAATATATAACACTGGCCGTGCTTTCTCTAAACCTTTCCAAATCTGATTTCCACCAATGCAGGTCCTTACAAATAGGGCAGGATCTTCTATTTTTCATCTCTTCCCTCCTTTTTGTCTTCTCTACCTCTTTTCCCTCTGCTCTTCTCTCTCTTTCTTCCTCCTTCCCTCCCTTCATCTTTCTACTTTAATTTGTATGTAAATTTAGTTTTTATAAGGAGCATCAATGTTTCTGGATTACTTAAGGGAATGATTCCTTCGTTAAAGGAACGCCGTTACGTTAAATTTGAGCATCAGTGATGCACAGTCATTTGCAGATGAAGGCTACCTATGAGGAACACCTTTCTATAGAAACCTCCTGCCTTTTGCGTTCACTTCCTTCAATCAGCCGTGCAGAGCACTGCCTATTAACCTCACCCAGTCACACGGGTAGTTTTTCCTCACGGCTACCCTAATAAGAACAAAGAAAGAGACATGGGAGATTTAAGTTAGAGCAAAGTGTACAGGGCAACAAAATGCTCACATGTGACTGAACTATAGTCAACAAACCTATCTCAGTCTTTTTTTTTTTTTTTTGTCGTGTTAACCGGTTGTACCCAACACTAGCTAATCATGTTAATAGTTCACAGTCCATGCTCTTCACTTTCTCACCATGGCTTGGGGGCATCCTACAGCCCACTGATTGTAGTGACTGTTTGTTTATCAAGGAAACCAATAGTAAAAACACAGTCTTTAGAGAAGGATGTCCTTTTTTTGAACAAATCTTTGTATTAGAACTCCATGACACCTTGGACATTCTACTAATCATTAGGGGATTTTTGTTTATTGAATACCTACTCTATTGGTGGCAATGGACTGAAAACTAGCGATTATATTAGTTACTTTGTTCAACTATGAAAAGTAGGTGCTGGAAGTAGTTTAAGGTAGTGAAGGTATAATTAGACTCATGTGTCAAAAGATTTAGAGTTCATCATAACCAAGAAGTCCTGCCAGCTTGAGTAGCTGGATATCAGATGCGGGAAGAAGGGGCTGCATCAGCCTGTTTACAAGGAGGCAGACAGGAAACAGATAGGAAGCAGAAAGGGCAGACAGGAAACAGAAAGGGCAGACAGGAAACAGGAAGTTAAAATGGTAAACAGAAAGTCAAAATCGCAGACAGCAGGCAGAAAGGGCAGATAAAAAGTAGGAGGTAAAGTGACCCAAGGCCTGCTATTTATCACCAACTTTATCAGGTGGGGTTCCTAAAAGCTACATAGTCTTCCAAATAGCCTCACAAACCATCAGCCAGGCATGTGTCTTAATCAGTGTTTCCTTGTTGTGAAGAGACACCACGACCATGGTAATTCATAAATAAGAGCCTTTAAATGTGCTTGCTTACAGTTTTAGAGGTTAATCACATTATCTACATGGCTGGCAGAATGGTGGCATGGGAGCACAGATGGTGCTGGAGAGGTAGCTTAGAGCTCTACATCTGGATCTGAAGGCAGGAAGAAGACAGAGCTCAACTGAGCCTGTCTTGGCTTTTGGAACCTCAAAGCCCACCCTCAGTCACATACCTCCTCCAACAAGACCATGCCTACTATTCCTTCTCAAATAGTGCTCCCTAATGGCTCTGCATTCAAACACATGAGCCTGTAGGGAGCATTTCTTTACAAACCACCACAGCACATAAGACATGAGTCTTTAACAATATTTCTGGTTAAGAACAAAAGCATGAATAATTTATCCTTGTGCACCCTTACGAAGTTTATATAGCAGAGGTATGCAAAGGCAATATGCAAAAAGAATGAGAGAAAAATCAATGTTATGTAGGTGGAAATGCTAAAAGAGAAAGATATCACAGGAAAGAAAGATGAGTCCTCAATGATGGATTTACATGGAGAACCCAGAGTAAGTATTGTTGATATTGTTACTGATGAATAAAAAAAAATCAATTAAGTGTGGCTAAGCAGGTATGAAAAGAAAGCCGACATGTTATTGATATTATAGCTGCTTACGATTTTATTTGTAGAGCACATGCTTTATGTTAATTTTCTACTAGTAGGAAAATGTGAGTAGTATTATCAATTAAAATGCACCAAAAATTAATATATAATTGATCATACAAGAATAGGGTTATAATTTTAGAATACTGTTTAAATTACCAATGTTTCATTTACCTCCATGGGTCTTGTATCTTATTTGCAGTAGAAATTTCAACTTTTGCAATTAAAATTCAGGACTGGGGAATGGGAAGATGGCTTAGTGAGGACAGTGTGTTTGCTGCACAAGCAAAGACCTAGGTCTGGATCCCTGTCTCACATGTAAAAATTAGGCAAAGAAGCACAAGTCTGTAATCCCAATGCACAGACACAGACACTTAGAACTTAGTGTCAAGACAGCAGAGCCGAATGATAAGGTTTGTCTCAGTGTAAGATAATGTCTCAGAAAAGAGAAAAGGCAACATAGAGGACCATATTCAATCTCTGCCCTTTACACATTCACACACATACACAAACACTGAAAGGAACACATGAACACACCCATGATTCTCTATCTGTCTTGGGATGGTATTTTTTTCTCTATCACTGATGGCAGCTTCCTAATATCTAAGGCATTTTTATGTTTATTCAATGTAAAATATTACACACATACTACTATGCATCTATAAACGTGGCCTTTATTTGTCTTAATATTACTTAAAATACTACTGTTTCTATAGTTTGCATTATCGCCAAGAGTATAAAGATTTCTAAAAGGCAAGAAAACCCCCAAAGGAGATTTTGCCATCTTTACAAAGGAAAACAAGCACTAAGAAAAAATAATGACACAGTCAAGGAGTGGCTGTCAGTGCTTGGGGTTCTATCGCAACCAAGAATTGTGTGGTGGCCCCTGTAACTTTCAGCCCAGACAGAAATTGCTCTAAAATAAAACAGTGGTGTTCATGGGAGATATATGAATGGTCCCAGGTAAGGAGAAATTGAAAGGGGTATTTCAGTTACTTTGACAATTTCTGTTTTGTCTCATGGGTGATTTTCCATCCCAGACTAATTTGCTTTGGAAAAGTTATCTAAGCTGCTCCACTAAGAACATAACACCTCTAGGGATCAGATGGTATCTGAGGTAAAGGATATGCACAGAAGTCTCTTCTATATCAGCCATGAGAAAGGACCAGACATCCATTCCTGTCCTGTAGGCCTCCCCCTTTTTAGAACTCTGAGGTGGGTAAGGGACTGCTCTGTATTCAGAAGATGGGATGGGAGGGGATGTGATGCCTTCACCTGAGGCCAAGAAGTAAAGAAAGTTTATGTCAACTTTGTCAGCATGAACTAGAAATTAAATAGTTACACTTAGCCTACTCTGTGAAGAAATACATTAATTTTTTCTAAAAGTAGTAAATGTATAGATTCATTTTCTATGTATTGCTTGGTTGGCGTTGTTGATAAACTTGGAGCTATAAGTTGAACGTTGAGATGTAAAGGTTGCAGTGTCTATAGAGAAGTACAGAAACTTATCACTTATTTGGTTGTTTTTTTTCCTTGATTCTCAAAATGATCTCTGAGGAATAGAACTGTTCTAAATTTTTAAGCTTGAGAAACAGTGTTCACTGAAGCATGAAGGTTGGAATTTCAACAACTGACATCAAAAAATCAAACCAAACTATTCAAATAAAAAAAGTCTCAGTAGTTTCCACCTTGTAAAATATAGTATCTTACAATTGACTAGAAATGTTTGATGCTATCAAACATGTATGGAAAGGAATCCATAAAGGAGAAGGAAGTGAGAGAGGGAGGGAAGAAGAAGAAAAGATGGGGAGAGGGAAGGGCGGCATCTTGAAAGGAAGGAAGGAAAAGTATGAAGAAGGGAACAAAGAAGCACACATAGTAAAGAAACAATGAGATGTCTCCAATACCCACACTGTAAAACAGAAATTCTTCTTAACCAACCAAACCGGCAGCGCTGCTGTACTCCTCATGATGGACTTCACTCATGGGGATTTCTGAATATAATTTATTTTTTCTTTTTTAGATCAGACAACATGAATCAATTCAACCTTCTGGAATTAGGTGGCGTTCAGCCCCTGTTCTTTGACTTTCTGTTCGAGCTATTCATTCTGTGCATTATATGCAGTCTTTCCTAGAACAGATGTAGGACCAGTTCCTGGGGTAGGATTCCTCTTAATCACCTTTCTAGAAAGATGTGTATCTGTGGTAACCACTACCATTTCCCCTCAAAGCTTCTTTTGCTTCAGCTTTGTGAAGTTTTACTTGAAGTAGTTGGTTCCCTAATATTTACTGGGACACTGATATTTTGATGACTGAACAAACAAGGAAAAGTAAAATGATTTACCACATGCCTGAATAATCTAAGCCCTTACACTGAAACTGTGTCTCATAATTGAAAGGGACAATTAAATAATAGCCTCTTTGAAAAAGGTATTAAAAGAATCATACTTTTTTTCTTTTTTTTTCTTTTCTCATTTTTTTATTAAAAATTTCCATCTCCTCTCCTCCTCCTCCCCCTTCCCTCCCCTCCCTTCCACCCATAACCCCACTCCACCCCTCTCCAAGACAAAGAGCCTTCAGGGTTCCCTTCACTATGTTAAGTCCAAGGTCCTCCCAGCTCCCCCTAAGTCCAAGAAGGTGAGCAACCAAACTGACAAGGCTCACAGTGAGCCCGTCCATGCTGTAGAGTTCAAGCTCATCACCGTTGTCCTTGGTTTCTCAGTCCTCCTCCACCGTCAGCCACATTCAGAGAGTCCGGTTTGGTCCCCTGTTCCATCAGTCCCATTCCAACTGGACTTGGTGGTCTCCCGTTAGATCTGTCCCACCGTCTCAATGGGTGAACGCACTCCTCACGGTCCTGACTTCCTTGCTTATGATCTCCCTCCTTTTGCTCCTCATCAGGACCTTGGGAGCTCAATCCGGTGCTCCTATGTGGGGCTCTGTCATTTTCTCCATCCAATGCCAGGTGAAGGTTCTATGGTGATATGCAAGATATTCATGAGTATGGCAATAGGATCTGGACATTTCTGGCACCCTCTCCTCAGCTGCCCAAGGAACTAGCTGGGGGCGTCTTCCTGGATACCTGGGAACCCCTCTAGAGTCAAGTCTCTGCCAACCCTAGAATGGCTCCCTTAATTAAGATATATAATTCCTTGTTCCCATATTCACCCTTCCTATGGAGAGAAAAGTGTGAAGTGGAGGATGGGAAGATCTTGGGGGTATAGAATGGTTGGGATATAAGAATCATACTTTTTAATCTACCTTCTTTCACTGTAGATATTAATTAGTATTGAGAAAGAGACATTTCTTCTGTTTAGACACACAAATCAGATGAAATTGATTTACCAATAGAAAAAATTATTCAATGATGTCAAATCTTTCCCCGACATACAGCCCATTTTTGCCCTTGTTGGTTAGCAATGGTTCTTAAAACATGAAAAACTAATATATCTTATATTTCAACAACTACAGTGTGGTAAATATAAAATGAACACCTTAAATTATATTTGTTTCCATGTCTTGTCAAATCACTTTGATTGAATTTCAGAGTAAACACTGATAGCTATTGAAAAACCATCTGTAGCCTGTGTATAGGCAGTTTTCTGGTGTGATCTTAAAGGAGACATTGAGGAGATGAAATATCACTAAAAGACAGAGCATGAAGTGAGAAGAAAAGGAAGGGTTCAGGTAGAGAAACATGCTAAACACGTGTTTTAAAAAAATGCTTTGCTAGGAAGAGTGACAAGTGTGTTATAATCCCAACATTCAAGAGGTAAAAGCAAGAAGACAAAGAATTCAACAACCTCAGCTAATAGTGGGCTCTAGATGAGCTAGCATTGAATGGACACTGTCTCTAAGACAAACCAAAGGCAATAAGGGGAGCCTCAGAATTTTTGTTCTTAACTTTCAAACCCTCAATACCAAGTCATCGACCTTTCCAAGTGAGTTTCTCCCTAAAGGTAGATGCTGAGACAGAGGAACAGAATATCGCTGTTTTTCTTGCAAAAAGCTGTAGTGTGGAGCTGCGGACAGGCCTGCTTTTCATCCTGCCCAGCTCCAACATGGCCAGCTTTACACCCGAAATAACAACACACAAATTGTATTCTTTTAAATACTGCCTGGCCCATTACTTCCAGCCTCTTACTCACATCTTGACTAACCCATATCTAATAATCTGTGTAGCACCACAAAGTGGTGCCTTACCAGGTAGATTCTAGCGTGCATCCATCTTGGACTGGAGCTTCATCGCGTCTGGCTTCTCTCTCTGAGGAGAGGCACGGCGGTCTGCCTAACTTAGGAGAGGTGTGGCATCTTACTGATCCTTCTACCTCACTTCCTCTTCCTGTTCTGTCTACTCCACCCACCTAAGGGGCGGTCTATCAAATGGGCCAGGCAGTTTCTTTATTAGCCAATGAAATCAACTCAAACAGAAGACTCTCCCACATCAAAAAGCTTCCCATTGTGATTTGCAAAATTACCCTTGAAATAAAGACTAAAGACACAGAAAGTATGGAAGCAGCAAACACTGTTAAAAAGTAATAACTTACTTTTCCTCTGAAGCATAATGAATGGCATCTTATAATGTCTATTACAAATATTTATGTGTATATGCATATATACATTCATCACACACACACACACACATGAAAATGAAGTACTCTTAATACCCTGTCAACAGGGTAGTGTGAAGCTTGAGTATCAAACAGAAAGAACTGTCAGGTGATTATAGTATTTTGAAACGTGCAAGGCTTGTTGTGCTGCAACACCGATGTTAAAGTGTATCCAATTTAAAAGACATAGTACATCTAATGAACGAGAAATGGATTATTTAATTTTCTCACTTATAAAATAATTATATAAACATTATAGTAAAGGAAATCCTCCTATTTACAGGCATTTTAAATATATAGTGTGTTTGTGTGATCTTGTGATCTCCATATTGCACTCTAAGGGAAGCTAAACATTAGTAATTTCTGTTGACCAAAGGATGAAAGCAGTTCATAATCTATTCTAGTAGCATCCATGAAAATTTATGTAATTACATTGAAGCAGTGACTTTGGGCAGTGTAGAAATAGGATCATATCTTGATAAAATGCTGGCCTCGCATGTCAAATCTATGGTAAACAAACAATATAATAAGGCAGGGTCACCTCCTCTGGGACTCTCCTTCCAACAGCATTTTTATTTGTTTTTTTAATTAGTTCTGTGAGAGTGTTGTACAATGCACTTTGATCATATAACCCCATCCGTAACTCTTTCTAGATATCTTCTCTCCCTGTACACCCATATCTGTACCTGCTTCTCCTCTTCTTGTTTTAAACCCTTCATGTTCAGTTTGTGTTGTCCTTATAGCCGTGGAAGTGTGGTTATCCATTGGAGTATGGTGAGCCCACAAGGTGACACACCCTTCATGCAAATTTACTTTTCCTCCCTCTGAGCACGTATTAGTTGCCATTAGCTCCTCAGCTAGGAACAGAACTCCATGCCTGCCTCATCTGACCATGGTGGAACTTTGTCTGGCTAGAGCTTACAAAGGTCCTGTACATGCTAACACACATTTTGTGAGTTCTTTAAAAAGTTATTTTAGATGTATGCATTTTACTTTCTGAGTATAGATGTCCTGACTGACTGTATGTGAACCCCATGTATTCCTGTTAGATACCTTGAGGTTTGCTGCTTTGTTCTGTATTTTTACCCTTTCATTCCAATAATTGCCTTATGAATGTCTATTTTCTTTCTTTTAGAATGAAGAAAATACATTAATTAGTAATCAATGTATTTTCATTGATTAGTAATCATTTTTTTAATATTATTTAGTATCTGTATATATGAGAACATGTTGATGCCATTGCCTGCATTTTGAAGACAGAGAAAAAGCTCTGGTATTTATTTTCATTCATTGTGTGTATTCCATGGACTGCACGTGGGTTTTAGGCTTGGTTGCAATCACTTTTACCACCTGAGCCATCTCACTGACCTTGGCATTCAGTCATATCAAAGAAACTTTGATTGAGCGTTTTCAACTTCCCCTGTCCAATTGGTGTGATATTTTCTTTTTATTGAACAAATAAATGCATATTTATAATTATCCACTATCAGTAGTGAATTATATACTACATTTGTAATTTGGACATATTATAATGGAGTCCAAAGTAAGAAGAAGCAAAATAAAGGATTTAAATGACATAGAAATACAGACCCATACAATTCTGAAAGCTAGTGAAGATGGTGGTCAGTCTAAGAATATTGCAGGAATTCAGACTGTCTCTAAAACATATATGGATACACTGGATCAAGAAGAGCAGAGGGAGAAGTTACAGTATCTACTATAATGAGGAATTCTAGAAACCTGTCAGAAGCTTCTGGTCATGTCACATGTGAAAACTCAGCACTTCCTATAGGCAACTAAACATGCTATTTTGTTCTCCAGAAGATTCACTCATTTTATTTAATATAACCATAGATTGTGATATTTGGAAAGTACACTTAGAGTAATGCTATTTAATTCATATTACATGAATTTCTACAATATTTTCCCCCTAAACGCTGACAGAACAATCTACAGTCATGTTTTCTTTCAGGAAATGACTATCATTTTATTCCAGGATTTTTTCATTCATTTTTTTATTTGTTTATATATGTTATATATGCTAGTGATAAAGATGTTGTACTTCTAGTTGGATGCCAACTTTACAAAGTTACAATCAACTTGGAAATAAGAAAGTCAATTGAGAAAACTTTCTCAGTGTGAAAGACAGTGGTGCATTTTCTTGATTAATTATTGATGTGAGAGTGCCAGTCCCAGGCTGGTAGTCCTGATGGCTATAAGGAAGCACAATGGAAAAGCCCTGTGCTTCTCCATGGCTTCAGACCCTACCTCTAAGTTCTTGCCTCAAGTTCCTGCCCTGACTTCATTCAATGACAGACTGCCATCAGAAAATGTAAGCTAAAATAAACCCTTTCCTTTCCAAGTTGCTTTGCTCATAGAGTTTTATCACAGTAATAGAAACCCTAAAATAGATGTATAGGAGGAATGTTGAAAAGAACCGTCAGTTCAAAGTTCATTTTGTGGGGGAGTAGAGTATCTCCTGAGACATCATACGTCCTTTCTGGAGAAGAACTTGCTTTTTCACCTGTGAGTGGCGCAAGGAGGAACACAGAAAAAGTAGCCCCAAAACATGTCTCCATTGCACAGCTACCAAAATCTCTCAGAACACTGATTTCTCCATCAGATCCCTAAGTTAATCCAATTCCATCTGCTAAAGTATAGTACCAGGATATCAAAGTTCAATGTCATTTCTTACAAAAGTGGATATTACAGTCCAAAAAATATTACATAACAAGCAAGACCTCTAGTATCATGTTTACATATCAACTCTTGCATGTGATTTTGGCGTACTGTGTCTTTAAAAAAAGATTTCTTTTCCTTCATCAGCTTTGACTTTTCTGGTATATGAACTGTGTGGTGCAAGTCTGATATATTTGTGTCTTTGACTTAGTGTTTTTACTATCTTGGACAGGTATTACAAATGAAATCCCATGATGTGTAGTATGTTAGAAACTTTCTTTGCTTGTAATAATGTTTTCAACATCACTCTACATTGTGGCAAGAATCTCCAGTTCCTCATTTTTCAACTCTGTGTGAGTATCTACTTCCAGGATTATACATGCATCAGGTGTTGAACATTTGTGTAGTTTCCATTTGGGAAGCATAATTTATAAAGCTGCTGTGAATATTCATTAAAATATTTGCATGCATATGTGATTGCAATCCTCAGGTGTGCATACCTCAGAGAATTGCTCATTCATATGGCAACTCTTCATTTTCTTATTTAAAGAACTTGCTGGCTATTTTTCAAGAAGGTTAAACTATTTTTACATTTATAGGATCAATATATTCCTATTATAGTTACTTTACATCTTGTTGAGAGCCAGACCTATCCAAGAATTGCTCAGAGATCTTGATGAAGGACCAGAGGAACTTGACAAGGCTGATCTAGGGCTAGGGCTAAAACCTAAATAACTTTAGTTATTTCAGTTCCTGGGAATTTGACCTCTCCCAGTGAAGAGACTGGAGTTGTCAACCGCAAGGCCACTACGTGTTTGTCTCTGGCACTTGTGAGATACCCTGTGTTCCCCTTGTGAACCATTTCTTAATTAGTCTCCTAATACCTTTGTTCCATGTATGACAGTTTTCCACTGGCTGTTCCACTTCTCTCTTTGAAATGGTCAATAAGATGTTGTTCTTCTTAATAAGTGTGCTTGGCATAGGACGTTATGTGTACAATGGCTCCTGATCCAAAACTTCTCTATTTCCTAATCTGATATCCTCATCCTCTCTCTCAGGATTCCTCTAACTGGAAAGAAAACTTCTGATCCAGGATACAGCATATCTAGATCTTCATATTATCTGCCATATTATAATTTTACCCTTTTCCATGAATTTATTTTAACTAACATGTAAAAGCTTAAACATTAGGTATATTAGTGGAGCATCAAGACACATTTTAAAACTCATTTGTGTCTCATTACATTTAAATAAAGTTGAACATATTCATCTCTTCAAAGTATAATTTTTATACCTTTTATTTTTTGAGGTTATAATGTAATTACATTATTTCTCCCTTCTCTTTCTTCCTTGCAAAATCTCGCATATATGTTTCCTTTTTGGTCTCTCTGAAGTTCATGGACTCTTCTTTCAATAACTATGTGTGTGTGTGTGTGTGTGTGTGTGTGTGTGTGTGTGTGTGTATGTATATGTCTTAATGCATAAATAAAACTACTTAGTCTGAATAATTTTACTTGCATGCATGTTTTCAGGGATGACCATTTGCTACTGGATAACAAAATTGTTATATTCTTTCCTGGGGAAGATGATTTATCTTGCTTAATATATCTCTTAGGTGCCTGTAGTTCTTGGTGTAGGATTGACTCCCCTTGAACTTTTCTCTATTCACTTCAGCATGTGTCATTGTTCTTGTTTTGCTCATGGTTTGCACTCATATTCGTGAGTATTTATACATCTTTTGAGATTACTAAGAGACACAGTGTCATAGCTAAATACCTGATTTTCTGGCTCTTAAAATCTTTCCTCTCCCTCTTCTACAATGGTTTTCGAGTAGAAGGTGAAGGAATTGTTTTGCAGATCTACCCATTAGGACTGGGCTCCACAACTACGTGTTTCTTTGGTTGTTTCCTACAATGATCTTCTTCTATTGCAAAGAAAGGTTCTGTTGATGAGATGTGAGAATTAAACTTACTTGTGGACACAATGATGAATATTTGGTGTATAAATAATGACTATGTTAGTTTAATAGAGTTGTGGTTGTAAATTCTCTTTCAAAATCCATGAATTTGATAACCCTCAGAGATGTCTTTGTTTCTTTATGAAAAAAATGAAATGATTTTGTGTATCTTTTCAAAACGTATAGAACATTATTATCAGTTATCAGTCCTGTGCACTGCAACATCCCAGAATTTTTGTTTCCAATAAATTGTGGCTTAATAAGTCCTTGCAACTTAGTAAATATCTGCTCCTATTTAACTATATATTCATGCTCATCAGAAGTTTCCCATTGCTCTCTCCATGGCCTTTGATGGCCACTTTGTTTCCTCAGCTTCTACAAAAATCAATGTTTTTTGAGGTCAGATATGAATTAGATCATGTGGTGCTCATCTTTCTGTGTCTGGATTAGTTAACCTAACATGCTCATATACAGTTTTCTTCATATTGTCACAAATGGCAGTACCCCATTCTTTGCATGCTACGGTGAACAGAGAGCACAGATAATCTAGTCAATATATGGAGTTCCTTTCATGTGAATGGAGACCCAGTTGTTAGAATGCTGGATCCCTTGGTTGTTCTACTTTGAATTTTTCAGGAAATTCCACAGAGATATTCATGCTAGCATTTTCTTAATTTATAAACTCACTAGAGGTATTGTAGGGATCCTCTTTCCCCACATTCTTACCTACAAGATTTATCTAGAGTGATCCTCTTTCCCCACATTATTGCCTTTAAGATTTATCTAGAGAAGGATATAAATCCTTCTCTCATGCAATATATCCCAATCAGAGTTTCCCGAATGAATGAATCATTTCTTTCATTTGCCTAAGTTGTTGGTCAAGAGGATCCTGTGGAGATACCTAATAATCCCAGGCTGATGCTAGGAAAAAGGGTCACTTTCTCAAAACTGCCATAGGGGATCCATGAGGACAATTTCCACACAGCTCATTAAATGTAGAGATGCCATGCTGGTGCAAGCTTGGAAAGTCACCCCTATATTCTAGTCTCTTGGCTGGCAAAGGTACTCTGCAGGCTACAGAAAGAAAAACCTGAACACCAACCCAGCCACAAAACTTTCTGCCTATAACCCGTCCTGTCTGCAAGATATGGGATGTTTGTTTAAATAGACATTCATCCCATGCTGAGATCTAAGTAAGTGGTTAGACTCAGGGAATTATTTGTAGTTCTGATTATTTTTTCTCACATGCTTATATCTTTTGCCCCACTTAAAAATATCAGCTTACAAAAATGATAGAATAAAACAGTACCTTGTAGCCGGGCGGTGGTGGCACACGCCTTTAATCCCAGCACTCGGGAGGCAGAGGCAGGCGGATCTCTGTGAGTTCGAGACCAGCCTGGTCTACAAGAGCTAGTTCCAGGACAGGCTCTAAAAAAGCTGCAGAGAAACCCTGACTCGAAAAACCCAAAACCCAAAAAACAAAAAACCAGTACCTTTTATATAAGAGCCTGCTTAGAAACACAGCAGAACAAATACCATTCATGACAATTATAAATTTAGTGACTAGTAATTTACCTAGCAAATTGAGTAGACGAGAAATGTCATTAATTTTAGATGATGGATAATATAAAGTAAATGGTGAGATATTCTGTTTCCACAGATAGACAACTTAAAATTTAGATGCCTGTTATATTTTAATTAATTTGCAACATAAATACAATGCCTACCAAAATTTCAACTAAGCATTTAAGGGTTTCAAAGTTGATGGATAATCTCCGAGTCCGAGTAAGAAAGTCCATTTCAAAGACAATAGCAAGGATAAGGTAAGTAGATAGCCTGTAATGATTTAAAATTAGGCTTTTTTCTAATGAAGTTTTTGAGTGCCTTATATGTTTTGGATATCATCTGTAGGCTGAAGATGGATGCCCCAACAATACAGAAGAACTGAGGGTTATTGTCTAGGAAGCAAGATATCTCTGTCATTTCTAGAGATTTGGAAGGTGCTTACAATGCACTTCCAGTTTGCTTAGGTAATATTATATCCTTCTGGAGTCTTTGATGGAGTTGAAGAATTGATAGTTATTGTTTTACTTAGCTATGATAAAAAATAAAGTAGATATAAATATTGTAACTGTAATTCTTACTTGATACCTGTGTTATTTTATGTATTTTTTACTATGTTGAAGATAAAGCTTTTCTTTTCATTTAAACAGAAAAGGAGAGATGATACGGGATTCTCCTCTGTATGCTGTAAATATAATTGGTTAATAAAGGAACTGATTTGGGCCTATAACAGAGCTGTAGGGGAACAGAGCTAGGCAGGGAAAATTAAACTGAATGCTGGGAGAAAGGAGGTAGAGTTAAGAGAGAAGCCATAGAGCCGCTGCCAGAAAGAGACATGCTAAAACTTTGCTGGTTAGCCACTGCCATGTGGCAATACACAGATTAATAAAAATTGGTTAAATTAATATGTAAGAGTTAGCCAATAAGAAGCTAGAGCTAATGGGCCAAGCCGTGATTTAAATAATGTAGTTTCTGTGTGATTATTTTAGGGTCTAAGCTGCCAGATGTCCAGGAAACAAGTGGTCTCCTTGTCCAACAATGATTCCCTTCTTAGTCTTTTGCATTAGAACAGTCTTCATAAGTACAAAGTGATGTATTTCTTTGTGGAATTGATTTGCATTTCTTTGCAGATTAATGAAGCTAAGAACTATTATGGGAGTTTTGTTAATTTGTAGAGTTCTCAAGGGAAAGATCTTTGTAATTATTTGCCCATTTGAAGTACCATTATTTATCTATAATAAATGCTTGTTTATATATTATTATACACAATACATGTTATATACATTATTACCATTACTCTCATTTATTTTTGTCATTTATATGATTTCTTACTATTTTCAAACACTTTGCTGTTTGTTTTTCCTTATTTTATATGATTTTAAGCATGAAAGCATTTTTAATCTAATAATCATCGTTTTGTTGCTTAATGCATTTATGCTTTTAGAGTCTGACATGAGAAAAGTACTGCAAAATTTAATATCAGAAAGATTTAGTTCTAGGCCTTCTTATTGTATATATTCTACACTTCTAATGCATATTCAGTTTCCTGTTGAACTAGTATTTGTGACTGTGGTAGATTCTGAGTAATATTGTGGGAATATTGATTTCTCTTAATACCATTTAAAAAATTATCTAGTAATTTTGTCAAAACTATAATATTCACAAATGTTTTATTTACATAATTTCATCTCTACAACTCAAACCTGTAAACTAATTCACATGCTGTAATGTATTGCTTTAGTTACTGAGATTTTTGTAGTAAGATTTAAATTCTGGAAAGTGAAAATTTCCTCAAGATTATGCTATTTTTCAGTTGAATTCCCATATTTCTTTAGGAATACTTCGTCAGTTATGTTCAGAAAGCAACCACAGTTGTACTTATTCTAAAGGTGAATTAGTGAAATACACTCATCTTCTTTTCAAATATATAGAATGGGATACTCTCTCATTTATTCAAATCTTCAACTTCATTCAACAGTGTTTGTAGTTTTCAGAGTATAAACTGTTCAGTGGAAATGAGTATGAGTGTATGTGTGTGTGTGTGTGTTTGTGTGTGTGTTAAAGAGAGAAAGGGGGTATGGAGAAGAGAGTGTTTAATTCAGCAATATTGTCTCTTGCATGCCATTATGAATTGAATTATCTTTCATTAAATATTTGATGCTTGATTTTTTTAATTTTGTATAATTATATTTGGCCATCTCAGTAAACTTATATGTGCATTGATTTGAGTGTATTTGAGTATGTGCACATGTATGTTTGTGTGCATCTTTGTATGTATCTGTATTCCTCCACTTGTGGAATGATGTCATTTGGTGAGGGGTGGCATCCTCTCTCCTAAGACAGATACAATTCACATTTCATTTCACTATGCTTCCCCATTCAATCACCTTAGCCAGATCTTTCAATATAAATCTGAATGAAAGAAGACAGAGTAAATGATGATCTCCCAACCATTGTAAGAAGATGACTGGTTTTCAGACTACTTGGAAGTCTTACAGCCTATATTTCCTGAAGCACCTTATTGGACTTTCCTTCACTCTTGTACCTCCGAAACACCCCGTAGGCACATTTAGTAAGGTTAATCACTCTTATCTTCAAGTCTGTTCATTTTGCTTCCATTTTACATTTTCTTTTTCATAGATTTAACAATCACAGCCAGCTGATCTCAAAGTCATTGGATTCACTGACTTTGTAACAAGTTTAACATTCTAGTGAATTTTTCATTTGAATAATTTATGTTTTTATAATTGCTATTTATTTCTTTTAAAGTCTTAACAAATATCAACATTCTGCATTTTGAGACAAATACAATCCATGGGAAGGCAGACTTTTGTTGGCCATTTGGTGGTTTGAGTAGACAATGTGATGTAGGAGAGTCTTCTGTTTGTGCTGATTTCAATAAAGAAACTGCCTTGGCCCATTTAATAGGCCCGCCTTTAGGTGGGTGGAGTAGACAGAACAGGAAGAAGGAAGTGAGGTAGATGGCTCAGTCAGATGCCATACCTTTCCTAAGTGAGACTGCCGTGCCTCTCCTCAGGGAGACAGAGAAGCAATGAAGCCAGCCTCTAGGTCAGACATGCTGAATCCTTTCTGGTAAGACACCACTCGTGGTGTTACACAGATTATTAGATATGGGTTAGTCAAGATGTGAGTAAGAGGCTGAAACTAATGGACCAGGCAGTGTTTAAAAGAATACAATTTGTGTGTTGTTATTTCGGGTTTTTAAGCTAGCTGGTGCCTGAGAGCAGGGCGGCGGGAAGCCGCCCGCAGCTCATCACTACAGACAATGTTTTTGAGGAGCTCTAAACTTTCTCTGACATTCCAGAAGCTCTCCGTCTGTTTTGATCTGCAGTGGGTTTAAAATTAGACAGGTGAAAATGTGACATGCTAAAATGTCACAAAGCTCACTCTTCACCAAGATTGTTTTGTCTTAAGTAAACACCCCTGGTGCCATGCAGTCCTTTTGACAGTTTACAAAGTATTGACACCACTGATCCTGAAGCACTTTATGTCAGTCTTCCTTGGCTTTCCTGGAAAAGTGGATTGTCAGAGCTTTTATGTTGTCCATTAGGAAATACAAAAGACAAGTGCACTATTGACCAGCAGTGTAGCCTCCTGGGTATCAGGTCTTCCTTATGTCTGTCTTCACTGATACCACCTTGAAGACCATATGAGTTCTTGAGTTCTGTCATGTGCAGACCACACTCTTTTCTCTACTCCTTCCTAAGCTCTGGTTCTTTCTGTTCACTATTACAGAAATGTTACCTGAGCTTTAGGGTGAGGGTTTGGGATATAGATGTCCCATTCATGGCTAATTCTTTTACTCTCTTGACTTTGGCATGTTGTCAGTCTGTGTAACAACTACCATCTAATGTACAAAGAAGCTTCTCTGCTGATGCCTGAATAACTCACTTATCTGTACGTATTTAGAAGGCAGGATGAGACTGTGTACATTTAGAAATAATTGAAGTAATTTTTCCCTAAAGCCTGTGAGTACCTCAGCCATGGTGCTTGGCCAAATTTACTATATCAGGGAACAATTTACTCAGGTCTTCAAGCAAGCCAGAAAGCGAAAGCTACCACATAGCATTCATACCACCATTGTAACCACAGACATATAGTACTAGACTAGTCCTTATTATAGTTCAAAGAATCTAAAGGTGGGTAGAAGTGTTGATGACCTTTCTCTAATAACAGCCTGGATAGGAACATCTATAACTGTGGAAACTATTCAGCAGGGAGGACGCTTCTAACCTTGAAGCGATTCGATTACTCTACTGACACTGAACTTTATGTAAAGGCTCATGACAAAACAATATGTCCTTTGACATGCTTAAACTCACAGTCTACAATGTAAATATTGCATTCTATGGTAACTAAGCTAATATTACTGGGTGGGAGATAAATAATATATTTACAGTGATAGGGAAAGATGCCAGTGTTGACTGATGTTTCTGTTCTGCCAGATACCACAGTCATTCAGTCCAAAGGAAATACACAAAGGTCTACATTAATTATAAACTGTTGACCTAGTAGCTCAGGATTCTTATTAACTCTTATAATTTATATTAACCCATAATTCTTGTCTGTGTTAGCCACATAGCTTGGTACCTTTTTGGGTGAGTCAGTCACATCTTGCTTGCTAGTTGTCTGACTTCCTCTCTGTCTGGGTGACTACTGCAGACTAAAACTTTCCTCTTCCCATAATTCTCTTTCTCATACCTCTACCACCCCCCTGCATCAGGGCTGAACAAGGCATCCACCATAAGGGATGGATCTTTCACCTTCTTCAGTATAGTCAGTGTCAAGCCAGAATAAAATATAGAAATTGACAGTTCACTTCTTCTAATTATCTATATCTGTTAAATGTAAATATAATGTAAGAACATACTTCAGTTATATGAACATAATTTCCCTATGAGAAGTTTCTAGACTGTTGAATAATTTTATATCCAAGTGAGCTGAGCATAGTGAGAGTGGGTGCTTGCAAGAATATTAAATTCTCATATTACATTGGTTTCATATTACATTGGTAGATTGTTCACTATAGTTCATTTCCTTATTAGTCTGAACCTTAAATATGATATTTCTAGCAATTCTGTAACTATTTCTTTTAATTTCCAAGCATTCAGGAAAAATATATATATATACATATATATATATATATATATATATATATATATAATGTAAGCAATAAGAACTGCCAGCATTATCCAGTTTCATTCTTCTCTCTGCATCCCTCTTCCTTCAACACTCTTTTTTATTTTAAGTATTTGTTGTCTCAAGATAATTCAAACCACATCCAGGAAGGGAACTTTTATCCCAAACTCTCCTCTATAAGGAAACTAAGGAATATATTCTTGTCTTTATCTTTGTTTTCAGAGTGATAAGCACCAGTTTGTGATAGAGGCCTGCAGAATATGTTCAACAACAGTCATGAGCTTCTGTGAAGCAAGGAGCATTTGACTGAACTTTGAATACTATTTATCTAGATTTTAGACAAAGGTCTTCTAGGAAATAAAACATGAGTACAAACATGAACTTAAACCTTGTGGCTAACATATTTTTTTGTCTTTCATGTACAGAAAGTTCAGGGAATAAAAATGAAAGTAGGAATGACCAAGAGCATGAAGGGATTACGGGCAAGGCTTTATAGAATTCTAAAAGGAGTTAGGTGTAACAGAGAGATATGGGAGTCAAAAGATGCAATCTGAGCTGTATTTTAAAAGGGCAATAGGCAAGTTTGTAGGGAAGTGAGTCTGTGGGTCAGCAAGGACACAGTGACCACCCCAAGGCCGCTGTAGTTTGTTCAGCAAAAACAGACAAAACATAAGAGAAAGGACACCTATTGCAGATGGAGAGAGAAAGAACATGATTCAGAGGGTTTGTAAAAGATCTCAAAAGACTTGAATGCTGTTTAAGAGCTCTATAACAACTCTTGGCTGTGCCAAGGTTTATTTAAGCATTGAAAAGGTCACCTCAAACTTCAAGTGTTCAATGCAGGCTTTGATGTGTACAGCTAATTAAGTTCCTCTTGTTCAAATTTCCATCTCTACAATCCTATATCATGTGAATGTCTATTAAGAAAGAATCAGTTCATACCCTTGCTGTCTGAAATTATGTCAGTGTGTGCTATTGCTACTTTTTACATGACTATCATGTCTCAGGAAAATTTTATTTCTTGAATTAGTAGTAGCCATGAAGAATGCTTATCTCGCTATATGTCATTCAAATATATATTTGACCTATTATAAAAAAAATTCTACCACTCTGTGCAGTTTCACTGTTAAAATTACTTAAAACACATTGAAGAAAAGAAGAAATGCCTTTAGGATATTAGTATATTCTCTCTCTCATCCCCCCTCTGTCTCTCTGTCTCTGTCTCTCTGTCTCTGTCTCTCTCCGTCTCAGTCTCTGTCTCTCTGTCTCTCTTTCTGTCTCTCTGTCTCTCTGTCTCTCTCTCTCCCTCCCACTCACAAATCAGAAAATAGTTGTTAATTATAGCTCTATGTATTAACCTATGTATCCATCTGTGTGCGTGTGTATGTATGTATGTATGTATGTATGTATGTATGTATGTATCTATGTATCTATCTTATCTATCTATATATCTTTATCTTATACTCTCTTGCATTAGTTCTAAACTAATCTCAAGAAAAATAAAATAAGTTAGGTAATAGAAATAATCCTTAAGCTACACAATTCAATTTAATTTGAAGTAAAAAGGATGCATATAGTAACTTTTTCAATGGATACTTTGTTTTGATGTTTCCAAGCAACTTTCCAGAGATTAATTAAAATATTAAAGTGTGTTCTGAATCATCCACATTGTTCATGAGCTCTGCATGAAGAAAATACTTGGCAGATGCTTAATATAAGAGAAATTACTTTTGCATCCAATGTTATTTTTCTTATGAGAGAGACATATCATAAAAGTTTATTTATTGACCTAAAACTTCAAACACTTGGACTTTCTTAAGATGATGTAATGGGGCAGAACATCACATACACTTGAAAGAAATCATTACATGTATAAAATTTAAGTGAATGAATAAGAGCAGCTCATTTGTGCCCGAGGGTCAATTATGTTTTAGTTACTTACCACACTCAGACAAGGGGAAGAGGGTGGGCCAATATCTACCATATGTCATGCATAATTATGGCTCTTACCGTAGTTGATGTCTAGTTAGCGTAACAGAAGCACACATTTGGAGTTCTGTACATTCTCTGTGCATTTCCACTGTGTGAAATATCCACCTAATTATTGTCACTAATTATTGTCAGCCCACCATAGCCTCCTCCGTTACAGAACATTATCATGTTTGCTATTTCCACCTGTACGCACACATTTTCACCTCTAGGAGCATCGTGTCTTTCAAGGTAATGAATGTGTTGTTACTGAAAGTGTCACTAGTGGTACCTGACACAATGATGTGGCTCAGTCAATAAGGGTTATTGATAAGCAGTGAACGGACATGGGAGGGAGTTAATGAGATACTCTTAATATTGGGTGTTTGGAAGTGGTGGGAACTTTTCAAGTCTCCAAAGAGCGATATCATCAAGCCCACTGGTCCTTCTAGGAGTAATAGGATCCTTTGGGCAAATGATTAATCATTTGAAATTTAGAGTGAGGCGACAGGTATGGAAGATGAATTGTGGGTGTCTTCAAGGGGCTTTTGACTTCTGTGATTGATGATTTTACATCTCAAATTTAGGATATGTTTTTACAAAGCTATATTATGTTTAGAATCATTGCTTGGTATTCTAAAGCTTAAATTGTAAAGTCAACGTTGTATGGCATGCTGGCTCAAGGCATGTTTTGTTTAACTGACCCTTCACAGCACAGTGCAGAGAGAATGTGCAGAGTTCTCAGCTTTGTGTAAATTCATTCCATGACTCATAGTCACAACCCTTTTGATAATAGCTGTCAGAAGTGTACCTACCCTCACACTGAGGAGAAGAGTTCACATCTGATAGCAACTTAACTCAATATAATTGTTTGGAAATCCAAAATATTGGCTTTTGAGTAATACATGTGCAAAAAGTTCTTGAGATTAAACATTCAGCAATCAAGAAGATCTAAGAGTCATATGTCAGTTTGACACTAAATATCTTCTTTTATATTTAGCTTCATTACATTTGCAATTCTCTGAGGAATTTAAGGGTCAATGAAATAAAAAATTAAAATTGAATATACTAGATTTATATAAAATTAGAAGTGGAAATCGATAAATGTTCTTTTTCTGAGAGTCCTGTTATATCAATGAATAGTAACCTCTTGTACTAAGTAATTCAATGTACTTGTACAAGCAAGTATAATCACAGTATTCATTTTTCAGAAAGCTTAAATATGCAATGAAGAACAATGGAGATAAGCTAAGCAATGAAAAAATGTGTTGAAAATATCATTATGCACTTAAAATTTATTGTTGCTAGTGTGTGTGTGTTTATGTAAATTAACACAAAGACCTACGACTGATCTAGTATAGAAAATAAGAGTTTATACAGTATGCTCATCCATTAAATGGAGAATACATACAACACTCCAAAATCTCAACCTTAAGTTCAGAGATTATTGCAGAAGAAGGGACAGAAAGATTGTAAAAGCTAGAGACAGTGAATGTCTCAAGAAAACAGTGTCACAAGAATGGACACAGCAGGCAGATACGATGCATGCATGAATTCACACAAGGCCAGAGCAAACTCATGTCTTGCAACATACCAATATTTAGGGAGGAGGGGGGTATGAATTCCCTTGCCTAAACCAGGAGCTATTGGCAATTGTTTACATTTGGAAGAAGGAGATCAATTTTCTACCAAAGTGGTAGAAACTTACCCTAGTAAGGTGATCCCATTCCATTGGAACATTAGATGTCCTAGAGGTTAAAAAGGATAAACAAAATTGGGTGAACAATGAAAAGAAGGGGGGATATGGAAGAGTTGGGGTAACTGTGCTAATATAATACATTTATTGTATAATATAATATAATATTGTATATATTATTATCCATATTGTATAATATACTAAAAAAGTAAGTGATAGCTTTCTAAAATATCTTGGGTTCAATAAAAGGTATTACATTAAAATTTTGTTTTAAAAATTTATTTGATTTTATGTTTTCAGATTTTCATATACATGTATGCAATGAAATTTGGTCAATTTTACCCTCAACGTTCCATCCAAATTCTCCCAGATGGCACTTCTTACAGAACTCTCTTAACTTTGGCAGTTCTTATATTTTTTCTTTTATTTCTTTTGTTAAAATAAACCACTGAATCTAGTAAGTGTTTTCTCACATGCACATAGATATGGGCCATCCACAAGAATATGGTCAACCAACCAAGAGCCACATACAAAAGATCATGTGACTCTGTCTCCTTCGGGAATCACCACTTAGTTCCTCAGCTAGGGTAAGTGTACCTATGCCTTGTTACCCTATATGCTACACTATTGACTGATATGATCTTACTTAGGTTTTAGGCAGAGACCAGAGCTTCTGTGAGATCATGAGCACACCTGACCTGTCCTACCCAGAAACACTATTTTTCAGCTTCTTTTCCTTTGATTTTTTTTTTAGATCACATTCCTTTGTTGTCATTCATTTTGGTGTGTCTTGATTAGACAATTCAGTATTGGGGGATTCTTGGCAATTATGAAACTTGATGATGATGAGTATCACAGAGGTTTTTAAGTAATCAATAAGACATCTATGAATATCTCATAGCCATTTTATTTAATTGAGCATGTTTCAGAAGAGCACAACCATGGCTTCGTTGGCACCTAATATTTTCTGATGACTTTCAGCAGCTAGCATCTGTGCCTGCTCCACAGGTTGTCACTCTTCCTTAAGCACAAAAGGAAGTTTAATGAGATGCTTGCAGTATATAATGTTGCCACATTCAATATTTCAATGTCTCCTTTCTGGATAGATGACATAGAACAATCTTGTCTGCGGCTATGAATTTCTATATAGATACAGCATTAAGGCTCCTGTCATTTGTAAAATATTCTGCCATGCTGGAGACAAAACTATCAAATTTTATTAAAATTTAGTTACCTCAAGTCAGGCTTCACATTTCTGAATAGAAATAGCAAACTTCAACGTGTGATAGCTCTAAATTTTATTAGCAATGAAGTTGTCATTATTTGGCATACACAGCTAATGTTCCTGATAACTGTGTCTCACAGACACTGAGAAAACTGTTTATTGAAAGTGTCTTCTCTGCATTGAATACAATGTCTTTAGCAGCCCAGTCTAGAAATGAAAGCTCATGTATAAATCCTTTCCTTTCCTTTTAAATGATTGGAGAAAGAATCTGGGATGTGTGCCCTGATATACAGGACCGGACCAGCCTGTAAAAATCTTGAGGTCAGAGCCATGTTATAAACATTCTTTAGATGGCTAGGGAAATATGTAAGGTCTTACAGTAATAGGGAACATAGGGGAAATCTACTGGTTTGGTTTGCCTCACTGCCTTTAGCTTGACGTGAGAATTCCTTTAAAATAATTTACAACGCTAAATAGAATAACCAGCACCAATATTTAGATGACTAAATATTTATAGATTGTAAAGGGATTTCAGTATGCTTTTCTTAAAAAAACACCGTTTTTATTGTGTAAAGTTGATGATCCTCTCTCTTAATCACAACTATATGTGTCCCCAGGGACAACACAAACACTATGTTTTGAATTGCATTTTTAAATATATTTTAAAGGACTAGAGAGATGGCTGAGAGCATAACTACTCTGCTGTGCAAACTTGAGACCCTGAGTTCATATCTGTAGTGGTTAGCTGCGGGCAGGCCTGCTTTTCATTCCTCCTGGCTTCCAGCCGCCTGGCTAGCTTATGCCCTGAAATAACAATACACAAACTGTATTCATTTAAACACTGCCTGGTCCATTAGCTCTAGCCTCTTACTGGATAACTTCTCACATCTTGCTTACCCCATTTCTAACCATCTGTGTAGCACCATGAGGGGTGGCTTATCAGGAGAGATCTTAACCTGCGTCCGTCTCGGAGAGGAGAAGCATGGAGAATATCTGAGCCATCTGCCTCACTTCCTTCTTCCTGATCTGTCTACTCCACCCACCTATGTTCTAACCTATGAGGCCAAGCAGTTTCTTTATTAACTAACCAATGAAATCATCAGATAGAGAGAAGACACACCTACATCACATATGCTAGCAACCACAAAGCCAGTGGAATGTGGCCCTCTCATACCTGTAAGGACAGCACAGAGGCAGCCAGAGACAAAAGCTTTACTGGGACCTGATGGTTTCTAGCCTAGGCTAACAGTTCAAGCCTCACATTTGGGGAGAGACTCTCCAGGGAATAAACCTGTAAATGATGAGGAGGACACCACACACCGTTCTCTGGCCTCTGTGCACACACAGACATGTGTAGACTCTCAAACACACACAAGCTGTATAAAATTCCAAACATAGATATGCACACACGTGCTCACTTTCACATGTGCGTGTGTGCACACACAAACACACACACACACAACGTTAAAATACAGATTTTTTTATAATAAAACATTTCTCTACCTGACCTTTCTTTAAACCCCCATGTTCGCACTTTAGCCCATGCCCCTGTAATTAATCCTTATTCTCTTTCTCATGTCTCTATTAACATTTCAGTTATGAGAGTGCACCATAAAGCACAAATATAATATGTTTTTCAAAATGTACAATAATGCAGAAGAGTGCAGGACAATGCAAAATTAATCAGAGAATACGACACTAACACAGTTTTTGGCCTAAATAATTAACTCCATCTTCATAGTGTCTGATAATAAAAGGGTTAAGAGCTAATCAGCATCTCTCAAACTAGTAGCTAATTCTGATTCTTTTCTCTTAAGTTACAAAAATATTTACCTTTAACATGAAAAATTACAGTCATTAGCATGCTAGATTATATATATATATATTATATAGTTATAATGTAAATAATTAATTTTCCACTAATAGTACACATGATACATACATGTTTCCTGTACAACTCTATTTTACTTTTCTAGTTATGTCTTTCTCTAAGTTACCAATTAAAAGTATGATGACAAGAGTCCGAAAATCTCCCTCACACGTTTCCACGGAAACCTGAGAGTACACCCATTTGAACACTCGAGACTCCTCTAAACTTTTTTGCTATTCTGCTTGCAAGAGGATCATGTAGGTCTGTCAAATCTGGGTTGAAACATAGACTCTCTATGTGGATGGCCCATGTGAGGCCCATAAAGGAAATTCAGAGCACTTAAAAAGTTGCTATGAATCTGTAATCCCATCACTTTTACTTATCTCTGGTAAAATATCTGCTATTTATCTTATCTGAAGTCATTTTAAAGAGTTTAAAAATGGGTGAGGAATACCTGAGACCATCATTTCTCATTCAGAGAAGTCTCAAGGTAGACATCCTCAGAGCCATTAGTCATTTTTCTCCTGCCTCTGCCCTTGTGTGACAGCAGCGCATTTGCATGACAGGCTCTGAAAGGTCTCCATTACTCAGAAAACTTTCCCATATGGTCACGGTGCTGGGAAAGATTTTTCTTGATGCCAACGGAACACTATAGCCACAGATATCTTACCTGCTTAATCCTTAACAATTGGTCAGTCAACATAAAATACCAATTGTAACATACTAGAATATTCACTAGAAATGGCTCCCTTTCTAACTCTAATATCTTCGAAAGGGGACACAAACACAGAGATTTGGTTATCCTTGAATACTGTTTTCACATCAGGACATTTAGGAGTTATAGTATGATAAAATATAGGTACAGAAATATATGAATTATTGACAGTTGATGATGGCTGACAGAGTACAGTCAGCTTGGTTCTAGAATGTGATCTAGAAAGGCTAGATGCTCCATTAAGATGGTCCTACACCCATATCCACCCAGGGGACACTAAGTAGACGCATTATGTTTGCAAACACAGTACATGATATCGGGAGGGAAAAGTGGAAAGGGATAGAGGAAGAAATCAGAGCAGCGAAATTTGAAAGTGGATTTGACTACAGGACAAGTCAAGATCGGGTCCATTCTCCTCGATTGCTTAGTGTCTTAGGCAGGGTCATCCATGTAGATTCTTGGGAATTGTGCTAGAGCCAGGTTTCTGCTAACTCTATAATGGCTCCCTCAATCAAGATATCTCTTTCCTCGCTCTCATCTCTGTACTTCCTCCATCTCGACTTGCCCTGTAGTCAGACTGATGATTATCTTAAAGATCACCATGCAACCTTCATCCAGCAGTTGATGAAAACAGAGGCAGAGATCCACATCAGAGCACTGGACTGTGCTCTCAAAGTCCAGTTGAACTGGAAGGAATGAGAATATGAGCAAAGAGATCAAGACGGAAACAGTTTATGTGAGCTAAAAGGAACAAACCAACTCCAGCCATACTGGGAAGGAGCAACATAGGACCAAACTAGTCCCTCTGAATGTAGTTGGCAGTGCATGGCTGGGCAGACAGAAAAGGACACTGACAGTGGCACCAGGATTTATCCCTACTGCATGTACTCGCTTTTTGGTATCCTATTCTCTTTGGATGTATACCTTGCTCAGCCTAAATGTAGTAGGGAGGGCCTTAGACTTTCCACAGGGCAGGGTGCCTTGCCCTTTCTTAGGATTAGAGGGGACAGGGGTGGGAGGGTCTCTGGAGGAAGTGGGAGGAGGGGAGTGAATGGGAATCTGGATTTGTATTTTTTTTAAGAAAGATCTAATAAATAAAAAATGAAAGTGGATTTGATCAAAACACTGACATCTGTGTATAAAATACTCAAAAGGTAATTATTTAAAATAGAAGAAAAATATGTCAATGCATATGGTACTTTATGAAATAAAATAGAAAAATAGCACGATGTGTGATTGCCTTTACATAACATAATTATCAAATGGATTAGTAGAAAAGACAAGGACCAAGACTCTGAGTTCTGCATGGAATTCTCAAATATTCTTGGGTTTTCCCTGTGATCCTTGAATATGACTGTTTATTTATAATTGTAAAGATTTCTGGACAAAGCAGAGAAACTCAGGATTAATGAAAATTCTAAGTATTTGCTATAATTTTCTTTTATCTCTACTTAAGGAAGGAAAATATGAGAACGGTTGATTGCGAGTAAATATCACAAGTAGGTTGTTAATCAGTAGGTGGGAAGTGGCAAGATGTAACCTTGCTAATATTGTAATATCAATTTTCAGGAAGAGGCTCCTGGATCATACTTAAGCAAACTGAAAATCACTGATTTTCAAGAAAATAAATATTATTTTTCTTCTTCTCTCTTGGTTATTCAAAAAATGCTTAGTAGGAATGATGACGCCCTATGTTCAGGTTACCCTCTTTATTCTCAGGAATTGTTAAAGTGAAACACCAAAAAATATTGTTAAAAGTAAGCAAAACCACAGTGTAAACCACAGTGGCTACTCCTCCAGAGTTCCTGGGTTTGATTCCTAGCAGCCATGTGGTGGCTCAAAATGATCCATAGTACAAAATGCAAGGAATCTGAAATCTTCTGCATGTTACTTCGGGCACCAGACAAACATGCATCACACAGATAAAACATGCAAACAAAATCATACACATCAATTTTAGAAAGTATAATAAAATTAGGTTTCCAAATCAAAATGTCTGATTCCCTATCAAATATAAGTGCCAAATTGAGATAAAGATATGCATATGTGGCTATTTGTAATGAAATATTTATTTAAAAAACAGTGAAAATGTGGAAATGAGTTTTCTTTATTTTCATTCTATCATCTTATCTTATTTACCATCCGTCTATCTACTTATCTAGTCATCTTTTCTCTATCATTAAATATCTACCATCTATTTAATTATCATATCTATCTATTGTCTACTTATCTATTGGTCATCTGTCAATCATCTATATATCAATATGTCTTTATGTCTGTCTATTTATCATATCTACTACATTTCTATTTTGCATA